>NC_139233.1:92986122-93504689 GCF_977018435.1 Lepisma saccharinum
GAGGTTTACGAAGGTCACGATATATAAACATTTGGGTCCCGGACTTGGAAAATTACGATAAGGTACACTCATATTTCAAAAAATAAGAGGATGAGAAGATAAGAGGATGAGAGGATGAGAAGATGAGAAAAGAGGTTTACGAAGGTCACGATATATAAACATTTGGGTCCCGGACTTGGAAAATTACGATAAGGTGCACTCATCCCCCAAAAGATGAGAGGATGAGAAAATAAGAGGATGAGAGGATGAGAAGATGAGAGGATGAGAAGATGAGAGGTTTGTTTTTTGCGTCACAATACGGAAAATAATAAGAGGCACACGCGCGCGCGCGTGTGTATATGCCACATCCTTCCCCCAAGAGAGAGGTTTACGAAGGTCACGATATATAAACATTTTGGTCCCGTTGATTCCAGCACTCCAACTTCATCTCTAATATTGACGACAATGTTCTGAAGGTAGAGAGAATAAGAAGATGAGAAGATGAGAAAATGAGAGGATGAGAGCGCGCGCGTGTGTATATGCCACATCCTTCCCCCAAGAGAGAGGTTTACGAAGGTCACGATATATAAACATTTTGGTCCCGTTGATTCCAGCACTCCAACTTCATCTCTGATGTTGACTACAATGTTCTGAAGGTAGAGAGAATAAGAGGATGAGAGGATGAGAAAATGAGAGAATGAGAGAATAAGAGGATGAGAGGATGAGAGAATGAGAGGATGAGAAAATAAGAGGATGAGAGGATGAGAGGATGAGAGGATGAGAGGATGAGAGCTCATCTTTCACTCATCACTGCTTTTCTGCGCCCGTGAAACATCGTCAGCGCAATAAATAAGGCACGGAACAGGGAGAGAAAGTGAGTTTTTCAACTTTTTGTGGTCGTTTGGTCAAGAAATCAGAGTTGCGGTCAAAGGTACATATACTATCTACTCGCGATGATGTGTGTGATGATATCATCGGTCTCCCGTTTAGACTTGAACCAATCATCTGTGTATTGTCTTCTTCCCTGCCTCGCCTCGTAAAGTTCGTTAATCCTATCGTTTAATTTTTCCCCTGCGGCCAAAAGAAGAGTGTCGAGATCATCGCACCTCATTCCACTGATCTCCCTAAGATAATCCTTGACAACAATTTCACAAGGGATACGAAATTCCGGTGTTGTTCTTGCTATGTTTAAAAGTTTCCCTACATCACCACAATCTCCGTTTAAAGCGTGTTTGAATATGATGCATAGCAGTTCGGGCGGTAAGTCGATTATACAAGGCATGTTGTTATTATTTTTTTACTGTATGTTATTTATTTATATACCCCACCCAAATTTTTGTTTCGTGTTCATGGCGATGGTGGTGCCAAATGCTGCAACTTTTTCATGCTGCTCATGACCCTCCCGAAAGCGGCATGCTCCAATTTCTTGTCTGCTTCGTGACGTGCATCCAAATTATTGTGCGTGTTGTAAGCAATATCGTGATCTTTGCATGCAGCGTCCAAAGGATTCACACCCTTGTCTCCTCTCTCCAATCTTTTCTCGAGTTTTGTACCGGGACCGCAGTACTGGTAGCCAGGTAAATGCATCTCGAAAGGTAACTTGTTGATGATGTCGTTCACGAGTCCCTTTCCTTCGGCCACCTTCCAGAATCTCGGAGGCAGCGTGTTGATAATTTTAATCAAGTAACCTATGCCCTTGTCGTCGTTCACGATGAAGTTGGAAAGTTTGGTGCTGATCATGTCCACGATGCCAACCTTCTCATTATAAAAATTACGATTGCCTGCATTCTCTTCACCGGCTATCACTAACAATCTGTCGAAGAGTTTTCTCACTTCGTCCACCCAAACGAATTCTTTGGGTAACGTGGTGTAGCGTTTGACGCCGCTTCCACTTTTCACCTCATTTTATATCGGTATGATGAGATTCCTGTACTTCTCACCGCTGCTCGATTTCACCCTATTCTGCGAGGCATCGTTGTTCTGGTACATGGCATAAGTCATGATTAGAATTTCCCTGTAACTCTGATAATCTTCGTCAGTGTAATCTTTCGGATATTTTTTGGCAATGAGTTCCCACAGTCCCACCGTACCTGGATACTTGATCCAACTATTTTTATCGCCTAAATTAACTTTAATGTCGTTGCCTTCGAAGGTGACTTTCGATTTCCATATCTTCCACACGACGCCTTCGTTGGTTTCCATGCTCGGATACAATCCAAACACTTCATCCTTGTCGTGCTCAGGTAGTCTCGTGCCAACGGTCCCAACTCGATTTTATCCGAAGACCTGCTGCTTATGGCTCGACGTCGTGGTACGTCCTTCAGTTCGAACGGCGTCGAAGGAATGCTTGAAATGGACGTGGGTACAATGTAACTTTTAGCTGCAAGTGGTACGAGTTCGTTGATCAAATTTTTATTTTGTTCCGTGACACCTTTAATTTCTTTACCTAGATCGCTGATGGTATCGATCACAGGTTGATCTTGACGTTTCTTCTCTTCGTAGAATCCGCGATTCTCGGATATCCAACCTTTGAAGCGTTTCGCAAGGTAATTGCGAAGCTTAAGATTTTCGTCTTCGATTTTTCGTTTCGTCATAACGTTATTTATACACGTCGTTTCTCACAAAGTTGCAACGTTTAGAAAGTCGTTGATTTTGTTTCTGTATTTTCCGTCGTTGGGTTTCCTCGTCATGTCGATCGTCGCGAATCGGAAATCGTCACTGTTCCAGCAAGTAGAGCAGCGTTCCGAAAATTGATTGTAGTTCATGTCTCCGCCTACGTAGTCATCGTACGCGTGCTTGAGGTTGGTGTGATCTTGACGAAACAAACATATGAAATTAGCGTTGTCGCGTAGTAACTGTTTTGGAATTTTGGAAAACGTTTGAGCTAGGTAAAAGCAATCCATTCCTTTGTGACGACCTTGCGTGAAAAAGTTGCGAATTTCATTTTGATTTTCCAGGATGACATGGTCGAACACAACGACTGAATTTTCACGACAATCGTCGAGTGGTTTTATTTCCGAAGCGAACGTTGCAATGTCCAGACCATCGTACAGTTTCATCAGTTGCTGTTATTTGGATTGCTCCAAACTTTTCGAGAACACGTACAGGTGCCTGTTCTTCCAATCTAACCAATTCGGTGCGAGGAGAAAATTGTCCACGAGCAGTGTCGTTTTCCCACACCCTGAAGGAACTACGATTAGACAGCGGATGCTGTCGGGACGCAACTCGCCGTTCTTTTTTTTCGTTTGACTTTCCGAATCCGGTAGACGCTTCACCACGTTCCACGTACTCACACGATCACTCCGTTCGCATCGATCCAACTCTTTTCCGGAAGTCCCAGCCATTTGACAAACAGTTTGTCACTTTTCCTACGCAATACTTTCTCGATGAGGTACGTGTCGGGGTGTTTTGTTTTAGAGAGTTCGTCTTCGTAAAATCTTCCTTTCAAAATCTCGCCGCTACTATCCCTTATTATATACGTGTGTCGGTTTCCGGGTAAAACTCGAACCAACGTAAAATGTTCCGTGCTCCAATATTTGTGAACCCCTTCTCAAAGGTGCGTTTGAATTTGCTGATTCTCACCTGGTCTCCAATTTTGAATTTTGATTTCTTGGTAGTCGGAGTGTACTTTGGGCAGTAAACTGTAGAAATAAAACGCTGCTCGTCAGATTTCGTAACGTCAGCTGGCTTCATGCCTATCGTTCTGTGTACCGTATCATTATAGGTGTCGACGAGTTGCGGCAGGATGTCTACACATTTGTAATTTCCCCGAAGCGTGAATCGTTTCCACATGTGTGTTTTCAAGGTTCGATTAAATCTTTCCACGATGCTGGCTTTGATGTAACTGAAAGTCGAATAACGTCGAAAGTCATGTTTTTGAATAAACTTTTGGAATACGGCGTTGTAAAATTCTTTACCGTTGTCTATTTGCAAAAACCGTGGTCGTCCGTCGCTATCGCGAAAAATAGTGTTGAATGATTCCGTGACGCATGTTCCCGTTTTCGCTTTCAAAGATAGAGAACATGCAAATTTCGAAAATGTGTCTATGACGGTGAGGAGGTACTTGTTGCCCTTGTTCAATTTATGTACCTTTTTCAAATTGCCGCTGTTCATCTCGACGAGGTCACTTAGCCAGAGGTCATCGATGCCCTTGGTTACTACAGCTAAACGTTCGTAGTTGCGGCGTGCAGGTTTATGCAATTCTTCGACGATGACTTGCCTAGACATTGAGATTACGTTTGAAGAGAAGCACGGGTGTGATGGGATTCAAAGAGGGTGGCACCTCACTTGTGTTTTGAATGATCAGCTTATCACCGGCACTCACGTCGAAAACAGTAAGATCTTCGTCTTCGTGTATTTCATATATGTTGTGCGTTTCGTTCCAACGTGCTAAAGGAATGTTTCCTGCTTTCTGGACACCACGATTCGATATCAACGTCATGGTGGAAACGATAGCTTTTCTTGCCGTGAGATCAGTAAAAAAGTTAGTTTATCTGAATCGTGCCATCGAGGAGAAACTTGTAATACGGATGATAAGGATGTAACATGTACAGTTTGTTACCTTCGACGAACGTGGAGATTCTCTGGTGATTCGGTACGCTGTTGATTCGGATGGCATCCAGACAATGCAATTTGGCGAATTTAGTATCGACGCTGAGCTGACATAGTGTGTTTTCTAAAGTTACGAGTTGTTCTGCAACGTGATCCGTTATGGCAGAAAATGACGGTTTGATTTTCACTTCCACGTTCAACTGCTTGTAGTTTTCGTTTAGTTCTTGTAACTTGGCACCGAAAGAGGCCAGCGTCGATTCCTGCGTGGATTCCAACACTCCAACTTGATCTCTGATGTTGACGACAATGTTCTGAAGGTTCTCAACTTGATTCAATTTCGAACTTTAAGATCGTTCACGATGCTTCGCATTTCGGTAAACTGCGTATGAAGATCCGTGACGCTCTGCAATGTTGGCAACGTCGACACCAGCGAAGTAATTTCATCTCGAATCTGTTCCACGTTCGCCGTTTCCGTTTCTAATCGTTTTAGCATTCGCGATATGTTCCTTTTCAAAGCGTGTAATTCTTTAGAAGTGGGGAGATTGGCCACCGTATTTTCCAGATCGCTGAATGAACTTTTGATGTCACTCGATTCGGATAATGCCGTCACTGCCGTTTTCAATTTTTCCAAATCTTCATTCGAGGGTACACTCGTCTGTAACGATTCCAAGTCACCCTGTATGTTGTCCAGTACGTGATGAAAATGAGCAAGGTTTGATTCCACGTTAAAATTTTCTAAATATTCAATTTTCTGCTGAACTGTGCTTAACGTGTCTTGAATACTCGTCAACGCGCTTGCTTGAGCGTGAATTTTTTAATTTCTTTGTTGATCAACTCCAAAGACGCCTGAAGCGTAACGATGGTGGTTTGAATGTGTTCGAAATCTTGATAAGCCTCCAATTGAATTTTTATGTTCGCAACGCTTTTACCGTTGACCTGCAGTTCGTCTGACGATGGTAGGTTTGTCATTGTATCTTCCAAAGTCTGTAACTTGGATTTAATTTCTTCCAACGTGGTGTTAAATTCTTCTTGTAATTTAGAAACGACGACATGCAAGCGTTCTACATCGATATCATTCACAACGGTTTGAAGTCCAGAGAAATTCTTTTCAATTGCGGAAGTTCGTTCTTCGATTTCGAGTTTCAATTTTTCCAAATCTTTCGATTGAAATTGCTGTAATTTGGCCAAATCATTTTGAAGCGAATCCACGCTCAACTGTATATTTTGAACGTTGTCGTAAGAAGGTACATCAACATAATTGTTTATGAGTGTTTTCAGTTCGGAATCGATTTTCAGAATAGGATCGAGACATTACGTTTGGAGCGTAGCGATTTCCGATTGTAAACTTTTGTTTAAGGTCTCCTGCAAAGCAATCAAATCGCTCCTCAACTTTTTAACTCGAACGTCGAGCATAATATTCTCTTCTGCGTGGTCTACATGCTTGGTGTGGCCAAAAATGTCGTTAGGCATTTTTTGTTAACGGTTATTTATAATAGGATAGGTGATTCGTAATTCTACGAAGAGAGGAATGTGTTTGTCGTAATCTCCGAGGAGTTGAACGTAAAGATAATCTCCTACAGAAACATCGTATGCCATGTTAGAAAGCATTTTGTCGTGCTTCATTCGAAAAATGTTCTTGCCGGTAGAAATTTTGATTTCGCCTGCGTTCTCCGGATTCACGATGATTTGAAGTTTCCCACCGAACGGAATTTCGTAAAAATGTAAATTGTTTTTGAAGACGTAAAAAATCTTGGCGACGTCGTCGTCGAATTTCGTCCAAATGCTGTTCAGGTGAATAATCAGTATAACGTTGAGATTGGATAACATGGAAGGTAGAAATTCATGATCTGGTATGGACGGTGCAGTTTCCATGATGATCTGATTTTTGAAACCGAACAAGTTCATGGGTATGCTGGTTATTTAAGGATACGGTCAAAGTTTTTTATGATGACAGTCAAAGTGTGTTTTTTTTGTAATGACTAACGAAGTGATTTTTTTTGAGTTTGTGAAAATTGTTGTTGTTGTTCATGGACATTTGATATATTTTTTACTTACTTCTAAACGATAGTGACCCCAGGGTGAAGTATGGATCCCACACTCGAGGATACACCTCTTATCGTCAGCGGGATCCAGCGAAATTTTCTTAACTTTGTTTGTGGTAAGCACGTGGTCTACGCTTTGTATCCTTGTCTCCAAACGTAGAATCCTCGACTGTGAATAGAGACAATTGATGTAATCCTCGAACACAAGCTTGTTTTTCACGGTATTTTTACCAACACCTTTGGCTTTTTTGGACATGCTGGTCTCTGTTTTCACCACATACATTTTGGAACGTAAGCCGGCGAACTCCAGAATGATTTCTCCGTTGCATTCATCCTTCATTTTACCAAGCACATTTTTATTGCGAGAAGAGAGATCAAATCTGTTTGGTTAAAGGAAGGAAGATGTGTCGAAATGATCAATCATTTTCGGTTGTTTCAAATTGTTGTAGAAGTCAGATGTCTGTACGGAATGAATAAAACTGTCCGTGTCTATGTAACAAAGTGTTATATTTTCATTATAGAAGGGTTTCATGACATTATAATGAAATTCAAACATATGCAGTTAAGATAAATCCAAAACCGTCGCCCCTACGTAGATTGGTTTGTTGAAATTGATTATTTTTTTATCCATCACAAACAAGGCCAGGTTTTCATCATATATATTTCGTGATTTGAATGTCGGCGATGCTATCAATTTTCTACATTTATTTGAATCGGGAACTAATCTCATGTCCACGTGCTTCCTGACATTCTCCATTGTTTTTCCGTAAACAGCATTATTCATGAGTTTAAAAAAATCTTTATCTAAATCTGACGTGGCGCGTGTTCTATGATACGTATTTTTTTCAATGTAAGGTTTTAACTACTCGGAATGTTTGAATTTCATTATTCTTCTCACATTTATTACTTGAACTCCCTTTTCAATTAAGAATTGAAGATTTTTGTAATGGAGAACGTATCTCTCTTTCCTATCCAATGTTAACAGAAGCTTACGTTGATTTGAATCAGGCGAACATTTTAGTTCGGTTGCAGGAGGTAGATCTTTGAAGTAATCGTGTAGATGGTCGGGGAATTAGAGGTCCAGCTCTATAAACAAGCCAAATTCACAGTCGTTGAAATTATTAATGTTAATGGAAGTGGTATCCACCCATTCGAACCCGCCGTAAGGAAGTTTTTGTATCATAGCATGTCCGTATAAATTATTTGCATCCACATAAATTATGTATTTCTATTGTTCATTAGGATCTTATTCTTCTGTCATGTGAACGTTATTTGCTTTGGCATGTCTCTGTACGCATTGCACCATTCCACCTCGTATCCCCCTCTCGATAAAATATAACATGTCCACGTCCGGTATCAATTCGAGTTTTATTTTTGTCTGTAATAACATGGCAGACCACGCTAAGCCCGAGAGACCGTAAAAATATGCAGGATCTAATTTGCAAATATTCGCCGACGTATTCCTGAATGCTTGAAAAACATCCGCGAGTATTGTCACGTCCAGTTTTAAGTAGGCATCGTGATAATCGCCGAGTGTCCTACATCCTAATTTGTCCCACATCCGTTGCGCGTGTTCGTATTCATCATCCGTGATTCCTTTCTCTCTGAGTCGACTGTACAATTCTTTTTGAGGTGGAAGAGTGTCGTCGTTAAATTTAGAATTATCACTAACATATTCATATGGATAAATACCTTTACGTCTAATCATTTCTATGTCTACGTTGGGAAAATTAGCTCTCGTTATTCTAAATTGTTCAGCCGAAAGTTTGGTTGCAAGAGCGTCCAAGGTTGCTGATAAAAATCTGCAAGAATCTAAAAATCTCATCTCCACTGTTTCGTTTGTTCCCGGAATCAATACTCGCTTGCTGACACTGATGTACCTTTCTTCATTCTCTGCTAGAATATTTATTTTTTGTCTATCATATCCAAGATTCCGAATTAAGAGATGGAAGTCGTAACCGCAGCCATTATGAAGGTATATGGGGACAAACGTAGGTTTTTGGATCTTTAAATTACACGTGTTACAAATTCCACCGATGTAGTTTCCGGTGAAGTGAAGTAGTGGGGTTTGTGATATTACTAGGACGAGAAAGTATGAGCCCCACTCAGACTGATTTGGCTACACTTAAAAGTATGTCAAGATGTCCATATGAGCTTATTGCTCAAGTGTGCTACTCTGTCTAACCCAAGACTTTTTTTAAAAAACCCTCGGGAATTTCCCGTGAAAATATGTGCCCCCTCAGATTGATTTGGCTACACTTACAAAAGCTGCATCTGTCAGATTGTTGTCCATAAGCTTGTTAAAAATATAGCCCTCTTGATATTGTTTTTGCTACACTCAAAAATAGGCCAAGGTGCTCATAAGAGCCACACCCACCCACGCACACCCACACCCACACATATTTACTTCCGGTCCACTTCCGGTCCACTTCCGGTTCACTTCCGGTTTACTTCCCGCCCACTTCCGGTCCATTTCCGGTCTACTTCCGGCCACTTCCGGTCCACTGTTATTGCTTCATGCTGTGCAACAAATGATTATCCAATATTATGCAACAAATTATTAGGCAAGAGCTTTTGCATTACATATCAGTTAGTATTGTGAGAGTGGTTGTAGAGTATGGACATGTTGTTGCAGTGCTACTCATACAGGTCTGTTTGGTTTAATATATACAATTTCTTATTATTCATATTAAACATATTTCTTATATACTGAACAAAAGACTTATATTTTGTATAAAGGAGTCTCATATTTGACACATCCAGCTTGTTTGTTGTAATCCACTCATATTTAGAGTCAGGCTTATATCTGTCTCAGTTTGTTATACAAGATCAATACATGACACACGGTATTAGGTCAATGCCTTTCTATGCACACCACGACATGCATGTCTGCACAGGTATTTGTGCTAGGTCAGTGCTTCTGTAGATCAATACTTATTCTATCTTTGTGCTTGTAGGCTATTAGCTTTACAACCTGTCATAGTTTTATTATGTATAGAGTTTTGATTTGAACCCCAAGAAATGTTATATAATAAACCAACAACAAAGCCAAAAATATTAACACACTTAATATACACACTAAGTATACAGAGCACACTGCTGAACCCAACTGATATTTTGAATTAAGTATAGAGTTTTGATTTGAACCCCAAGAAATCTTTTATAATAAACCAACAACAAAAATGCCAAATCAGAAATATTGTAATCAATGCAATAAGAATATATCCAGCCCTAATTGGGCTAGGCACCAAAGGAATTGTCATCCAGAAAAATGCAGAACACCCACAAAAATATGCCCAAAATGCCATAGAAAATATAGCATGGAACACTTCACAAATAAACATATAGGTACTTGTTATGTACAGCCTTCTACTTCATCTCAGCCATCTACATCTTCATCTGGTCTAAAAAGGAAACTTGAAACACCCGATAATGCTAGAGCAGCAAAGCAGCCACGCTATGCACCTATCCATAGCAGTTTTGCTGGCCAACTAAGGGATTACCGTTTTGTATCAGAGCCAAAATGTGACATTAAGAATTTTTGAACAGTATACATCCTGATGTACAGGCTATTCTAAATGCACAAAATGGCTCTTATAAGATATCCCTCAAATTGTATACTCAATATAAGAAAGCAAATGGCACAAAATTTACACAGCCCCAGATAACAGAAACTGAACCTGTATACTCAAATTTAAACTCGGACAAAATACTAAGCAGGTTGATAGATCAATTGTTTATCAAACACTCTGAGTTTGCTGCTAAGGAATCGGGTTGGAGCCTATGAGGATCTCCACACAAGTTATATATTAATATTGATGAATTCAGCCCACTACAAGGTTCTACATATCTGCCATTACCTGCCAATATTAAAAACAAAAAAGCTGTGGTTAACATAGAAAATAATGATGGGAAATGCTTGCTTTCTGTGGTGTATTTTAGCTGCTTTGTTTCCAATTTTAAGGGATCCAGAAAGAATAAGTTCTTATAAACAGCATGAACATGATTTTGATGATGCAATGGAGGGCTTAGAATATCCAATGTCTGTTCAGAATATTGATAAATTTGAAAAAAGGCCAGAGATATCAATTTTAGGCCATTATCTATTAATGTATTTATTTGTTCTACTGGTCGTGGCAATTGCCTGATAGATCCTCTCAGAATCAGTACACTTGATGATGATTATGCTGTCTCAATTGATTTGCTCTTAATTGAAGGGGATGGGACATACCATTACACTTTGATACACAGTCTTGAAGCTTTAGTCAGAAAACAACAAATCAAATCCAATACAATATTCAAATTGCGTAGAAGATGTTTGACTGTATTTGATGGTAGAAAAATGGAAAATGGTGTTTGTGAACAGAATACAGAAATTGCAAAAAATAAGTTAGTTGAACATTTAAAATACTGTGGCAACCATAAACCTGTTTATATGGTTATGCCTAAGCCAAATGAAAATGTAAAATTTATAAAATTTGAAGCTTTGTTGGAACACCCAGCATATATAATCTGTGATTTTGAATCAAACCTCAAACCTCTTGCATTCTGCAGCCCAGATCCTGATGAATCTTCAAGTACATCATACCAGATACATGAACCTTCTAGTTTTATTATGTGATTGTACAGGATGGTGTTGTTAGTAAAGAATATTTATACATGGGACCAAATACTATGAAAGAATTTGCACATAGAATAGAAAATGAGTGCCATTACATAGCATCTAATATCTTATTAAAATCAAAACCTATGATGCCTTTAACAAAAAATCAGATTGAAAATTTCAATAATGCAGAAAAATGCCCGATATGTGATTTTAAATTTTCAAATACAAATATTAAGGTGAAACACCATTCCCATACAGATGGTAAATTCAAAATGGCTCTGTGTTATAGCTGTAATATTAAGATCCAGAGACCAAAATTTGTCCCAATATTTTTTTTCACGGGGCATCCAATTATGATTTTCATATCTGATCAGGTTCAAGGGGTTTGACAAGCAGGATCTAAATATTTTAGCAGAATATTATGAGAAATATATAGCTATTAGCAAAATAATTAAAGTGAATGGTGTTCCTATTTACCTAAGATTTCTAGATTCATAGAGAATTCTGTCGGCTAGCCTTGCCACTCTAGCCAGTCAATTATCTGATGATCAATTTAAAATCATATGTGCTATGTTTCCAAATCAGGACCTGAAATTTATTAGGCGGAAGGGTGTATACCCATATGACTATGTTACTGATTTTTCTAAATTTGATGAGTGTGCTTTGCCATCGCAACAAGAGTTCTACAGTAAACTCAGGGCATCCGGAATCACGGATGAAGATTATCACCATGCCAAGTTGATGTGGGCCAACTTAAAATGCCAGACGCTTGGTGATTATCATAAGGCATATTTGAAACTTGATGTAACTCTCTTAGCCGATATACTTCAGGCATTTAGAAAATCATCGATGAAAAATTATAAACTGGATCCAATCTATTTCTACAGTGCTCCAGGCATAGCGTGGTCTGCTATGTTTTTGAACACTAAATTGCAATTGGATCTGATTCAGGATCAGGACATGTATTTGTTTATGGAAGAATGTATAAGAGGAGGCATGGTGCAATGCTGTCAGAGATATGGCAGAGCCAACAACAAATATATTCCCGATTATAATCCATCACGGCCATCAAACTATGTACTTTATGTGGATGCCAACAGCCTGTATGGTTATGCTATGATGGATAAACTGCCATATGCAGGGCTTGAGTGGGTTGAAGATTTTAAAATTGATGATCTTCAGGACTTTGATGACAATGACTATGGCCTGCTCTTAGAGGTTGATCTGACAATGCCTGATAATTTACACAACCAGTTTTCTGATCTGCCTCCAATTCCTGAGGTTGAGTGTTCACCTGGCTCTAAACAGAATAAGCTAATGATGACTCTAGAGCCAAAACAGGATTATGTCATATATTACAAAAACCTTCAGTTCCTGATGCATCATGGTGTTCAAGTGACCATAGTTGGCAAAGTCTTAAGGTTCAGGCACTCAAGATGGTTGAAGCCATATATTGATACAAACACCGAGCTTCGAACATGTGCAGTAAGCCAATTTGATAAGAACTTGTCTAAATTGATGGTCAATTCAGTGTATGGCAAACCCATAGAAAATGTCAGAAAACATACTGATGTCAAATTAGTTACTGACCCCAACCGGAGCAAAAAATTGATAGCAAAGCCTAATTTCAACTACAGAAGAATTTATGATGACAATATGGCACTCTTCAACATGAAAAAAACAAAGATTAAGTTTGATAAGCCTATTTATGTAGGGACTGTGATATTAGAATTGGCCAAATTACACATGCTAGAGCTCTATTATGATGTGCTTTAGCCTTTTTATGGTGATCGTGTAAAATTGATGTACATGGACACAGATAGTTTTATCCTTGATATTCAGACAGAAGATGTCTATCAAGATATATCACAGCCTGCATTGCTTGAATATTTTTGATACCAGTGAACATATAAAGATTCAACCCCACAACAAAAAGGTACCTGGCAAGTTAAAAGATGAAACACTTGGCGATGTTATTGTGGCATTTGCTGGGTTAAGGGCCAAGATGTACAGTTTTGAAATATGTAGTGGTGTTGTTGCCAAAAAAGCCAAGGGTATTGGTAGAGTAATTGTGGACAAAGAGCTCCAATTGAAAGATTATGAAGATATTCTCAAATCACAGAGTTTAATCAGAACATCAGAATTCAGAATTCAGAGTGTGGATCACTTATTGACCACAAATATTGTAAGAAAAGTGGCTCTGCACCCACATGATGATAAGAGATGTATTTTGTCATGTGGCATACATACTTTACCATTGGGTCATTGTGATTTGATAAGTGGAAATCAATGCAAAATCAAAGAGCATGACTTGAAATAAATAAATATACCAATGAACTTATTTGGGTTCAAAAAACAAGCTATTATAGGCCTGCCAACACCATCACCCTCTCCTGATATACAATCTATAATATCTAAACTAAGTGGTTTATTAATTATTCATCTGAACAGCATACTTACAGATGTTGATGATAAAACAGGTAAAACATTGTACATATTTAAGAATAATTTAAACCACTACCAGTTACCTGTATGTGGTCAATTACAATTTATTACAACTCCGGAGGGTGATGTCAAAGTTTCAGTAGGGAGAAATATTTATAGAATTAAGCACTCAAAAATGATTTCTGGCACCGTATATACTGTTTCTGCAGGTGATTGTTTATATATTGAGGTCCCAGGATCCTATGACAAGCTTATACCTTTTTTTATAGAATTAAGAATTAGATATTTTATAATAAATAACCACTAAAATAAAAAAAATGCCTAATGATATATTTTGCCATACAAGGCATGACGATCACAGTGATGAGATTCTGATGCTTGATGTCAGAGTCAAAAAATTAAGAAGTGATTTACAAGCTTTACAAACCACACTCAATGCCAGTCTTCAACTAGAAATTACAAATTTACAATCACAATGCATGGACCCTCTTCTTAAAATTGATTCAGAACTCAAATTACTGCTTGAAAAATATATTGACTTGGCTACATTAGATACTTTTCAAAGTTTAGAGGAGGCTGTAGCAGCTCTTCAAACCAAATTAAAAACTCAGGCTACCAACTCTGAGCAATTGAAACAACAAATAGAAGAGCAGATCAATAATGTCCAGACACAGCTCCAAATAATTGTCAAAAGCATAAAATCACAAGAAGATTTTGACCTAGTAATTTCCACTCTAAAAGAACAGATTCAATCACTGGAGATTCCTAATCTAGACCCTCTGAACAATGCCATAGCTGAGGTTAAAGAAAAAATTGAGACACTTGAAAATTTTATGAACAACCTACCATCTTCTGATGCTCTGAGTGCTATCACTTGTAGTGTTGCCAACATCAAGCTGCAACTTGAGACATATGAAGATTTTGGAAAAATTCAAAGTACCATAACCCACCTTGAGGGTACCATAGCAGCAGTACAAAGTGATCTGACAAATGTAAAAGAAACTCTAGAATCTCGCTTGCCTGGTATTGTAGACACTCTTGTCAGTGTCCAGCAACAGATCACCAAATTTGAAAACCTCAATACTGAATCTGAGCTATCTCATTTTCATCATTTGATCCATGATATCCAAACAAAACTTGAAATTTTACTGCATTATTTTCAATAGTTTCTCGCTATATTCCAAAAACGATCTAAGCTCTTTTCAACAGTCATCAACACACACTACAGAGTTTACATGAATTCTAGGTATAACTTAACCCGTAGGATTACGATCAAACTTGTGCCTCAAGAGGGGCCCCATGACAGATTAGTATTTCGCAGATCATCAGATAAGTGAAGCAAATAAAAAGGGCATTAATTTTCAATTACCATAGACGTGAGCAGAAACCTCAAACTACCATTGCCACTGGGGTTCACCAAAAAATTTTCAGTGGTGAATTAAAATCGATATCACGTTCTGAAGGTCTATGTAGTGAAGTCCATGTCACGTCATATTTACTGGTTATTGTGCGTCCTGAATTTGACTCATGGATTATACATATCGCACAAATATTTTAAACTAGTAAGAAATAATATTTTTTCAAAACTATCACAAATATTTCCTGAAAATAATTTTATGCAGGTTTATGTCATACTTTCTGCTAATGAATCATAATGGAAATAGTAAAGTTCACGTTGGTTTGATTTAAAAGCAGCATTCACCAAAGCTATATTTCACCTATTTTGGTATAGTGTATGCTCTGGGGATGGCCTTACTTAACACAAGGTGAGATCAGAACATGGTATATTTACTTTTAGTACTGAATTATTTATTACATCAGAATCTATTACAGTTTATATTAGTTAACAATATTACTGATAGAATGTATAATTGTTCAAATGTGTTTAAAAATAATGTGCACCCCACCTCGGTAACAGTTACATACATCGGAGACACATTCCTTCACTTTTACACAAGAAACTACTTACAGAAATGAGTGTATCCAAGATTTACAACGTTCGTCGAGGTATTTTCTTTCATCGTGGAATATATTTGACCGTTAAATCATATATTTTTCAAGAGAAATATCGCACCGACGCACAATTGCCATTGCTTTCATTTGCTTGCCTTACGACAACGGGATGCTGCGTACGTTTGATGACGTAAGCCCTTCTCAGTGTTTCAACCCCCCTTTTTTACAATGCTTGCCTAACATAACCAAACCTAACCTAACCTTATCGGAAATGGTTCGTGGGGCTATCCGTGAATGGTTTGTGGGGCTATCCGTGTATGGTTCGTGAGGCTATCTGTCAGCTACCCGGGCTATACGTCAGCTTCCTGTGCATAATGTATAATTTCCACCGGTGACTAACACGATAGTAGGTATTTTCGATGCAGAAGGTTGAAACACTGCATACCCACAACGTGAGTCAAGATTTACCAACCATATTGTGTGTTCCGGAAGCGAAGAAAATAATAAAAAAAAGCACCCAGAATGTGAACAATTGCGTTTGTTTTCGTGTAAAAAAGCATAATAACACCTTGAACTATGTTCCGCAATACGCAATACACAATTGGTAAGTACGAACCATGCGAAACACAAAACATCCGATTGTAATGTGTCTCCGATCTATGAAAATGTTGTCCTATACCTCTGTATGATTACTTCTGCACAGTCACGAACTTCATGCGATTAGAAATTACTCTCGTTGTGATACTTTCACCTTTTGTGTCCCAAGCGTCTCGATCGAGATACCCAAATGTAACCCTCACGGTCCCAAGCGTCTCGATCGAGACGCCGTGTCAAGGTCGTAGTTTTTACGTTATAACTTTTCTATTTTTGGCTAGAATTTCGATTTTTATATATACGTATATATTGTTCCTAACACATGTATTTAACAGAAATGTTTCTTGCACCTTTTTTTCGTCATGAAAATGGAGAGGAAAAGGCGGGAAAAGGGACTTCTCATTTGAGTCTCTTTTCAAGGGAAAAATTTTGCCAACAAAGGAAGACGGGCTTTGTTGTTCTTAAGCAATGCTTTTCACTCCAGCCTGTTAACTGCATTCGAAGGAAGCTTGTTTATCAGTATTCGATGTCAAAATGAAAGTTTTCCGTGAGGGCGGAAACAGGGGAAAGGGGGTGGGGGAAGGGGAAGACTGGTTGTTGAATCTGCATTGTGAGAATGGAATTTCGAAGCGCGCTGAAGGAAACCTTTGTTGTTTAGCACAAGTGTCCACAAGTTTCAACACGGGTTACCCTGCATTGTCTAAAAATAGAATTTCAAGCAACTGGAAGAATCGGCGCTCATTTTTCACTGCGTTCTAGCTTTTCGTCCGTGAATGTTGTGCGTAGGTGTCGTTTTGTGCCCAAGTGCGAGGACATTTTATGGGTGAAGTGACAATTTTATAAGATCATTTTTGTGGTTTTTTCTTCCTTCCCCCTCCATAGATTTTGCATTTTGTGCATTTTGACTTTTTTTCAGGCAGGCGGGGGGAAACATCATTTTTTAAGAAAAGGATTTTTGAGGCGATTTCGCCCCATTTCCCCCTTCATATGTACGCCGAATGTGCATAAATTATATATCGTCTGAATCTGTGATTCATTCTGCATACAAGGGTATATCTTTCATATCTCTAGAGCATTTGTTTCTGAGCTATAGTCATTTCAATGTAACTCTGCAGTTCGCTCAATTCCGAAGCTTGAGACAGTGGCGTGCAAGCCTTTCGCTTCAAAAGTACAACTCGCGTAATATTGGTCATATGATAAAAATTAAAATATTTTTCTGTTTCTTACATGCCAGCGATAATTTCTATGTGCAGTTTGAACTTTTCATATCCTTTTTTCTCTGGGGCGGGGGAGAAACCCCTTATTTTCTTTAAAAATATATATTTTTCAGGCGATCTCCCCCTTTTCCCGCTCTACATGTACGCCGAATGTGCATAAATGATATATAGTTTAAATCTGTGATTCATTCTGCGTACAACGGTATATCGTTCATATCTCCAGGGCAAACAGTCTCTGAGCTAAAGCCATTTCAAGGTACCACTGCATTTTGAAGCTTGAATCAGTGGCTTGCCGACCATTCCTTTTGGAAAATACAACTCACGTTACATTGGTCATATGATAATAATGCAAATATTTGTGTTCCTTTCATGTCAGTGATCATTTCCATGTGCATTTCGACACTGTCATGTATTTGTTTCTTGGGTGGGGGGAGGGTGACCCCATTTTGAAATTTTCAGAGTTAGCCCCCTCCTCACCGCCACATATACGCCGAATTTGCTTAAATTTGATATATTCCGATTCTCTGGTTCATTCCGCGGACAACGGTATATCATTCATCTTTCTTAGGGCAATTAGCCTCCGATCTACACTCATTTAATTGAAACTCTGCATTTTGCTGAAAATCGGCTCGGGACCAAGGGGGTACATGTGAAAATGGCCTTGGGACGCAAAAGGTTCATGAACACATCTGTGTAATATAACATCAACGAATGATTTGTAAAATTCATTGAATGTTGTGTGAGATCAATGTTGCATTTGGTTAGATGAAATTTACGAGGAGGAAAGTAATTCAAATTAAAACTACATGCTTATTTCGCATTACAAATGGAAAATTTTTAACTGTGAACTCGCGTAGCATGCAGTTAATTTGGTCAGCCAGAGGAAGAACAATGATTTACATAAAAACAGCTCTCTGAATTACTGATTCTTGTGTGTTTATGGAAGGCAGATGTATGTAATGTTTTACATTGCAAAAGCTCAATATTTTTAAGAGAATACGTATAATGTTTTCCTCCATGCTTCAAAACCATTTCAAATTTGGAGTCCTCTAATATTTTGTTGGAGTAGCCAACACTTGTATATATTAGTGACTCGAACAAAAATATTACATTTCGATACATTATTGAATTTGAAGGTAAATGATTCCTTACGAATTTATTCTTAGCACGGATAGAATTTAGTAGTAGGATACTTGCAAATAGTTGACGCACAAAGAAACATACAAAACTTTACGTTACTCCAGGCGCAATCCTAAAAATCTCTTATATTTATTAAAGGGTATGACCAGATTCTTATTGTATAACCTTTAGTGTTATTAATTTTAAAATATCCCTCTTTAAAGGAGGATACAATGAATGCAACTAACGTTGGTCAAATAACCAAGCAGATAAATCAACTTAAATAATGCAATGGAAGACTAGTAATAAAAGGTTTAAGATTAAAATTGTAGGTTTAGCCAACAATTACATAAGGGCTAAATTAATACAAAGTTTATTTGACATTTTGCCTGACGACATTTAGATAACATAACCAGTGTATAAAGAATATAAACCCCAAATGATAACCATTAACAGATTTTTTCAATAAACAAAATTAATGAAACCAAATGACACAATCAAATCTTTACATAATGCTTCTGTTCGATGCACTTAATATCCCAAAGACTTCCAGTTGGTTTTACTTAACATATTTCCGTTTATTTCAATTTAAGACCCATATTTTAATAGGCAGAGGACATAGCTTAAAACTGAACAAAGAGTGCTGTGAATTAACAAAAATGACCCAACTAATTACTCTACAAAAAACAACTTCAAACACTACTCTCTGTCTTTGTTCCATTTTAATGCCCTTTATGACACTTAGGAGATACTCCACTTTAGATGCGATACCGTCGGCTCATCAGTTGGAAGTGAAGTTCCTTCAGGAGATTCTCTGTCCTCCGACCTTTCGTACTTCGTAGCCACGCCCCTTACATAACCAAATGCAAATCAAGTGGCAAACCAACGTAACAGTTACTTTATAAAGCCACTGCATATGTTTGGTTATAAGGGGAAGTAATTATTTATACAACACATATACAGAGCTTTGCTGCAGTACACCACCTACAAACGTTTACAACGTGTTGAAGGCATGAAGACGAACAACTCTTCTTATTAACTTTTTTCTCATTAAGAACTGCATTCGACATTGAGGGACTTCGAAGAACGGCGTCCACGAAGAAGTAGTAGCATTACCTAGATACAGGTTTTAATAATATAATGATTCATTAGTTTAAATAGCTATTTTATAGCGTATTTTCGTGCCATGATAAACCAATTCACATCATTTTTACCCACACCTTTATTGGAATTATGAATCTAATTTGGGTGGGGATCTTGGATTGAGTCACATCAATGATATGCATTTTTAAAGTAAATGTATATAAATAAAATATATTCAATTTTTTTTATCCCGTAGATATGTTTTAAGAAATAGGGTTATTTCTTATAAATAAGTCAAATATGTAGTGTGGAATGCATCATAGTTGATTTTAATGTTGTTCTGCTCTCTATTCCCATGCTGCTTAACTTTCTTAGCTGGTGCGTCATTTTCCCCAAAAGAGTGGATGGATATATTTTTCCGTATTCATATTATTAAATTAAATATACAAAATGAACAACCCAAATTCTTCGCATTATCAACACCGCGAACCCCGAATGCACTGTGTTTTTTTAATGTTGTATAAATGTTACTTGTCTATTCATAATGCAATGATGCATACCAATTAACAACTTAAACGTAAAAGTAGAACTGCTTCCACATCGAGCAAAAGACCACGAGTTGCTGAACAAATCCTGTGCGATCACATTTACACATCATCGAACATCATCAAATTCCTCATTTTCTTAATATCCTTTAACAACAAATAACAAATAGAATTCGCAATCTGCTCTTGCAACATTCCGTAAAAATACATTTTATTTTATCGATATATTATATAAACTCACACGATAAAAAAAATATTACCATCATACCATAGCAAACGCTCTGCATTGTGATGACATCTCTCGATTAAAATAAAATAACCTCATATATCTATAAAGGTTGTGCCGACCCTCTTCAACTCCCAGTATGTTTATCTATAATCTAATTCTATCGACACAAACCTTTCCTGATCAATGTAAAATTAGTAAAATTACGCCTGTTTTATAAAAAGAAAATATTAAGAACATTGCAAGTTATGGACCTATTGCGTTAATCCCAACCCCGGCGAAGATTTTCGAACAAATCCTTTATAGTAATTTTTCTTTCATGTTCAGCCTTATATCTCTGTTGTTCAATATGGATTTTATTCAAAAAGATCCACCTTAACTAATTTAATGTCTTTCATTCAATACAATTCGGATCCTTTTAATGAAAACATTCAGGTTGACGTTATATATACTGATTTTAATAAGGCTTTTGCTAAGATTGATTATACGTTATTATTAAATAAACGTATTTCTTTTGGTTTATTTAATGTTGTATTAAAAATAATCTCCTATTCGAAAAACAGGAAATACAAATTGGTTTATAACTATGCTACATCGACATTATATACAGCACATTAGGGTGTTCCTCAGGGATCAAATCTCGGTCCCCTTCTTTTTGCTTTATGTATAAATTGTCTTCCATCTGTTATAAAGTTTTCACGCTGCTTATTGTATGCAGATGATTTAAACATTTTTAATGGCATCATATTTCCAGTAGATGCTATCTTATTACAAAAACATATAGATGCTTGTCATCAATTTAGAGTTCAGAATAAATTATATTTTAATATTAGGATATGCTCTACAATAACGTTTACAAATAAAACAACAACCGTACTTCCGAATTATATTCTTAATGGAAGTGTACATACACGCGTAGATGTAATCAATGATTTAGGATTAACAGTGGATAAGAATTTAAACTATAAACATAATTATTCTTACACCTGCTCGGATTCATATAAACGTCTTGGGTTTATAATTAGGTGAACTAAAAATTTTAAGACTATGCAGGATTTAATGAACCTCCTATAATGCAATCGTTCGTTCAAGGCTTGAATACTTAAGTAAAATTTGGGATCCATTTTATCAAGTAGTACATTCATAAAATGTCGAACGAATTCAGTTTAAATTTTTATGATATTTGTATTTTATAAAGTATAATCGTTCAGCAGTGTTAAATATAATTTCTTATCATTTTTTACTTGTAGATTTTGAGATGTCACCTTTGAATTAATAGCTCAATAGTTTACACTTTATAAGATTATGAATTACTTAATAGATTCGCCTGAAGTTTTACAATATTTTAAAATAAGTGTTAAGCCAATATATTTTAGGTGTCTGCTTCCGTTTTTAATGATAAATTGAAAAATAATACACATAAATCTTCAGTTGTTACTAGACTATGCACAAATTGTAACAAAGTTGTTCAAAGGGTATTAAAGTAGACTTCGCGCTTCCCTTTATAACATATAGTTCATTAATAAAAATAAATATAATGTCATTTCCTAACATTTAAATTCGCATTAAATTTGAATGTATTACTGAGTGTTTAGTGAAGCTGTGTTTGTATTATATTATTTTTATCTATAATATGTATTTAAAGTCATGCTTCATTTACTCACATATGGATTTGATATTTGTACAATTTGTGTAATTAATCTTATTGTTCATGGACTATTGTGCGATGTATGATATGTTTGTATCTGAAAGTATTTAGCAATACTCTGTTCTGATTGTACTATATTGTGTTTTTATTTTGTTCTGTTACTTTGTAGAACATACCTACTGCCATTCCTATTCTGCATTTTCTGTATCTTTTCTTTGTATTTTGTAATTTTGTAATTTTGTTATTCTGTAATTTTTAAAATGTACATTTATTTTTTATTATAAATGTTTTTAATATATTCCTTTATAATTGGTACAATATATTCTGTTAAGGATCTTTGCTAAATAAATAAATAAATAAATCTCGTCTGTCATCGAGTTTGCTGACATTTTGGTTGGTACGTGGAGGTAAATCTTCGAGTGCGCCTCGGGCGAAACATTTTGTGAATCGTTGAAGGAGGGGAGTATTGTACACCCTTCAGTTCTCGGTTCCTTCTGCAGCTTCATGATAATAACGCTATTTACGCTTCAACATCATTAGTATTTTGTGTAATATTCTACATTTTGTTTGCTATTTTTACCTATAAAATTACTGATATCAAGATACATATAAGTGTGTTTATAGTTTACATTTTCTTCATCACGTCCTATGCACAACCGTAGACGCCGTATCTGCACACGCACTAGAATGTCCGGCGAATGCGGTCACACGTGTACTAAATGCGTTCCTGTAGATACCTTACATTGCAACGTTTCTCAGCATACACCATCTGTTTGAGATGACCTCACAGATAGTATAAATAAATAAATAAATCGAGGGGTTTGAGGTCAGGTGATCTGGGCGGCCATTCCACGGGACATGGCGACCAATCCACATCCCTGAGAATTGTACATCGAGGCATTGACGCACACCAACGCCATAGTGGGAGGGGCCCCGTCGTGTTGAAAATAAGATGGAGAATTGTTATCAGGGGTCAGAATGGTAGGAAACACATGTTCCTGAAGGAGTTTCAGGTACTCTTGCACCGTTAAGGTAGTGTCGATGAAAAATGGACCAATGATGCAGTTGTCCTATACGACACACCATCATCTTTGCAGGAATATGTTCCTTACTTGGGTACACACAGTTTGGATTACTGTCACACCAGTACCGACAATTATGCCGATTGACCTTCCCATTCAGACAGACATAGACCTCGTCTCTGAACAGTATTCCACGTGCAAACGAGGGATCAAGTTCGTGTTGGTTCGTAGCCAACGTCAAAACTCTACCCGTCGATCTGGGTCATGCTCGTTTAGTTTAAGTTGTATGTGCAGCTTATAAGGATGCCAGCGGTTGGTATGCAATATTCGGACAATGGATGACTGGCTGATACCACTTTCCAGTGAGAGACGACGAGAACTGGGTTTGGGACTCTTCATAAACCATCGTTGCCGTCTCCCCATTGGTGGCAGTCTTTGGTCGCCCACTACGTACCCTATTTTCCACATTGCCAGTTCCTCGGAATTTGCAGATAACGTACGGGACCATGCTGTGCGATACTGGATGTCTGTCTTTGTGCCGCCTATTGTAGTCCTCTGCGATGTCTCTGAAACTGCGTTCCCCAGATATTAGTATGATTTCTATCTTCTGTATTTTTTCGGTGTCATTTTATATGACTTCAAACAATGAACGCCACAACTTTTCAAACTTTGAGTGTTCATAACTTGCAAACTATACAAGATATCAAATAAACTATTACACTTTTGAATTCCTGAGTTCACGCTAGTTTAATTTGATATGCTACATGCCCCCTTCCCATTTGAAATTTCGAACCTGCGTTCAAGATGCCGGATTCCAAGATGGCGGCCATGGTCACCATGTACCCTACGAGTTGCAGCCCCCTCTACTACCGTCTCCCATTACTGAATATCCCATTACTGACAGATCGAAAACATTAAAAATTCAAAATTAAATGAAACTTAAATTAAATTTTATAATAAAATAAATGTTTTTCATCAGCATATTTACGTAATTTAAAATCAAATAAATTTCACAGGTTAACAAATGAGGTAGAACTCGGGGAGCCAGGCATGCAATGAGACATAATTTGAATTGACATATGCATAAATAATTCATGACCTTAATAAAAACTTTTTTAGAAAAAAATATCAATGTGATCAGTTATATGTTTTCTGCAATATTGCCCTTCAGTCATAAATTCTAATTGGCTCAGAAAACTCTATTTTTGAGTATTCATACTTCTTCATCTTAGCTTTGTTTCATTAGCGCATAAAAGTGTTATATTTCTCTTCACCAAATACTAGTAACTTGTTTCCTTGGGCAATAAAATGTCCTTTTCAATATCACAAGGTTTGTCCGTACCTCTCCTTTTAATTGTGTGTTTTAATCTGTAAAGAATTTTCTAGTTTTTGGTCTCTTAATTCAATGTATTTTCTCCAATTTCTTTATTCTTCATTTTCATGGAAGTATATTACTTTGAGTATTACATTTTGTATGAATTATAATATAATCTTCATAGTCCATAACACTTACAAATTTAAATAGTTTTGAATTATTTAGAAGTTCTAAATTTCTATGATAAACATTATTATTGACATATGGTCTCATTATTCTACTAGCATATTCATTTCGAATTCGTCGTTACATAAAGGGTGGTCAAGAAGTATGGAGACATCCGAATAAAAGCAGAATGACATACTGTTCCGCAAGACAAACACTGTAATTTTGTAATAAGGCAGGGAAGTGAGGGAATGTTATAGGGCATATGAGAATGACGGCAGCCATCTTAAATTCAAGTTCAAAGTTTCAAATGGAAACCATAGATTGTGACAACCGAATTGAACAGAACATTTTCTTAAGAGTTCAGTGTTACAAGAGCACCAACCGTAACGCTTCTCTGTCTTCTCTGTTACAATCACCCCAATTAAGGCTACTCTTAATCTCAAAACCACTCACGTTTAAATGATGTGTTCAATGTACTGACCACCCCGATGTTCTGTTAAAGCCACTTTCGATACCCATTCGTGCAAAATCCTGCTTAAAGTGTCTGCGGTAATCCTGGCACATGCGTCAATGATTCGTTGCTTAAGATGTTCCACATCCCGAATTTTCACTGAATACGCGATGGCCTTGACGTCTCCACAGTGGAGCGAGGTCTGGAAAAGGATGTGGCCACTCCACATCACCTTGCCGATCAACCCAAGTGATAAGAAACTTTACATCGAGACACTGACGGAAACGTTGTCGTAGTGAGGATTAGCGCTGTCGTGATGGTAAAAGAAAAAGCAAGAAATGACCCATCCTCAGACAACAGAGATGGCAAGATATCTTTTTCGAGCATGCAGCGATACTCCACCGCCGTTAAGGTCCCGTTGATGAAGAAAGGGCCGGCGACACGAGTCCCACATACACCACACCACACCACACCATCACCTTTCCGCGAACACCTGTAGATGCATTATTACACCAATACGGGTTACGTCTGACAAATATAGGACGCTCTGGTTGTTCATCTCGTCTGGCACGTAAATGTTTGCCTCATCAGTAAAGCCAAATAGGAATTTTGCCATATTTGCTCTATGGCACATTCCGCAAATTACACACGGCGATCAAAATCGTCTAATAGGTGATGGATAAGTTTCAGCTTATAGGGGTGCCACTTAAACTTGCTTAAAATCCTCATAATGGACATGTGGCAAACCCCACCTTTCTGAGCTACACGACGAGTGATTCGTTTAGTACTCTTGCAGAAAGCAGCCAACACTGCTGTGGATGTTGCTTCATCAATCGACCAATGTAGCCTACCTGATTTGGCCCCATAAACCCAGCTTCCCAAAATTTGGCAAGAGCCTTACCGACGGTACCATAGTGGACAAGTGCCCTATCTGGGTGACGGCTGTTCAAATCATCTCCAATCACCCTTGTGCTTTGCTCGCTTGATGTCAGCACGGTCTCAACGCGTTCTGCCTGCGTAAAGCCATGCTGTGTTATGTCACCTGCAACGATAAAGCAAACAAATAAACGTTAATAACTTCCTCACGGTTGGGGTTGGAGTTAGAGCAACAATAAGGATACCATTGAATTCGTGAGAAAATTTCCCATTAAATTTAGGTTCCAAAAGCTATGGTTTCCACTTTGAAATTTTGAAGTTGAATTCACGATGTCGTGTTTCAAGATGGCGGCCGTCATTGTCATATGCTCGATAGCATTCCCCCCACCCCTTTTACAAACCTACAGTGTTAGTTGTGCGGAACCGTATGCCATTCAACTTTTATTCGGGTGTCTCAATACTTTTGTACCACCCTGTATTTTCACTCTGGATCGTAAAGAACCTTAAAGATTGACCTCTACAAGTCGTAAATAATCTTACATGTTCGGGGTATTAAGGGTCTTTACGGGATTGATATTTTGTACTAAAAGCTTAAATCATTTCTGTGGGGAGACTTTGCTATGGAGATTGTTTAGGTAAGATCATAACGTTGTAAATTACCGAACTTATTGAAAAGTGCGATGTCCTTATTATTTTACTTTTAACCCATTACTGCCCACTGTCGACATTTGTCGACATAAAATTTAATAATTTAGTATAATTTTTTTCTCATGGGTTTTGTGATATTTGTTTACAACGATAACTTTCGTGGATGAGTTGGCAACTACTTCAGCGACTGCAGCAGAGTGACCTTCAGTTTCCCTCCACAGAGCTTGGTGAGTCATTGTTGTTCACATGTGTTTGCATTGTGTTTGCATCGTGCGCTATGGCTGCTAGCAATAGGTATGTTTTTTCGTATTATCCTAAATCTTAATTAGGTTATTTTTATGTGTGCATAAATAGCACATGTTGGTTATATTTACGCTATGTTCACTTTCGTTGAATGGTTGTTATCATCTTCTACGTACGTCGTTATAATTTAGTGTCGACATTTGTCGACAGTGAGCACGGACGGGTCCAGTGTTTTCTTCACCGGCCCTGTTACGATATCAGTTGTATAATTTTTCCAGGTTGACTGTAGAGCAGATCGCTTGTATATTAGAAGAGACAGACGACCTCTTAGATGCAATTGTATACACCGAGCCTCCTGAGAATGTTCTTCTAAGCGATGGTGATAGTGATGAAGATGAACCCGTTGGAGATATGAACAAACTTTCTGGTAATCAACTTCGGACAGGTGCAGTGTTGGTTTGCTCCAAAATCACCGATAAGGGAATAGTGCATTTGAGACAGGGTGAACCAGATGATGATGCGTGCAATAATGTTGCAGCTGTTTCAGTGTCCGGTGTGCCTCAGTTTGATTTTGGAAGTCCTCCGCAGAAGCGACCAAAATCTGAAGCGTCAACAAGCAAAGATCCCGGTAGTTGTGTTCAAATCGAGAGTAAACAAATCAAGACTGGAGTAAAAGTTATACCTTCACATCAGAGAATAAAGTCTCAAGTTCGTAAGTGGGAAAAGAGTGACATCGGAGACAAACCTTCGATCGAGTTCACACAACACGACTTTCTTCAAAATGATTTCACACCGGTACAATTGTTCGAAATGTTTTTGGACGATGAAGTTATTGAATTTATAGTTCAATCCACAATTGAGTATGCTGTACAGAAGGGAAAACCTGCATTTACATTGTGCAAGGATGAACTCAAACTTTTCTTTGCAATATTATTCCTTTCTGGATACAATGTAATGGCTAGAACCAGAATGTATTGGGAATTATCTGAAGATGTACATCACGCAGGTGTTTCGAAAGCAATGTCAAGGAATAGGTTTGAAGAAATACTGCGATACATACATTTTTGTGACAATTCAAAACTAGACGCTGTTGATCGTTTTGGGAAGATAAGGCCAGTTTGGTCTATGATAAATGAGCGTTGGCTTCAATTTTATCCAGGTGATACATATCTCTCAATTGACGAGTCAATGGTGCCATATTATGGGAGACATGGCGCCAAACAGCACATCCACGGGAAACCCATTCGCTTTGGTTTCAAAGTATGGGCATTGTCGACGCGTCTTGGATATCTCATTCAAGGAGAGCCGTATCAAGGTGCTGCGACGGGAAATACAATACCAGAATTGGGAGTAGGTGGCTCTGTAGTCATGGATTTGATATCCTAACTTTCGGCTCGTTCACGGCTCTCTTTGTTTTTTGACAACTATTTTACTTCCATTCGTCTGCTGGAACATTTACAAGCAAACGGTCACGATGGAACTGGTACGGTTCGCCCAAATCGTGTAGAAAATGCTCCACTTCCGGATGTTAGTTCGTGCAGGAAACAAGAGCGGGGAAGTTACCATCAACTAACAGACAAAAGTACTGGCATTACTCTTGTACGCTACCATGATAACAACATCGTTACAGTAGCATCAACTGGCTCGGGTGTGTCACCTCTGGGACATGCAAGGCGATGGAGTAATGCGGACAAAAAATACATTTCAGTTCCTCAACCTTCGTGTGTTGCTCTATACAATACTTACATGGGTGGTGTTGACCGCATGGACCAAAACATTGCATGCTACAGGATTAGTATCAGCAACAAGAAGTAGTATTGGCCAATGATAAGTTATCTGCTTAACGTTTCCATGAACAACGCATGGCAACTTTACCGCCTGACTGCTAAAGGAAAAGAAGATGGGCTTGATCTGCTCTAATTTACGAGGTATATAGTACGGAATTATATGCAGTCGTACGTGAAAAAACGTCCACTAGCAGGAAGGCCAAGCATTAAAGTCTCATCCAGAGTATTGCCTGAAGTGCGATTTGATGGCACATCACATCATTTGGAAACTGTTTCCAAGCAAGTACGTTGCGGACATTGTGGAAAGGCTACAAGGAAGAAATGTAAGAAGTGCAATGTCGGATGCCATATACAGTGTTCAGAGGCATTACACACACAGAAATAGATCAGCAACAATTACACAAAGTATGCATTGTTTTCTATTTCCAAAATTTAATTATGTTTTTATTTAGTTAGGTTCGAAAGTAGCAACTCAATTCAGAAATAATTGATAGAATTTTATTATGTACCACTGCAAATGTAAAAATATGAATGAGCATTGTAATTTCTTGTAAATATGTTCATGTATCAATATAATCTGAATGTCAAACAATAAAAATATAAAGTTTGTGGAATTTCGTTGTAATAACTGCCCATATATTTAGTAAAATAATCATGTTTATTAAGGTTTTGTTATTCAGTATTGATGGTGCCATCCGTGCTCACTGTCGACATTTGTCGACATGCTAAAACTAAAAGACTATTGGTCGAAAAAAATAAAAATCATTATTTTGGCATTATTTTAGACAAACTACAAAAGGGTTTCAAAGGATACAAGAAATTTCGAAAAATAAATAATTTGGGCAGTAATGGTAATATAAAGCTTTAGCAGCTTTAAAAATATGTGGATCCAACAAGCGTTAATACAAAACTGTATTCATTATTGGTTACAAATGACAATGAAAATCATGTGAAATTATGTGGTAAGAATGGCGAGAAATGACATCGAAAGAAAACTAAACTGAGAATATAATGTTGGAAATTACAAAACAATAAAATCTGATAAAAATACATTTATATTTCTTCTAGAAATCTCCTTCAATCCCACAAATCAACTTCGATTGTATTTTTTTGTCACATATTTAATTATTGGAACAGTTGTTGGCGGACACTTCTCTCATCTTCAATTATTCTAACATTTATAATAATTTTATTATATACTAGCAGATTATCCGGCGTTGCCCGAGTGTATAATGAATTCTAACTATAGCGTACAATGTAACTAATTTTATTTACAGGTATTTAAATGTATAAGTACAGTATACAAATTATAAAGTAATATATTTTACAAATTCAATATAATATAAATTTAACAACAATTTATGATCAACATTTTTAGTTCCACCTCCATGAGCAAGAATAAATAAGTTGAAAGACATTGGAAGTGTCACTATTCATCTTAAAGACCCCGAAAACTACGGATCCCACTCAAATGTCGGTCGTTTTACTTGTCAGCCCGTTGTCACCCCCACCCCTAGGGGTGCCAGAGGTGTCTTGGAGTTGAACGGCATTGGGAGTGTCACTAATCACCTTAGCAACCCAGAAAACTATGGATTCCACACTAATATAGTTTGTTTTACATGACACCCCCTTCCAACCTCCACCCCTAGGGGTGGTAGAAGTGTCTTGGAGTTGAACGGCATTTGAAGTGTAACTATTCATCTTAGCGACCCCGAAAACTATTGATTCCACACTAATATCGATCGTTTTACATGTCACCCGCTTCCCACTCCCACCCCCAGAGGTGACAGGAGTGTCTTGGAGTTGAATGGCATTGGGAGTGTTCCTATTCATCTAATCGACCGAGAAAACTATGGATTTCACACTAATATTTTTACATGTCACCCCTTCTCACCACCAACCCCTAGAGGTGCCAGTTGTGTCAGGTGTGTCTCACCCCATAGTATTTCTTTGCAGATTGTAAGTCATATGTGCGCCAAGTTTGGTCATCGTAAATGTCACCATTTAGCTTAGCGACTACCAAAACTATGGATTCGACACTAATCTTGGTCATTTTGGACATTTTTATTTTCACCCCCTCTCAGCCCCATCCCGTTAGGTGATGAACTGGAGAAGTGGAACGGCATTGGGAGTGTCACTATTCATCTTAGAGACCCCGAAAACTATGGATTCACACTAATATCGGTCGTTTTCGATTACTTTTAAAGCTCAACACCTCCCCCTCCCTTTCCCCACCCCCCAGGGGTGCCAGGGATGTCATATCCCCACAGTATTTCTTTCGAGATTGCAAATGATACGTGTACCAAGTTTGCTTGAAATTGCTCCAGGCGTTCGAGAGTTATGCCGGAGCAAACATACACACTTACATCCATTTTCATATATTACATTTTCCAAGACAATTTTGTGTCTCCTGTTTACTTTTATTCATCACCTCATCATTAGTTACGTGTGGTAGGAGTACATATTTTAAGCACTTTAATCATTCCCATGGCATGCCGGCGATTAGGAATCATTGGGAAAACAATACCTCGTGGTCATTAAAAAGTAAGTAAAATTTCCTCTGTACTTATAGCAAATATTCAATTGCCTTTGAGTTACTTAATGGAAATATCTGTTGTTCTTAAGAAGTAAGTTGCATTTTTCCAAGTGGTTAACAATTGTGTGAGTAACAGATTTGAACATTTGCACCGAAATGATAACGCAGACTTCAATTAAATAATATATCAATGGATTATAAACATTAATGAATATTTGAATCTGAAAATTGTAATCAATTTATATTCTCAGTATCGGGAAAGAATAAAATTAGCTGGGGCAGAATATTTTGTGTAAGAGGATATTTAATAAAACTCAGCATCACAGAAGTTTATTTAAAATTTAAAAAAAAACGTAATCGTTGTCTTAATTTATTTGTAAACGAAGTGCAATGTCATAGACATATTAATGATTTTGTCGTGTACACATTAGACACTCGATATTGTTTAACTTCCTCGGCCTCTGTCATGCACATCCATTGATCCCAATGAACACGTGCAACTGTTTCCTGAATATTTGAAACCTCGAATCTTATCAAACGTGACTATCTTCTTTTATTGAACAAAACGATAATTGCGTGATGTTTTCTGCTTGCTTGCGTTAAAACAAAATGGCGCCACTGCCTGCTGGTATCAGGATGAAATTTTGTCACGAACAAAATAGACTAATTTCACGATTTGTTGGCATTTTAGTTAACTTCGTATTCTAAGGAAGAGCCTAGAAAATGTTTCAGTTTCCAAATCATCTCACGAGCTTGCAATTCATTTTATTTACAATCACCTGCCTTACACGCATAAACAATTATTTTTCTCACTAAAATTTAGTGAACTAACCTTCGCGCTAAAACAAAGTCTGTCAGTTCACACACTCTCTATTCGATTAAAACTCCCCTGAAGAAGTAAAATCTCTCCTCTCCTCTTTCCCGTTGCACCGGTCCTTAGCCCCAGATGGAATACCGACAATTTTTCGTCGTAAAACTGCTGGCTCCGTGGCTCACCCTCTGTGCCTCTTACTTAATAACTGTTTTTCAACAGGTGTGTTTCCCGGCTTGTTCAAACGTGCCAATATTGTAGCTATCTACAAATCTGGAAACAAAAATTCCACTAATTCGTACAGACCGATCCCTCTTTTGTCACCTCTCTCCATTGTCTGTGAGAAAATAATTAAAGACGGGCAGCTAAAGTTTACATCTCCCCTTATAAATACTGCTCAGCATGGTTTCCTTCCAGGCAGCTCTTGCTTGACCAATCTATCAGTATTACTTTCACATGCTACTCAGTCTATCTCAAATAATTCCCAGCTTGACGTTATATATTTGAACATGTCAAACGCCTTCGATAAAATAAATCATAATCTCTCTCTTCATAAATTACAATCCAGATTTAGCATCCATGGGGAATTTCTATCCTTACTACAAGACCATCTGAGTGCAGGAGAACAGCGTGTCATCCTTCCTGGCACCTCTTCCAGCTTTCTTCCTGTTCTGTCTGGAGTTCCCCAAGGGAGCGTCTTAGGCCCACTTTTGTTTCTTCTTTACATGGATGATCTCCCAGATAGACTGTCCTCTCTCCCTATAAATATACTTATGTTTGCCGATCACTGTAAACTCTTCACAGAAATTTCAGCAGAACACGATGCTTTAATCTTACAGCAAGCTCTTACAGAACTACTTGTGTGGTGTCGCCAGTGGAAACTTAAATTGAATCCTAAGAAATGATCCCACCTCACCATTTCCCTAACAAGGAACAAACTTGTTTCTGCTTACTACCTTGAAAACAATCCCATCAAAAAATTTACCTCTCAAAGAGATCTCGGAGTTATCATCGATGAAAAACTGAAATTTAATGAGCACATTACGAACACTACTAAAAGCAATGCGTCTTCTCTGTCTTCTGTACAGGTTCACTGAAATCCAAAACCAATCATCAATCAGCATATTTTACAAATCCCTTATCTCCCCCATTCTTGAATACTGCTCTCCTATCTGGACCATGGCTTCAAAAACAAATCTTTCCCGGATTGATTCTGTTCTCAACTTTTTCCTCGCCATTGCTCGCCACAGAATACCTTCTCTGAGGCACCTTCACAAAACAGACATTATGTCTGTCTTCAATATCCAACCACCACACACTCGTCGCGAAATAGCAGACATGAAATTCTTCCACAATCATGAATGGTAAAATTAAATCCGAATTTCTGCTCAACAAATTTCATCTACGTGTTCCCACACGGCCAACCCGCAACGTTAAGCTATTTCACAATCCCACCACAAGGCTCTCCCTTCTACCGCGGTCTCTTTTCTACAGGCTTCCTCACCCATATAATAGCCTGCCTCCAAATGTGGACATATTCTTGCCAGAACAAAGTATTAGAAAATAGCAGTGACGTGCGGTGACGTCGACACTTGGAGTAGCAGTCAGTGGCGTGCTCAAAAAGGGGGGGGGTTGGTGTGGGTCACACCCCTCCCACCTTTAGGGCCCAGTATTCCTAAAAAGAGATTGTCAATAACAAGAAAAGATTACAAAATGATGAATGAGTACTAAAAAAAGTACACGTAAACCACACCCACATTCGAAAATAAAAAACGATTTCATTTGACTAATTAGCCAGAGATCCTGGGTTAGAATCTCAGCTTGGCCATGGGTATTCTTTGTGTGTGTCCCTTCATCAATTTTATCGTATTATCTTCGCGATTAGCCAAAAGTGGAGAAAAGCGAAGTAAAATAAACCAAATCGAGCAATCAATCAATGATTTGATTTCATTTTTGTTACTTAGCGTCGCTTTTTTGTTACATTTGGTTAATTGCGAAGATGATACGATAAAATTAATGAAGGGACAAACACAAGGAACACCCATGCCCAGGCAGGGGTTCGAACCCGGAGCTCCTGGTGTCCTCTGGTGCCCCACGGTTGGTTGACTTGGTGTTTTAAGTCCACTTTATGCACAAAAACAAAACAGGTAACAAAACGCACTTTTTTGTAGTTTCTTCAATAATATTCATTTGGCTTTTCGAGTTCTGAGATACATTTTTCTTTCCAAATTATTTCATTATTCACTGCAGAGTATAACACATAGGAACAAGAATGCGCACTCATCACGGGTTCGAATCCTGGCCTGGATTGTTCATATGAGGTCCCTTCATCAATTTCATCATATCATCACTCATCCTCATTTTCCCGATAACCAAATGTGGCAGAAAAGCAAAGTAAAATAAATCAATCCAACAACAATATGAACGCGCGTTCTCTTGCCCAAATAAAGACATCTGTATTTATGACTGTTACAGGCCGAGAGTAGTATATTTAAATAAAACACTACTAAAACGAGAGTGAGAGAGAGTCCGAGCACATATTTGTAATTTAATCATTATATATTCCATACTTAAAAAAAGCATAACATTATTTTCTGCACATAACACGTTCCCATTTCATAAATAATAAAACTACAATCCGTATTATATATACATATTGTACAACGTGTAAAATGTTGTGTAAATACAGATAACTGCAGAAAATTTTACCCTGAGTTCTTTAGTGGATTTAGAAAAAAAATATAAGAGATAGACTGGGGGACCTGAAAGCCTGGGCTTTCAACCATTGCAGCGGGGCGAGGGAGCAAGGGAGGTAGAGGTAGAAATCTTCCTTTTCTTTCGGGCGTTCGTTTCTACCTGGAAACTGGTCAGGCGGAAGAAGAGCGAGCTAGGGTATCCAACGAGCTTTGCCCGCGGAGAACACCGATGGACGAGAAGAGCGTGGGAAAAAAAATGTTGCATATGAGCTGTGGTGGCTTTAACAAGACAATAAATATTGTGATTTGAATATAATTCGGGATGTGAGATTGACTGATCTATCTCTACTATACTAGCTACTCCTCAGTGCACGTCATTGGAAAATAGTTAACGATATATGTATAATTTTGATTTGTTTTCAGTGCCATCTTGTACTCTATTTTGTTGTTGTTGTTATTGTTCTTTTTCTACCGTTACTGTTTCAGTGTAAAATGGTCATTCAGTACTGTATCTGAAACTTTGGGTAAAATAAGTAAATAATAAATATGTAAGGTCTGACAAGCTTTTCATGCCTCATCGGTGGCGTAGTGGTAACGCCGTCGCTTTGTAACCAGGTGTCCAGGTGACCTGGTGGGGAGACATATTGGTTGGGATTCCAATCTAAACTATAGGCCAATTTTAAAATAACCAACTTGTACATAAAAATAAACTTTAAATAGAAAACTAACTCAAACTGGCTCTTCATTTTAGAACGCGTGCTCAGTGAATACATCTCTTTACTGGTTTCTGAGACGTGGATTATCTAATAACGTGAGTAAATATTTTACTGGATGTTATTTTAATTTGATTTTTGCAATTTCAACAACATTTATGTTCAGTACTGAATTATTTATTACACTAAAAATCAACATTATCAGTCCTATTCATAACATTTTTCATTGTTCACATGTGTTTCAAAAGTAATGTGCACCTTACACCTACACTATACGATTATAGTTCTGCCTAGACGTACACGTTTTAGGTGGTTAGAAATTAGTTTCTAGACGTACATTTATAAGTTCGTGAACGTATCTGCGCGTAGGACATCAATGACGGATTTTTAAGTACAGTGGAATTGTATTTTCCGTTGTAAAAAATAACAAAAGAAAAGTACATACCGTATTCGCAACATAAATACAGAAGTTTTAATTGTTAAATCATGTATCGTGCAATCAATGTCGTCAGCCAGACACAGGACAAAGATGTACATATTAGCTCTGAGAGTTATTTGATTTTAGTCTGTTTTGGGGGAAAGGCAGTGTATGATGTGAGTACGTTAATAAAACTCAATATTTATCAGGGACAGGGAGTTCGTGGTGTTTTTGTTCCAAAATCTCATAACCTTACAAATGTCATGCATATCATGCCTTCAGCTAAAGGAATGATTGGTTGAATTGAATTCTTTCGGGTGCGTTAGCACTCAAGCTATTTAGCACCCATCACATTATACGGGGTCCGGTCTGCAGAACGCAGTCCAGGGTGTAGTATGCGAAAGTGGAAGGGCCACTTTTTATACCCCTTAAAAATTAGTCTTAAAATATTTTATTGAAGTGGTAAATACATAATTATTAGTGATAAGAATAAAACTATTTTTTTCGATATATTATTGCATTTTTTCGTCCAAGATTCCTCACGAATTTATTTTCAGATCGGATAGTATAGAATGGTAGGGCACATGCAAAAAAATAAGGTACAATAATAATTTGAACACTTTATTTTATCTCAGGCATTGTCCTGAAACTCTCTACATAATTATTAATACAGCGTAACTAATAAGAGAGCATAATAACGAAGCATATATGTACTAGCAGGCATTAAGACGAACATCTTTTCTTTCTAACGTTTGTCTCGTTGAGTACCTCTTCGACCGCAATCCTTATCCTCTATGTATTCAATCATGTTCATGGTTGCTATTTTTATTTCACATTTTCTGTCGGAATATATATTCAAATCCTTAGCACGATATGGAAAAATGCCATTAAAGATGCAGGCAGGTTGCAACACTTCCCTCCACTTATGCCATGTATGCATCACCATCTTCACACACACGCTCCATATCCTCTTTCATTTATTTATTTATTATTATTTTTTTGAAAAATAGATATTAGTAGAGTAAATGATACGTTCTAGAACATTTACTTTGTATTTATTCATTTTAACCCGATTTCAGCTAATTTTCCAAGAGGAAAATATCCAAAAAATTCAAATTTTACCATTTTTATAGCATAAAAAATAATTATGTTTTCTTAATCAAATCTCAACTCATAGGGGAAAATATTCAGAAAATCCAAATTTTACCATTTTTATAGCATAAAAAATAATTATGTGGTTTTTTATCAAAGTTCAACTTCTTATTTCTATACGGCAAAATTTACTTTTTGAGCCTAAATTAGTATATTTTAAGCATGCAATTACAATTATTATATTTTTTCAAACAAATAGATGTGTTGATAGTGATTTTGAGTTATTTTACAGTGCAGTACAGTGCTGTGTAGTGCAGTGTATATAATTATTTCATAAATGTGTGTATTCTGTTTAATTTTTACGTTTGAAATGTACATAATGTTTTTGAGATATTAGCAGTGCAGTGCACTGCTGTGTAGTGTATATATTTTTTTCTTAAATGTGTGTATTTTGCTTAATTTTACGTCTGAATTGTAGATACTGTTTGAGTTATTAGCAGTGCAGTGTATATAAGTATTTCTTAAATGTGTATATTCTGATTAATTTACCTCTGAAATGTACATGTGTATTTTTAGAAGAAAAAGCTATATATAAAAATTTATATGTACCATGGATGTAAAGCATTCAAAATTGTGTGTAGTAATGAAGTTAATTTTTATAAATATATATGTGTATTGAATAATAAGCAAATTGCGAAGAAATTAGTATCAGTGCATCAAAATTGTTTATTTTTTAAAATATTAAAATTTAAGTGTCAGTAATATATCAAAGCTACCCTGAAGAGGTTTTCAAATATTGAAAGATAACAAAATGTTGTAGAATCTTGAAATTATTACAAGTTAAAGTTAGTAATATAATATTCTTAAACACATAAACAAACTACTACTAAAGAGAAAATTTCACAAGTCAAAAAGGTTTAATTTTCACCTTCATGCGATGCTGACAAAAAACTATGATATATACTTAATTGTCTCTGAAGGACACTTAATAGAGACATAACTTGTTCTGACGGAGCAAGTGGTTGAAGCCCCGAACTGTGTTTATCATATATATATTTTTAATATGTATTTCTTAGTTATAGCAAGCTTATCTACTCACGAGTGTGCACTAAACGAAATAATCGAGTGGTCACATCTGAATACCTTTATACTTTACGGACACAATAAATAACGGGGTTTTCCCAATTTAAAAAAGCTTACCCATTGGTTAGTGATGTCATCATGAAAAGGTCGAAAACATTATACGTCTTTGTTGCACAACGCCAGAATTTGAACAAATCAATACTTAACTGGGTGAATACTCCTTTACTGAGGAAGTTGAACTCTGTGGTATGTGCCAGTAAGTCTGGAAAAATAAGCTCACAGTAAACAGTACATTGTTTCTGTGTGACATGCAGAGATCAAAGATAACTCGTGTAACATGGAAAGAGATCAAAGATAACTTCGAACATGGGAAATAAGTAAACATAAGAAGGTTATTATCTGCTCTTTGCATGCTATGAAGGAGAACCAGTATACGAATATATCCCCCCCTTTTGATGCTTTTCCTCTGAATGTTTCCAAATTATTAAAATGCCTTTATCTCAAGAACCAAGTAACGTATATTCCTTTCCCGGATTCTCTGGAGTAAGAGAACGTGAACGCGCTCTGCACGCATGTTGAAGGGTGTGCGCCTCGTCCAATGAACGCGCGGAGGGGAAGGGCATCCACGGGAGGGGGCGACTCGACTGCTCATTCTTGGTCCAGTAGTTCCGTAGTAAACATGTCAACTCGCAAGTCTAGGGGAACTCTGCATTCAGGAGAGCGCCGCATAGTGTTGAATGTGTTCGAGAACAACTTGTTTGAAAAGTTTAAAACACATGGCTTTGTTTTTTTTACAAATGTTTAAAACGTTTAACACTATAACGACGGCTACAATGACTATACGTTATTGTCGGATCGGGTCTATTCGACCCGGGGAAATATTATACTTTTTTTAAGGCCTTCAAACTTTCTAATTAATATCAATGACTGAAAATAATGTTTCAGGTTATTTGTTAATGATATTTAACCATTTACATGTTTCTAATATGTAACATGTTTTGCAAAAGAAATTTAAACATTGAAAAACATATGTTATAAAGAAACCCTTGAGTTTTTATTATAATAGTTTTCTTACATTTGGAACATTTTTATCATATGTCCAGTTATCATTAATGATTTGTAAGAATTTACATATTTTTATTATCTACTTTTTGTCAAGAATAACTTACAACATCGATTAACATGTGTTACATAGAACACGTGAATGCTGAGTACAAACGTTTGCATACATTTCGAGCACATTGTTCTTGTTTTCCGATCGATTTTTGATGGACAAATATAACACCTCCTTCTGGATTGCTTCTGTACACATTGCTCTTCATTTGAACATCCGTAGGTTTGCTCGTCCATTACTAGTTTGCCACTGAGCTCCTTTCCCAGGTACTGCAAGAACCTTCTACATCTACCCGATTTGGCTCCCAATTCTTACGGATGTACTGTTTGGTACAAAACAAATGCATTTAGTGCACTGAAGTCGATCATGTCATGAAATATAACCATGGCCATCTCCGAGCTTTTCGTTTCACACTGTAGTTTTGTACCATTTTGTGTTATTAGCTGTGCTGTGAAAGCGTCGATTTTCGGCTGTCCATGGAACCTAGAAAGTAGAATCACCACCTTGTTCTTCTTGGGGCAATATGATGCTATCATTAGATCATCTTGAAATCCAAACAAAGTGGAGCAACACACTCGCTGTTTTGTGGCAGTAAACTCTGGCGGCAGCTCTCCTTTGTTCTTTCGCATCATGCCGACCAGAGTAAGTTTCTTGGCAAGTAGATCCCTTGAAAGAGATACATTGGTGAAGAAATTATGGGATGTGATGTTTCTTCCACTACCTTCGATTACCTTCACTAAGTCCTTCACTACTCTCTCTACTTGATTTTTCTCCCTATTAACTCCAGCTTCCTTTCCTTTGTAGATTTGAGCCTTCAAAACAGAAGCTGTATGAGAATCACAAATCAGAAAAAGCTTGATTCCATATTGACCAGATTTCGACGGCATGCACTGTCTAAAAGGGCATCGCCCTCTAAAATTGACCAGTTGTTCGTATGCAGTCATGATGCAATCAGAATGTGCACTTCTCGGAAGTAAACAGTCCAAGTCTCGAATACATCTCTTATGGGTTCGAGCTTACCTGGAGACGAGACACGAGACCAAAGCTTTCGTGTATTTGGTACGCGAGCCATTGTATTTCTTCAATTATACACAAGAACTCGTGAGAATGAACAAATTCGTCGTCCAAACTACACAGATGCTCTGCACCAAACAAAGTGTGCATGCAGATTCGTTCAGAAAGTTTCGGAAAATTGCGGAACCTGTGCTTTGAAACCAACAAACTGAAATAACCAACAATAGTTATGCAGACTATTGTCGACAAACAAAAAAATCCTTTTCTGCAGTATCCATCAGCAACTTAGAATATTTGTTTTTCCTGGGTAAACTGAACAGGCAAAGGGTGCTGTATATGATTTCAATTGATTGATTCATTTTATTTTACATCGCGGTTTGTACCTCTTGGCTAATTCGCGAAGGTGGGGATCAGTGATGAAATGATGAAATTGATGAATGGACATTTACAAAGAACCTTGCCTAGGGGGATTCGAACCCAGGACCATTGACGTCACAGTGTGATGTGCTAATCACTAAGCCACGGGGTCCAGGAATACGCTTTTCCAGGTTGTGACTATCCTTGAAAAGTCACAGAGGCGAAAATTGATATTTCTGCACTAGAAAAAATAGGCCTATATATTTAAAAATTAAAATCGGGCCTAACGGACCCGTCCGTCCGCAACGCGAGTAATACATTTTCTGACCAAAGTTAAAAAATAACCAAAGATTACAATAAATGATTTCAAAGGCCTTCGAAATTGACGAAAAGTCACGGAAGGAGAACACATTCATTTGCAGCATTAAAAAATTATACAGGTATAAAAATTGAAACCGGGCCTAAAAGACCCGTCCGTCGTTACAGTGTTAAAACAGATTGTTTTAACATGTTTTTCAGACTTGTTTAAAACACATTTTGATACATGATGTTTCATAGTTTGTGGTTATTTGCATGTTATTTGAAAATGTATGTTTAAATTTTTTCTGTTCTTCGTAGCATCAAAAGACAAATAAACGTGCAATATTATTTCTTATTTGTGTAAAACAATATACTGGCAATTGTTAAGAATAAAAGGAGAAATTGGCAGCAGAAAGCGTTTTGCTTTACGGCTGTTACACCGTTCAGCACTTCGTTGCTTTCATCCCGCACCCTTCCCTACCCAGTCTGGCCCCGCCCACAAGCTTTCCCCTCTATGTGTCGCTACTCCAGAGAATCCGGAAAAGTAGTATAGAAAGCTGTTTTTTTTGCATTGGTTTTGTTTTGATGTTTTCTATCATTTGATACCAAACTTAATAATAAAATAACCAAAAAGAAATAATGGCTATGAATGTGTTCGGTTTCAAGAAACACATTCCACAAATAGAAAGAATCCCAGTAAACATGGATATCATTAGGGATATTTATCGTAAACTAAGAGGTCTGGTTATTATTCATCTAAATAGTATATGGTATCAAGTGGATGAAGATACAGGTAAACAATTACAAGTATTCAACAGAAACCGACCATCAAAGAAAATTCCCGTCACAGGGAAAATTCAAATAGGTATCTATCTATCCAATGCAGCAGTTGTACACATAGGTCGATATTTGTACAGGATTAAACACAATAATATGATTCCCAACACAACATACGATGTGGAAGCAGGTGATTTCCTCTATGCTGAAATAATTGAGGAGTATGATAAGTTAGTTAATCTCTTTATCGAAATAAGAATAATCTGTCCTCTCATGAATATATAAAAATACCAAAAACGGAAAATAAAAAAATAATACAATGGATATATTTTGAAATAGAAGGCGACAAGAGATACCAGATAATTCCATCGACATTGCCAGATTAGACGAGCGTCTTAAAAAACTTAAATCAGATTTAAAAATTTTAAAAAAATCACTAAATTTAAATATACATGCTGAGATTACAAATCTCCAAACTGAATTCATTAATCCCATAGTGAAAATTGATGGCTAACTTCAATCCATACTCCAAAAATATACTAATTTAGCTTCAATAGACAATGTTCAAAATTTAGAAGAGAGTATAGCCAAGTTCAGAAATCATTACAAAATTGGTATCAGAGCACGGTTGCAATCGATCTGTTGTGTGTGAACATTACCTTTGCTGCAGTCTTGAAATTGTGGGACGTAAAATTTTTTTTCCCTCCCATTAACATTGTTCCCCCCTTTTTTCTTTTTATTGAATAATCAATTTGTTTTTCTCTCATTACAATTCCCTTTCGTATTTCCATATACATCTTGTGTATACATCTATATATTGTTATTTTGTGTTTGGGTCTTTACCTATTCATTAGACAAAATGACCTTTACTATACCTCCTCCATATACGCCGCCACATTTACCTCCACCATCACCATCCACTTTGGATTTTGTACGTGGCCTGGTCTTGCCCCAGCCTCAAACCCCGGTGCGAGATTTAGCGCGCTGTAATGCTATCAATTTCCTTTTTAAGGATTTACCCTTAGTACATGGACGAGATATACATACCTTGTTTACGTTTTTGCTTACGTTACATAAAATCATCAATTTGGATTTGTTGGACGTTGAATCTATTTTTTTACTGGCCTTACAATATACCTTGCCCCCTCTTACGGAAATTTGGATGGAAGGCCTTTTACAAAAACTGCCTTGGCACTTGTTTAAATTAATGACATGGAATCGATTGGTTCCACATTCCTTATTGCTACCTTTTCAGATTAAAGTCCTTCATCGAGTGCAAAAACCTAATGAAAGTTTGTATTCCTATGTTCGGGATATCTACGATGCTTGCCAAACATTCCCCACTGAATGGTCTGAGTCTCAGTTAATCGACACGATTACTGAGGGTATCGGCTTTCCAGCTCGCTCGTTACTTTTGGGACGTTCTCGTCCCCAGACCATTCGGGATTTATTCCTTTTAGCTCAAAATATATGGCAGCCCGAATTGAAGTGGAATAGTCAGCGATGTCCGGTGGTTGGGGATACCCCGGTGCAGTCGTTTTCTGTAGATCGTTCTTTCGCCCGCGATAATTTGCCTGACGAACCGGTTTCCGTTTATCCGTGTATGCCCGCGGTGGAACCTTTACCACCGATAGGGCAAGAGACTAATGTACAAAATGATATTGGGACATCTGTTGTGAATTCATCCCCCCCTTTGCTCCATGCAGAGTATCCGTTTTTGTTTGAGGGTCATCCGACACCAACAATTCGGATTCTTGTAAACCAACAACCCGTTTTTGCATTGCTTGATACTGCTGCATCGGTATCCTTAATTTCTTCTTCCTTTTTGGAAACACTTAAAGGATCTTCCCCAATTTTTACGGATCAATCTATAGAATTGCGAGATGTGACTAATCATTCATTTTTTGTCGTCTTACAGTCAATTGACTTTGCGAATTGATCGTCTTACTTGGAAATGGCGATTTTGGGTGTCTGAGTCACTTCCTTTTCCTTTAATATTGGGCACTGATTTTTTGATTCATACAGGAGCTACCCTTTCCTTTGAAAATAAGCTTTTGTCCTTTCCTTTTCATATTGATGGTATTCCAATGGCCTTTTCCTTATCACCTTCAGTAGATATCCTTGATGTATCTCTCCCTTCGTCGGATGCTTCTTCAGAAGTTAATAACCAATCAGATGAAGGTTTACAGTTTCCTGTACCCTTGAATAATTTAACCTTACAATCCTTGTTGTTTCAATTTCAGGATGTGGTAACAGACAAGGTGGGTTCTTGTACTTTAGATCCCGTCTCGATACCTGTGGTGTCGGACATTCCCTTTCGATCCAAACCGTTTCAACTGAATCCTGTTCAAACTGAAATTTTGAGAAAGCAGATTGAGGAACTACAGGCTCAACACATTATAGAGCCCTGCCGGTCACATTACTCTAGCCCTGCCTTTCTTGTACCAAAAAAGAACGGTACCCACCGTTTGGTATGTTCTTATAAAAATCTTAATCGACTAATAGCCTATGATCAATTTCCACAACCGCGTATTGATCTTCTGTTTCAGCATTTACAATCGGCAGCAGTGTTTTCCTGCCTGGATTTATGCCAATCGTTCCATCAGATACGATTGGATGATAAGAGTAAAGACTTAACGGCATTTGTTACATCGTTTGGACAATATAGATATACTCGTGTTCCATTCGGTATCAACCTGGGGACCCAAATATTGTCAAGGGCACTGGATGAAATTCTGGGAAAGTTCAAATACAAGTTTCTCATGACATACGCCGATGATTTATTGATATATTCACCCGATGTGTCTTCCCATTTACAACACATAAAGGAGGTTCTTTTAGCTCTGCGGAAAGCTGGCCTCACCATAAATCCTCAAAAATCCACCTGGATGGTTTCAGAGATAAAGTATTTGGGTTATATCATTCGTAAAGGTCAGATGCTTATGGATCCTGATCGGGTTTCCGCCATACAGGATATTCCTCCTCCTAAGAGCCAGAAGGATATTTCCCAAGCGATGGGTTTACTTTCTTATTATTCCCGTTTCGTACCCCAATTTACGGATCGTACGTGTTTTCTTACCGATAAACGTAAGAAGGACCTTCCTTTTGTTTGGACCTCAGACGATCAGATCCGGTTTGACAACCTTAAAGCTGCTTTCATCGAACATACGGTACTTGCATTGCCTGATTTCAATAAAGACTTTGTTTTACAAACTGATGCTTCAAGTTTGGCTCTTGGTGCTACCTTAAATCAGAGAGAAACGGATGGCTCCTTGCGCCCTATTGCCTTCGCGTCGAGGAAACGCACCAACCTTGAGCGTAAGCAATCCATATACGAAGCAGAGTGTGGTGCTATCGTATTTGGTTTTAAGAAATTTGAAACTTATTTGACTTCAAAGCATTTCACTCTCCAAACGGATAATCAGGCACTATCTTGGTTACTTAAACATCCAGAACAATTTGGCAAGTTCGGACGTTGGTTACTATATCTTTCTCGTTTTTCTTATAACGTGGAACATATTTCTTCAGCCAAAAATCCGGTGGCGGATTGTCTTTCTCGTATGCATTCTCCGGAAGATTTTTTGGTGGCTGCGCTGCCCTTTACCAGCTTGGTTTGTGCTGCCCCGAAGTTTAATATAATTCCCTTCAATAAGTCAGATATTTCCGTTCTTCAAGTTCAGGATCCAGAACTTTCTCCCATCATTACTCAGACCGTAAGTGCAGGTGAGATTCAGTTGAGTAGTGTTGAATAGGAACGATGGCAGAACAACACGATTTAGGGGAATCTAGCGCATGGAGAGCCATTGGGAGGATGGAAGCAGGGCAAACACAATTGAGGTGGCTGCAGCCCTTGGTGTGTCACGCAGTGTCATTTCCAGGTTGTGGACACGATTTCAACAGACAGGTACAGTACGAAGGAGGCCTGGGCAAGGTCGCTCACGGTCAACAACAGTTAGGGAAGACCGGTACTTAGCATTATCGGCTCGCAGGAATAGGCAGCAAACTGCAACTGACTTGCAACGCGGCCTTGTTTTGGCAACAGGACGAAGAGTCTTGGGCCAAACTGTACGAAATCGCCTGCGGGAAAGGGGTCTTTATGCAAGAAGACCAATGGTGTGTGTCCCTCTGAATGTCCAACACCGTAGGGCCCGCAGACAGTGGGCTGTGGAACATCGTGAGTGGGGACATGGAGAGTGGAGTTCAGTTCTCTTCATGTATGAGTCGCGTTTCAGTATCCAGTCAGATAATCGACGCATTCTCATCTGGAGGGAACGTGGGATTCGCAATTATCTCGCACATGTGCGCGAAGTGTCTCAGTATGGTGGCGGTGGCTTAATGGTATGGGCAGGGATCAGTGTTAGTCGACGTACCCCCCTGCACATTATCCGAAACGGTACTTTGACAACCTTACGGTACCGGGATGAGATCCTCAGGCCTCATGTTGTCCCAATGGCTGCAGATATCATGATCGTTTCATTTTTGTGGACGATTATGCCCGACCTCACCGAGCATGTCTGGTTGACGCCATGCTACGGGATGAGGGTATCGAACAGAATGGTATGGCCAGCGTCCTCCCCAGACTTGAATTCCATTGAACATGTGTGGGACACACTCGGAAGACGCATCGCTGCTCGGCCAGCGCCGCATACAACTCTGCAACAGTTGGAAATTACCCTTCTGGAGGAATGGGTGAATATCCCGCAGGCTGTCGCTGATAACCTTATTGGTTCCATGCAAAACAGATGTGTAGCTGTCATCTCAGTTCATGGCGATCACACGCCTTATTAGAGGTATGGATCTGTTGCGTACCTGTCCATTTCTGTTGTTTTTCACTGTGCTGTTCTCCTGATATTGTGCAGTACCTTGCAGAAATCACCCCTAGAACTCTGTTTTGCTAATGACTCAATAGACATGTATTGTACTGGTTGAGGACACACTCACCTAATCAAAATACATTGCTACCTTTGACTTACCAACTTTGGTTTTGGGATTTCATGCTTGCTCCCCTAATTTTTTTGACCAGTGTAGCTTGTAAAGAACATGACATTGCTTACAACACACTTGCAGATCTCGATGCTCGTCATGTGGCTGATCAAAAATTGGATGAGACTGCATTTGGAAGATTAACCAGCAATGATGCTTCTTTGGGTAAACGAATAACAGCATTGGGTACAACCATTGCTATGAGTACAAAACAAAAATTAGGATGGGGTCTGTAATATATGTATATATATATATATATATATATATATATATATATATATATAATTACCCTGAAAAAAGTAATAATAAAAATAAAAAAACAACACGAAACCTAAAGGAATTGTGTACTACATTCCATATCATGATCTTAAAAATAAAAAGTGAAGCAAAAGTAAAGTGTTCCCCTGTGCTTAGAACCACGCCATGAAGGCGTATAGGGGGTGTGGGGGTAACGCCCCACACTTTCTTGATCCGGTCGTGAGTGAGGGTGATGTGATCAGCACCACTCCCCTGACCGCCTTTACCCCCCAGGTTTCCCCAGGTACCCATGTTATTCGACGCTGGGTGGGCGCCGGGGCCGCTTCCAACGTTAGAAAAGTTCCCGGATTTGAATCGGCCGGGGATCGAACCCGAGACCTTTAGCATGGTAGTCAGACGCGTTACCGACTGAGCCACCGCGGCCATTCTTAAAAATTAAAAAGTTAATCCAATTTTAACTAAAAAAACAACAATAAAAGAGGAGACAATGTATAACGAAAGGAAATGGAATGAAATTATTACTTAGTACACCACAATTAAAACATTTGCATAACACAAGAAACAAATCACATAGTGGAGGATTCATATTCAGCGTTGCAGCCATCCTGGCAGCTTTAGGGGCAGTGGGAAGTTTAGCTGGTGGTTGTGTGGCTATTGCCAAAACTCTTATCGATTAAAAAAAAAGTATAAGGCAGAACTAGAAGAGCAGAAGCGTCATAATCTTGCTACGGAAAGAAATTTAGGCAGTAGTGTGAAGTCGAAAGCACTCAGGAAATTGAAAAATAAGAAGAAGCACTAACGAAACAAGACATTGAATCTTTAGTTAAAATATTTAAAATTCGACATTTCAGGACAGTTTTCATGTCTGATTCTCTACCTAAAGATAGTCACCCTTTCTCACGAGAATATGGCGTGGTGAATTTGGACGTGTCGAAAAATATCGGTACCCATTGAGTCTGTTATTATAAACAAAATAACAATGTTTTATTTTCGATTCTCTCGGATGGGTACCGCCCACAAAATTAATTCATTATTTAAAACATGTTAAGATTTATTACAACGACGAACGTATTCAAGATTTCGATCAAATTATATGTGGTCATGTTTGCATTACGATTCTTAGAATATTAAATAAAATACATAACATTAAATTACAAGATTTTCAAAAAGCAGTGTGGAGTATTACACATGCGAATTTTTCATCTTTCCAGCGAGTTTTCGGTCTTGGAACTACATCTCCACAATGATACAATGTATTATCTAGCCAAAATCCATAGCTCTGAGAGCCTTCTACAGCATGTATCTGATTCCAAATGTAACTACCTACAACAATTCTATATTTGTAGGTAACGAAAAAAATATTATTACTCCTTGACAATATAACTTATCTACTCTACAATCTGAACTTCCTAACACTGTATTACTACCTCAAAACTCTGTAACACACAGAGTGGAGATCGTATCCACGAGAGAAACAGTAGAACTATCTACCATAGGCGAACTTCTAGGTTTCCACAACAATAGCAAATTAGAAGCAGGTATTAGGCACATTATGCCAGTGGCAGCTTTTTCTACCAGCAGGGTCACCCATGCTGGACAGGTCTCAAAAGAGAAGCCAGACTAAGGCGTTCTGCAACGCCACATCTTACCTAGTATATCCTATCCTAATATTCCTACCCAGTCCCAAACAAACAAATGGGAACAGCTGCATCTGTCTCCCACATTGTGTTGTGGCAAGTGCCAAGGCCTAAAGATGACAGCCCCATTATGTCACTCGGGGTCAGAGGGCCAATAACCCACTACCCTTAAAATAGATTATTAAAGAAACCAAACGAGGAAATAGCCGAACGGACAAACTGTTAACGACCTTTGGACTTAAAAAGAAAACTCTACTAGGGTTTTGGAATGTTAGAACATTATATGAGGCAGGAAAATTGCAACAAGTAGAAGCAGAAATGGAGAAATATAAGTTGGACATCCTGGGAATGAGCGAAGTGCGTTGGCATGAATTCGGAGAGATGAAACAATCTAGTGGTGTGACATTCCTCTATTCAGGTAGACGAAGTGAAGATGATAAACATCGTAATGGAGTAGGCATACTCATAAACAAGAAGACTGCTCGAAGTATATTGGACTGGAAGCCTGTATCTGAACGAATAATTATGGTCATATTACAAGCAAAGGTTTGAAATGTGAGCATCATACAATGCTATGCACCTACAAACCAAGCAGACAAGAAGAAAAACAAGAGTTCTGCAAAGAATTACAAGACACTATAAATAAGGTTAAGAAGAAAGATATTATTATTGTAATGGGCGATTTAAATGTCAAAATTTGCTCAGAAAATGTTGGACTGGAGCAAGTGATTGGCAAGCATTGTCTAGGTGAAAGAAATGAAAATGGAGAAATGTTTGTAGATTGGTGTGCCTCAAATGAAATTACTTTTGGAGGTACACTATTTGCACATAAAAATATACATAAGATCTCTTGGGTATCCCCAGATCATAGAACTCGAAATCAGATTGATCATATAGCTGTAAGTAGCAAATGGAGAACATCTTTATAAGATGTGAGAAGTAAACGTGGAGCAGACATTAGCAGTGATCATCATCTTATGGTAGCCAGTTTTAGCGTAAAAATTATGGCCGCAAAGGAGAAATTTAATAAACAAAGCACAAAGTTTGACATTGGAAAACTACAGAATAATAGTGTAAAACAGGACTTTAAGTTGCAACTTCAAAACAAATATCAAGAACTGGGGGAGCTAGATGGTGATGAGTTGGAACAACACTGGGAAAAGGTGAAAAATACATTTACAATGGTATCAAAATAAGTTTTGGGATATAGAAACTCTAAGAAAAAGAACTGGATGTTAGAGGAAACTTGGAGGAAAATAGAAGATAGGAAACACATTAAGCAGAAGATTAATATGTGTAAAACTAGGAAAAAAAGCAGAATTACAAGAAGAATATAGGAAAAAAATCATTAACTGAAATATAGTGCGCGAGCTGACCGTAGAAAATGGACCAGTGAGTTAGCCGGGAAAGCAGAAAAAGCAGACAATGTGGTGAATATGAAGGAAGTATACCAAATTACAAAAATCTTGTCTCAAAAGAAAACCATACGGAATCGCCCAGTGAGAAATAGAGATGGAGTACTCCTTACGAATAAAGAAAATCAGCTCAATAGATGGAAAGGACATTTTTCAGAAGTATTAAGCCAAACCATAGAAGGGACAGAAGATTTGCTTGAAATACCGGAAGAAATATATCAGAATATGAAATAGAAGACGAAATAACTACTAAAGAACCAACAAAAGAAGAAATTAGAAAAGCATTGATAGAACAAAAGAGTGGTAAAGCACCTGGAATTGATAACATTCCACCAGAAATTCTTAAGGAAGACATGGAGATGACAGTAGACATATTACAACCACTTTTTGCAAAATATGGAAAACAAAATCAATACCAGAAGATTGGAAAAGAGGTTTACTAGTAAAAATACCTAAGAAGGGAGATATAACTAACTGCAATAACTGGAGAGGCATAACACTACTTTCAGTTCCTAGCAAAGTTCTAAGTAGAATTATTTTAAACCGAATTAAAGGATGTGTTGAGAAAAAGATCCGGAGAGAACAGAGTATTATTATAGAACAGAGTATGGAATACTTCTCTAATATGTACCTTATATTTGTGGACTTCCAGAAAGCATTTGACTCTGTAAATAGAATGAAAATGTGGACAATTGCAAAAGAATATGGCATTCCAGCACATATGATTGATGGTTCCACATGCCAAGTTGTGCATGATGGAATACTTACGGATCCAATACCAGTTATTTCAGGAGTAAGGCAAGGATGTATTTTAACTTATCACCAACAATATTTCTGATGTTAATTGATAAAGTAATGAAGAGGGTAACAGAAGGAAAAAGGAGAGGTATAAATTGGAGTCTCACCCAACAGCTAGAAGACACGTGTTTTGCAGATGATGTTTGTCTGGGGTCTCACGCATACCATAATATGGAAAAGAAATTAGGAGATTTGGATATGGAAGGGAAAACAGTTGGTTTGAAGATAAATAGTACAAAGACGAAATCATTAAGAACAAATGTAAAGAAGATGGAAAATTTCCACTTGAGTGAGGAAAATATTGAAGAGGGTAAGGAGTTTACATATCTGGGGAGTTTGGTGACAAACACAAGGGGAACAGAAGATGATGTTAGATCAAAAATTAGGAAAGAAAATGTGGCATTTATTCAGTTATATAAAGTTTGGAAAACCAGAGAAATTTCAATAAGAACTAAGCTGCGAATTTTTAGAACTAATGTGAAGTCAGTTCTCCTTTATGGATGTGAAACTTGGAAAGTAAAAAAGAAAATTACTAAAGACCAACAGACATTCATAAACAGATGCCTAAGGAAACTTCTGGGAATATATTGGCCAGATATTATCTCAAATGAAGATCTATGGAGACGTACGCAAGAGGAACCGGTGGCAATACAGATCAAAAGAAGAAAGTGGAAGTGGATTGGCCACACATTAGGTAAAGATCCATTGGCAAAGAGAGACAAGCATTGAGCTGGAATCCTCAAGGACAACGTAGGAGAGGAAAGCCAAGAATGATTTGGAGAAGGACAAGAGAGCAAGAAATATGGGAAGCAGGAAAGACTTGGAACGAGATCAGAAAGATGGCTGGAAACAGAGTCCGTTGGCGATGCTTCGTTGAGGCCCTATGCTCCGTAGCGGAGTAACAGGAAATAAGTCAAGTAAGTCAAGTATTAGGCACATAGGTATATTTATACCAAAATTCTTATCTATAGAAACAATGAATATTCACCGCAACAATGCTAAAGGAATGATTATCAAAGCTGAAGAGAATTCAGTTGCTAGCCACAAGGAGACAGGTATCATGGCTAAATTTAAGCCAAATTCACAATTTATGGAACCTATCATCTATTCCCCAATCCCACTAGTCTATTTCCCTGTTTCTCTTGATAAAGTTAATTACATGGAGATAACTTTTAGAAATGAGAAAAATTAGATCATGGATTTTGCAGGTGCTAATACCACAGCGATAATATAAATTAATATTTAAAATAAATAAATAAATACCAATGGAAAATATCGAGAGTTATGAGTTACAGTCATTCCCTCCAAACAGGAGGACATTTGCTAACCTCAATGAACAGAATAAAGATATTCAATTTGACATTACAATAGGAATGGTTTTATTCATCCTCATAGATCGGATCTGTTTATAAAATTTGACATCGTCAAAAAAAATAATAGTCAAGAATATCCAGCTACTGCTAATGTAAAACTTACAGATAATTTTGTTCCATTCTTATTCTCACAAATTAAAATCGGAGAGCATGGTACAGTCATAGACAGAATTGATTCTCCTGGAATTACATCCACTACAGTGGGGACATTCAAACTATCCGAATCAGAGAGTGCATATTACAAAGTTGGTGGATTCAAAGCTGGAACAAAAATTCAAGCAAAAAAGTCACAGAGTACTGTTCCCCATGAGATTGCTATTTTGCTTTTTCTCTGATTATAAATAAATTATGTGGAAAGGTGGTTTAAGTATCATATTTCGCAGATCACCCAATGATCATAATTCCATAATGAGATTCGAAATTTTGAATCCAGAAGGAACAGCCAATGATGCTAGTTTACCTGAAACTGCAAAATGTGTGATTCAGTCTATGGAGTTGCATGCCTATAGTTTGTTTACAAATACAAAGCCAACATTTTGAAAATAATCGAATTCCAATACAATTTTATACATATCAGTGCATACAGAGGCCAGTGGAGGGTAAATTTTTTGAATTCAATATTACTAATCAGTTTCAATCTCTACAATACGATATGCCAGAGTTTGTAGATGTATTATTTCAGACAGGGAGAGATGACAATCAGGAAAAAGATAGCAGCCAGTTTGATAATTGTAAAATTAAAAATATATATCTGAAGAATGGTCGAAATGAGGTATACCCACGTGAAAATTACAATTTTAATATTGCAGATCAAGATTATTTGAAGTTATATGAAGCCTATAGTGCATTTAAACGAGTAACTGAAGGAAATATCAATATATATTATAATCCAGACGAGTTTATAATTCACAGACTAATGTTTTTAATAAGTACATCAAAAAGTAAATTGGTAGCTATTAATGATCGAACAAATATCAATTTAATATGTGAGTTTCATGAAACTATACCTGAAAATACCATATACAATGCAATTATAATTGTAGAGAAATCATATATATACATATGATGTAAATAATGAAAGAGTGATAGAACAATTATAATTTTTATACTATTTACTATTTAATAATTTAATAATATAATAATATAATAAAAATAGAACAATTTTAAATATTATTTTAATATTAAATATTTAATACTAATATATTATATTAATATATTTATTACATTGTTTACTTGTATTATAATGTCCATATTCTCTTGTATGGACATTGCAATTTAATATTTGCAATTCATTATCATTGCCATCAAGAGCTTTTTTATTTTTTCTGTAGTATAGACACCATCCAATTTGCTAGTGAGATGATATGCAGACATCAATATTATTTCATTTTCAAATAAACATTCTTTAAAATCTTGCATTGTAAGTTCTCTTGTACATGCTCGTCTCACATTTATCACAATGTTTACTTGTATTATAATGTCCATATTCTCTAGTATGGACATTGCAATTTAATATTTGCAATTCATTATCATTGCCATCAAGAGCCACTTTATTTTTTTCTGTATTATAGACTACAGGTAATTTGCTAATCAAATGATATGAAGACATCTTTATTATTTTCTTTTCAAATAAACATTCTTTAAAATCTTCCATTGTAATTTCTCTTGTACATGGTCAACTTACACCCTTGATTCTTTTAATTTCTTCTTTGCACTGAATATTTAGGCAATACATTTTTGGTCTTCGACCAGCAAATTCTGTTATTATAGACCCTGGCGCGTCATATTTCATTTTCCCAGCAATCATCTGGTTTTCGAGATTATGTAATAGATTATTTTCTGGATAATTAATAAAATCAAATTATTCTTTCATAGAAAGCAAGTCACTGAATAAATCAGGTGTTTCTATTACATATATATAAAACTATCAGTATCCATGTATCTTTGTATATAGGTTTCGTAAAAAAGTAATTAAATTTATACATCAGAATTGTAGCTAATTCTAGGACAATAAAACCCACAGCTATTGGTGCATTACACATTACACTATTATTAGATCTTTCAATAAGAGTCAGATCATCAGTAAATCTTGTAAAACTTTTTTATGTGGGATCGGCAATGAGTTTCTTGAGTTTTTCTCGATCGGACACCAAATTACACCTTACCCAATTTCTTTTGTTCTCTGAACATTTTCCATATATTCCATTACTTATTAATTTATGAAGATTGCTTTGAACTTTAGAATTTGTTTGTATTCGATTATTTGTATTTTTCTCAATATATTGAGCTAACCATTTTTCTTCGTCAAATTGTAACCCCTTATGGATTTTTATTAATTTCATACCATATTCCATATAAAATTGCAACACTCGATAATCAACCACATAATTATATTTATTTTCATAACACCAATTTTGTTTCCTTTGTACCCGGGACCTTCTGAAAACTGGTGCCATAGCTAATCCATGCTGTTTGTCATGGAGTTGTGATGGACATTCCATATCAACTTGCAGTAGAGAACCATTTCGATAATCTTCAGGCCAATTTAGGAAATCCCTGTATTCAAATTATTTCTTGCTCATCCATTCGTAATTACCGATTGGCAGTGATTGTCTCATGACATGAGCATATAAAGCGTTCATATCAATATAAGATATGTATTTAGATGGTTGACGAGGATCATAGTTAGATAAATATTTAGTTTTAGCTATAGCATGTGTTGAAGGACACTGGACTATACCACCACGTTTTGCAGATTCGACAACCACGAATTGGTCGATATCGTTTATGAGACCAATTTCAACTTTTGTATTGAAAAGCATAACCTGCCAAGATAAACCGGGTGTTGTGTACATAAATACAGGATCTAGTTCAAATAATTTAAAACAACGATCTCGAAAAATTTCTAACACATCAGCCAACTGGAGAGTATCCAAAATCAAGAACTTGTCATCATAATCCCCCATTGCTTTGAAACCATTATTGATTGAAACCATTATTAATGTTATTTTTATTATAAATATTATCAGCTTATGAAAATGTCGAATATTTTAAAGTTTTCATAAACACATACATGAACCACTAGACGTTCCGATATTTGTAAGAAACAAGTCATATTTTGATTAACGTTGTAATTGATGCTTCAAACTTGTTAGTTTGTTTACATATTTTCACATGGCCATATCTTCGGTCCTATGTGCAGTAGATGCATGAGACCAACGGTGTTGTGTTTCTCTGCGTGTGATCTTTTATATTATGCATGTTATTGTATATCGTTCCATTTAAAAAAATATGACTTTGCTTCAGATGCCCCATTTGTCGATATTTTTCGACCCACCCCATACCTCCGATTTACGAGCCCCATTTGATATTATTGTTTAACGCAAACCTCACATCGATATGGTTTCTGGTTTCTTCGCTATTTCAGGTGGTACTTTTAGGTGCCTCACGCGGTATATATATAGTATTAAAGAGTATAAAAAAATAAAATTATTATATTTTTATTATATTATATTAAATAGTAATAAATAGTATTAAAATTATTCTATTCTATTCTATTCTATTAAAATTGTTCTATCACTCTTTCATTATTTACATCATACAGGGTTAGTCATAAGTATCGGGACAGGCCAGTAACAACGAGACCCGTGGACGGAGGAAAATCACATGTTGCAAGTGGGTATTGGTGCGGAAACTGCAATAAATGGGGGTGTGGCCATATTGGAAATCACACAATATTTTCAAATGGAAAAAGGTATGTATGACACATCAATTTAGGCTAGAATCGTCCCACAAATGACAATCCAAACTCATTTTGGACCTATCGCCATTCGTGTAATCGATAGGGTGTGCTACGATTGACTGCAAAAAATGAGATTTGTCTGAAATAATTGTTTACTGTATTCTTGTGGGTAACTGTACACTGCAAATTAGAGAGAGCATGAAGAAGAAAACATGACATTAACTTACATAATGCCTCAAAGGGTGATAGATCGGGAGATCCTGCAGGCCATTTGATCATACTTCGTCTTCCAATCCATCGTTGTGGAAAGGTTTCATGTAAGTATTGTCGTACACCCCGTCCATAGTGTGGCGGCGTAAAAACTGCAAGGTGCATGTTGTAGCATATCCCAAGAAAGTTCTCTTGTTTCGTCCGCAATGCGATTCCGTAGATCATTCAGGAGTGTGGTTTGGTGCGATACACTTTGTCCTTTATGTGCCCCCATAAAGTAATCCAGCGGTGATAGATCGGGAGATCGGTTTTCCTTAGTTTCCCCAGGCGAATGCCGGGATGGTACCTTACTTCGAGGCTTGACTTCTACTTATCTTCGTTTCATCCTTTCCTGCCTCTAGTCCTTTCCCCGGTTTGCTTTGATAGTTTGTTGAAAACAACATAATATCGCAAATTACCGAATTAAAGAATGCCAGTCTAAACAATCCTTCCTTACAACAGAGCAACATACTCTTTTATAGCTAACAATCCTATTTGACGAATTAAGGGCATGATGTACGTATTTGTTTTACTTTCCCTTCCACGGACAGCAATAACAGTATTCGTCTGGATATGGACTATACCTGTACACATCCCTTGTAGATTGTAGTCAAATTCCTCGAAGGTCAGTTGCATTTGTTATCGTTCTTGCGAACGTTCTGTATGTAGCTATGTTGGTGAGTGTTGAGCCAAAGGAAGGAGATTTGTGTCCGTGTCAGTGGTCAAAAATGGAGCTGAGTGCGCGAGAACGTATTACGTTATTAATGATGCGCATGGCTATGGAGATCGCAAGATATCGAATACCGAGGTGCGACAGTTATTTAATGCTACATTCCCTGAACGTAACCCAATTTCGAAGTCAACCGTCGAAAGAACCATTCGACGTTTTGCATCAAGTGGAAGTTTTAAAGACCGTGTGCGATCAGGAAGGCCGAAATCGTGTAGCGACCAGGCAGTTTCTTTGTATGTGTTACAATCTTCTGTGAAAAACCCGCATACATGGACAACCAGCGTTGTAAACATGCTGGACACTTCCCAGAGTTCAGTGCAACGAATTTAAGTGCACAGTAAGTTTAAACCCTACAAAGTGAGTTTAGGCACGAACTGACGAAAGATGACTTTGATCGCCGTATTAAATTTTGCGAGGTAATGATCCGAAATATCGATAACGATAGTATTCACCTCAATGACATTGCATTCTCTGATGAAGCGACATTTATGTTAAACGGACATATGAACCGACATAACTGCCACTAATGGAGCGATGAAAACCCGCATTTTATGATGGTACATCATACCCCGTATTCACAGAAACTGAATGTTTGGGTAGGAATGATAAGAGGCATCATTCTCGGCCCTTTCTTTATTGACGGCAATCTGACAGGTGAGAAGTATTTGACAATGGTTCGTGAGCAGTTTGTCCCTGCCATCCAAGTGTCGACACGGGATTTTAATCGTGTTTAGTTCCAACAGGATGGAGCGCCGCCACACTATGGACGGGGTGTACGACAATACTTACATGAAACCTTTCCACAACGATGGATTGGAAGACGAAGTATGATCAAATGACCTGCAGGATCTCCCGATCTAACACCCTTTGAGGCATTATGTAAGTTAATGTCATGTTTCCTTCTTCATGCTCTCTCTAATTTGCAGTGTACAGTTACCTACAAGAATACAGTAAACAATTATTTTAGACAAATCTTATGTTTTGCAGTCTAACGTAGTAAACCCTATCCCTTCCAAGAATGGCAATAGATCCAAAATGAGTTCGGATTATCATTTGTGGGACGATTCTAGCCTAAATTGATGTGTCATACATACCCCTTTCCATTTGAAAATATTGTGTGATATCCAATATGGCGGAATCCAAGATGGCTGCCATGATGACAAAACCCCCATTCAATGCAGTTTCCGCAACAATACCCACTTGCAACATGTGATTTTCCTCCGTCCATGGGTCTCCTTATTACTGGCCTGTCCCGATACTTTTGACTAACCCTGTATATGTATGACTCTCTACAATTAAAATTGCATTGAATATGGTATTTTCAGGTAATGCTTCATGAACTCACATATTAACTTAATATTTTTTCGATCATTAATAACTACCAATTTTATTTTTGATTCATTTATTAAAAACATTTGTCTGCGAATGATAAACTCGTCTGGATTATAATACATACCGATATTTCCTTCAGTTACTCTCTTAAAAGCACAATAGGCTTCATATAACTTGAAATAATCTTGATCTGCAATGTTTTAATTGTAATTTTCACGTGGGAATATCTCCGTTCGACCATTCTTCAGATATATGTCTTTAATTTTACAATTATCAAACTGGCTGCTATCTTTTTCCTGATTGTTATCTCTTCGTGTCTGAAACAATACAGCTACAAACTCTGGCATATCGTATTGTAGAAATTAAAACTGATTAGTGATATCGAATTAAAAAAAATACCCTCCACTGCTCTCTGTATACATTGATATGTATAAAATTGTATCGGAATTTGAGGATTTTTCAAAATGATAGCCTTGAATTTGAGAGCATAATTCGATTCATATTCAACTACAGGCATGCATAACTCCATAGACTGAATCACACATTTTGCAGCTTCGGGTAAACTAGCATCATTGGCTGTTCCATCTGGATTCAAAGTTTCGAATCTAATTATGGAATTAGGATCATAGGCTGATCTGCGAAATATGATGCTTAAACCACCTTTCCACATAATTTCTTTATAATCAGAGAAAAAGCCAAATAGCAATTTCATGAGGAAAGGTACTGTGTGACTTTTGCTTGAATTCTTGTACCAGATTCTAACCTACCAACTTTGTAATATTCACTCTCTGATTTGGATCGTTTCAATGCCCCCACTGTAGTGGATGTAATTAATCCCAGCATAATCAATTATGTCAATGACTGTACCATGCTTTCTGAATTCAATTTGTGAGAATAAGAATGGAACAAAACTATCTATAAGTTTTACATTAGCCCCGTGGAGGGGATATTCTTCACTATTAGTTTTCTTGACGATGTCAAATTTTATATACAGATCCGATCTATGTGGATCAATAAAACCATCCCTACTGTAATGTCAAATTGAATATCTTTATTCGGTTCATTGAGGTTAGCAAATGAGTAGTGTGTTTTGTGCTACAACCAGGACAACAAATGATGAGCCCCCCTCGGGTAGAATTGGCCACACTTAAAACAAGCTCAACATGCTCATAAGAGTTTTTTGCTCAAGTGTAGCACCCCGTCTAATCCAAGATTTTTGTAAAAATGCCCTCGGGAATTTCCCGAAGCTACAGTGTACAAATGATGAGCCCCCTCAGATTGATTTGCCCACACTTATAAAAGGCACTTCTGTGAGATTGTTGTCCATAAATTTGTTAAAAATATGCCTCTCTTGATATTTTTTTTGGATACACTTAAAACTAAGCTAAGATACACCCACATCCACCCACACACACACACACACATATATTTACTTCTGGTTTAAGTTCAAAAGGATACCAGGTTCAATTTGTTTATCTAATATTAAAACAATGTAATATGCAGAGCCCCTCTAGAATTGCTCTGTGACTCTCTCATTTCTTACATCATAAACATATGATTTTTCACCTATGAGAATAACACTACATATGGTGTCATCAGGTAATGCCTCATGGAATTCACAGATAATTTTAATATTTGTCCTATCATTAACCACAACTTGTTTTCTTTTTGAAGTGTTGATGACAAACATGGGTCTCTGTGCTTTGAATTCAACTGGAGTGTAATACATGTCAGTATTGCCAGTAGTGACCCTTTTGTATGCTGTAAATGCTTCATATAATTTAAGGAAATCATCCTTGGAAATGTCTAAATTATAATTTTCTCTAGGGAATACCTCATTTCTGCCATTTTTAAGATATATGTTCCTGATGTTGCAGTTATCAAATCTACTTGAATTTTTTTCCTGATTATTGTGTCTTCCAGTCTGAAACAGAACCACCACAAAATCCGGCATGTCGTATTGTATACTGGAGAATGAATTTGTAGCATCAAACTCATAATAAGTACCAGTTGCAGGCTTCTGTACACATTGATATGTATAAAATTGTAAAGGTACTTGTGGATTTTTTATTATATCTGCTTTGTATTTAAGAGCATAACTGGCCTCATATTCAACAACCTGGATTCTTAGCTCCATAGTCTGAATAATGCATCTGCCTTCATCAGGTAGGGTATTGGGCAAAGCTTCCCCTGTAGAGTTTAATGTGCTGTACCTCATCAAAGCATTATTATCATTGGCAGCTCTTCTAAATGTGATTCTTAAACCACCCTTCCACATAATATCTTTGTAATCTGAGAAAAATCCTGGCAACAGGCGCATGGGGAACAGCACTGTGTGGCTCTTGGTTAATATTTTATCACCAGCCTCAAATCCACCTATTTTGTAGTAAGAAGCCTTGGTTTTGGATAATTTTAGTGTAGCCAAAGCTGTGGAGGTAATGCCGGGATAATCCACTCTGTTTATAACAACACCATGCTTTCTGATCTCAATTTCAGAGAACAGATGCGGCACAAAATTATCTACCAATCTTATATTTGAATTTGCCGGATAATCTGTTCCATCGAGCTTTACAACATCAAATTTGATGTATAGATCTGCTCTGTGGGGGTGTATAAAGCCATCCCCTACATCAAGATCAACCTCAATTTCTGTGTTGGGTTGATTTAAATTTGCAAATGTCCTCCTGTTTGGGGGGAATGATTGTAGCTCATAACTCTCAATATTTTCCATTTTTTTTGGATGTATTTTTATTTAAATATTAATCTCTATGATAGCAGTTGTTGCGGCTCCAGCAAAATCAACTAATTCTTCTTTTTCATTAGTGACCATCAATTCAATATAATCTATTCTATTATGGCACACAGGAAAATATAATGTTGGGGATAGAGTGTAGATGATGGGCTCAATAAATTCAGAATTAGGTTTGAATGTTGCAATGATGCCAGTTTGTTTGTGAGTGCCTATGCCATTTGATTTGGTGATCATACCCTCAGCCACATTACAGTGAATATTCAGAGTCTCTATGGCTAAGAATTTGGGTATATTAGCAGTGTGTTTGATGGCTGGTTCAAGTTTTGTGTTGTTCTCAAAGCCTAACAGCTCTCCTATAGTACCCAGATCCACTGTTTCTGTAGCACATACAATCTCTACTCTGTGAGTGACAGAAGTTTGAGTTAATACTATACCTCTGGGTAATTGAGCATTTAGAGTGGACAGATTATATTGCCCTGGAGTGATGACAATTTTTTGATCCCCTACTGCAATTGTATTGTTGTGGTGTGTAATATTAGGGATCAAGTACATGCCATAAAATGCTCTGAGAGCTATTGTTTTGGGATACACTATATCATCATGTAATTTGAGTTTCAATATTGAATTTTGGCTGGTGAGATGGAATACCCCCATGATGTTTTAAATACCACAAGGCTTTTTGAAAATTTTCAATTGATGGTTTATTTATTTGAGACATATATCTAAGAACAGATAAACACAAATGTCCACAATTAACATCTTTGAAGTTTTGAACACGGGCATTATTGTAATAAAGATTAGCTGATTTTAAATATTTTACTAAATTTTCAGGTGGAACACCTCCAAATGAATCAAACACAAATGCCTCATCTTTTAAATATTTAAGATAGCAAATCCAGTGAGTGCCCTGATTTTTGTACTTATCCAAATTAACAATGCCACACTCTTTGTTGAGTGGTTGTTCTGGCAAGGAATCAGACATGTACACAGCTCTAAAATTTTTGATGCCCAGTGGCTTGATTAAAGCTTCAATATCTTGGTTTGTAAGCGGCTCTTGTTTTTTTTAAACTTATTTATGGCTCTCTTAACACCTTTGCCTTGTTTCTCCATGGCCAGGTTATGGCGCTTCAATTCATCTAATTCTGCCCTATTTTTCTTGGCATCTATTACTGTTTTTGCTATGGCAGCTGATCCCCCAGCCAAGCTCCCAACAGCCCCAAGTGCTGCTAAGATGGCCGAGATAGTAAATATGAAACCCCCCACATGTGATTTTTTTCTAGATTGTTGTAATTTTTTTTAATTGGGGGGGTACTAAGCAACAATTTCATACCATGGCCCTTGGCAATACAAGAGCTTTTTTTCTTGCGCTGCTTTTTGGTTAAAAGACTATCAATAGTTTTCAGAGATTTAAGACCTGCATAAGGTATTTGATACATAACACCATTGGCCTTCATTGTAGGTTTATTATATACATATTCACAGCCCCCACCCCAGTTTTTGTTTGGTGTTCATAGCTATGGTGGTCCCCAATGCTGCTATTTTTTCACTTAAAGAAGCATCTTTGCTTACAAATCTACCAAATGCAGCCTCTTCTAATTTCTTGTCTGCAACATGTCTCTTGTCAAGATCAGAATGTGTGTTGTATGCTATGTCATGGTCTCTACAAGCAGCATCTAGGGGATTAACACCAGGATCAGCTCTGTTTAATCTATGGTCCAATTTTGTGCCTGGACCACAATACTGATAGCCTGGAATGTGTAGTTCAAATGGCAGCTTGTTTATAATGTCATTAACCAACCGCCGGCCCTCAGAAATATTCCAAAATTTAGGGGGTAGAGTATTAATAATTTTTATAAGATATCCAATCCCCTTAGTGTCATTCACTATAAAATTAGACAATTTTGTGCTTATCATGTCCATAATTCCAACCTTTTCATTGTAAAAATTGTGGTTGCCAGCATTTTTCCTCCCCAGCTATCACCAATAACCTATCTACAAGTTTCCTGACATCATCAACCCACACAAATTCTTTAGGCAGGGTGTTGTATTGTTTGATTCCACTACCAGTCTTGATTTGTTACCATATGGGCTTGATTAAGTTGTTGTATTTTGCTCCACTGCTAGACTTGACTCTTTTTTGTGTGGGATCATTGTTATGGTATAGAGCATCTGATTTTATTAATATTTCTTTGTAGTGTTCATAATCTTGATCTGTATAGCTGCCAGGTCTTTTCCTAGTCATCAGTTCCCACAACCCAGGTGTGCCGGGATATTTAACAAAACCACCTCTTTGTCCAAGATGAGATTCTGAATATACAATAAGATCATCTCCCATAAATGTTACTCTGAAATTGCCAATTCTATGTATGATGCTACCATCACGCTCTGTATCAGCATATAAGCCAAAGACCTCATCTTTGTTGTCTTTAGGTCTGCTTAAATATTTTTGAGCAAGAAGACCCAATTCAATAGGATCCAGAGTAGCTTCAATTCTTCGAGGAGCAACAGGACTAGGTGTATGAATACTGGAAAGTGGGGTGATTGGATAATCTAATATGTTCCTTGCAGCTACAGGTACAATCTCTGTGATCAAATTTTGATTTTGCTCTGTAACAGTTTTGATATTTTTACCTAATTCACTAATAGATTCAATAATAGGTTGCTCTGTTTGTTTGTGTTGTTCATAAATTCCTCGGTTCTGTGATTTCCATCCCTTAAATCTTTTTACAAGATAATCTCTTAATTTAAGATCATCAATGATTGGCCTTTTCATGGTTATTTATATATGTTTCAATGTCTAGAAAATTGATGATTTTATTTCTGTATTTGCCACTATTGGGTTTTCTTGTCATATCAGTTGTGACAAACCCATAACTGTCCTGGTTCCAGCACCTACTGCAAATCTTAGAAAAATCATTGTAGCTCAAGTCCCCACCTACATATTCATCATGTATGTGTTTGAGGTTGGTATGATCTTGATGAAACACACATATAAAATTGCTGTTGTCTCGGATCATCTGCTTCGGTATTTTTGAAAAAGTCTGTGCCAGGTAGAAGCAATCAATGTTTTTGTGTCGGCCCTGTGTAAAAAAATTTCTAACCTTGTTTTGATTATCCAGTATAATGTCATCAAACACAACAACAGAATTATCGAGACAATCATGAAGTGGCTTAACATCTGGTTCAAAAGTGGCTATATCCAATCCATCATATAGCTTCATCAGCTGCTGATATTTTAATTGTTCCAAGCTCTTAGAGAAAACATACAAGTGCCTGTTTTTCCAGTCTAACCAGTTGGGTGCCAATAAAAAATTATCAATCATTAGTGTAGTTTTACCACAAGCTGATGGCCCAACAATAAGACATCTAATATTTTCAGGCAGCAACTTGCCATTTCTCTTAATCTGTTGTTCAGGTTCTGGCAGCCTTTTTATAACATCCCAGGTGCTCATATTATCACTTTGTCTGCATCGATCCAGCTGTGTTCTGGAAGTCCTAGCCATTTGACAAATAACTTGTTGCCTTTTCTGCGGATGATTTTTTCTATGAGATATGTGTCAGGCTGTTTAGTTTTGCTGAGTTCTTCTTCATAGAATCTGCCTTTGAGAATTTCTCCTCGGTGATCTTTTATTATATAAGTGTTAAGGGTCCCAGGTTTAACTTGAACCACTGTAAATAATTCAGTGCTCCAGTTTCTTGTAAAGCCTCTTTTGAATAAGTGCTTATATTTGCTGATTCTTACTTGATCACCCACCTTGTATTTGGCCTTTCTTGTTGTTGGCTGGTATCTAGGATAATAAACAGTCCTGATCAATTTTTGCTCATCAGATGAAGTTACTTCAGAGGGTTTCTTGTTGATGGTGGAATGGACCGAGTTGTTATATTTATGTAGAAGTTCTGGAAGAATATTAAGCCATTTATAATTACCTTGAAGTGTAAATTGTTTATACATAAGATTTTTTAGGGTTTTGTTGAATCTCTCTACAATTGAGGCCTTGAGATCACTGTAACTCGAATAATGTTGTATTGACTGGCTTTTAATAAATTGTTGGAACACAGAATTATAAAATTCTTTGCCATTATCTGTTTGCAAATAGCGCGGTGATCTTCCACTCTGATTGATGATTGTCCTGATGGCTTCTGTAACACATTTTCCAGTCTTGGATTTGAGTGGCACAGCCCAGGCAAACTTTGAAAATGTGTCTATGACAGTGAGTAGATACTTGTAGCCCTTGTTGATTTTGTCTAAGTTTTTCAACTGTCCACTTGCCATCTCAATCAAGTCCCCTTGCCATAAATCATCTATGCCTTTTGTGACTACTGGCAGTCTCTTATAATTATGTCTGGCTTGTCTGTGTAATTCATCAACAATAATTTGTCTAGACATAATATGAAAACAAGAATATTGCAACTATGGGGTGTTCAGCAGCTGATACTACAGGATTTTCTAAATATAATTTGTCCCCTATTTGTATTTTAAATTCCAGAGAGCCATCATCTTCAACATAGGCTGTTTCTAATGTATTGGGATCTGTAAAATACTCTAACTCTACACTGGTGATTTTTGGTTTGTTGTCAGCATTTGTTATTGATAAGGTGGGGTAGTGGTGTGTCTGTGGTTGAAGCCAATATTTGATCTTGATTGGTCTCAGTGTGCCCCCAACAAAAAACTGGTAATAATGTTTGTGCAGGGGACAGCATATATATTTTGCCACCTCGTGTAAATGGTGAATCATATTCTTTGTTGGGGATGCTGTACAATTCAAGAATTACTGTATGTTTTGGATTCTCAATTATGCCTGTTATTTCTTTTTCTGCTGTAAGCAATCTGCTTGTTACAGATTCAAGGTGCTCATTGATGGTCCTAACAACATCATCATGGCCTGGCTTGATTTTTATGTCCACAATAAGTTTCTTGTATTGTTGCACAATCTCTTGAAGCTGGGTGGCAAAAACAGACAGAGCATTTGCTTGATTGGATTCCATGGTCCCTAGCTGTTGCTTGATATTAGCTACAATTTGTTGCAAATTTTCAATAACTGCCAATTTTGAATTTTGAGCACTAAGATCATGGACCTGTCTTCTGATATCCTCAAACAGGGCATGCAGTTCATTAATATGTTGATTAGTTGGTAGAGTGGCCACTGTCTGAGTAAGTTGTTTGATCTCTGTCTGGATATTCTTGATATCTTCTGATTTCAATATGCGATTCACTGCCCTCTTTATATTTTTAAGTTCCTGTGATGTAGGCAGATTTGATACAGTATTTTGCAAAGATTCAAGTGCCAATTTCACATTATTTAATTCAGAAGCATCAGCGACATTTTGCATAGCATTTTGGAGCAGGGCTATATCTGCTTGAGTGGGTGTTGATTGTTGTAAAATTTCAAGTTTTGTTTGGATATCATCGATCAAGTGATGAAAATGTGAAAGCTCAGATTCAGTGTTGAGGTTTTCAAGTTTTGTGATCTGTTGCTGGACACTAACAAGGGTATCTACAATACCGGGCAGGCGGGATTCTTGTACATTTGTCAAATCACTTTGCACTGCTGCTATGGTACCTTCAAAATGGGTTATGGTACTTTGAATTTTTCCAAAATCTTCATATGTTTCAAGTTGCAGCTTAATGTTGGCAAAACTCCGAGTTATTGCACTCAAAGCATCAGAAGATGGCAAGTTGTTCATAAAATTTTCAAGTGTCTCAATTTTTTCTTTAACCTCGGCTATGGCATTGTTCAAGGGGTCCAGATTAGGTATTTGAAGTGATTGAATCTGTTCCTTTAGAGTGGAAATCACTAGATCAAAATCATCTTGTGATTTTATGCTTTTGACAATTGTTTGAAGCTGTGTCTGGACATTATTTATCTGCTCCTCCAATTGCTGTTTCAATTGCTCAGAGTTGGTGGCCTGGCTCTTAAATTTGGCTTGAAGAGCTGCTAGAGCCTCTTCTAAACTTTGAAAATTATCCAATGTTGCCAGGTCAGTATATTTTTGAAGCAGCAATTTGAGTTCAGAATCAATTTTAAGAAGAGGGTCCATGCATTGTGATTGTAGATTTGTAATTTCTAATTGAAGACTGGCATTGAGTGTGGTTTGTAAAGCTTGTAAATCACTTCTTAATTTCTTGACTCTGACATCAAGCATAATAATCTCATCACTGTGATCTTCATGTCTTGTATGGCCAAATATATCATTAGGCATTTTTTTATTTTAGTGGTTATTTATTATTGAATATCTGATTCTTAATTCTATAAAAAAAGGTATAAGCTTGTCATATGATCCCGGGACCTCAATATATAAGCAGTCACCAGCAGAAACAGTATATACAGTGAAAGAAATCATGTTTGAGTGCTTAATTCTATAAATATTTCTCCCTACTGAAATCTTGACATCACCCTCAGGGGTTGTAATAAATTGTAATTGCGCACCTACAGGTAATTGATAATGATTTAAATTATTGTTAAATATGTACAATGTTTTACCTGTTTCATCATCAACATCTGTAAGTATGCTGTTCAGATGAATAATTAACAAAGCACTTAGTTTAGATATTATATCAGAAGAGGGTTGTGGTGTCGGCAGCTTCATAATAGCCTGTTTTTTGAACCCAAATAAGTTCATAGGCATGTTTATTTATTTCAAATCATGCTCTGTAATTGGGCATTGATTGCCATTTTTCAAATCACAATGCCCCCATGGTAGAGTATGTATGCCACATGATAAAATGCATCTCTTATCATCATGTGGGTCCAGAGCCACTTTTCTTACAATATTTGTAGTCAATAAGTGATCCACACTCTGAATTCTATTTTCTGATGTTCTGATTGTGCTACATGATTTGAGACAATTTTTGTAATCCTCAAATTCATGCTCTTTGTCAACAATTACTCTGCCAATGCCCTTGGCCTTTTTGGCAACAGCGCCACTACATGTTTCAAAACTGTACATCTTGGCACTTAACCCAGCAAATGCCACAATAACATCACCAAGTGTCTCATCTTTTAACTTGCCAGGCACCTTTTTGTTGTGGGGGTGAATTTTTGAATGTTCATTGGTATCAAAATATTTAAACAATTCAGGCTGTGCCATATCTTGATAAACATCTTCTGTTTGAATATCAAGAACAAAACTATCTGTGTCCATGTACATCAGTTTTACACGATCCTTATAAAAAGGCTTCAACACATTATAAAACAATTTTAACATGTGTAATTTGGCCAATTCCAATATCACAGCCCCTACATAAATAGGCTTATCAAATTTGATTTTTGTTTTTTTCATGTTGAAAAGTGCCATATTTTCAACATAAATTCTTCTGTAATTGAAGTTGGGCTTTGCAATCAATTTTTTGCTCCGGCTGGGGTCAGTAATTATTTTAACATCAATATGTTTTCTGACATTTTCAATTGTTTTGCCATACACAGAATTGACCATCAATTTAAACAGGGTCTTATCAAATTGGCTCATTGCAGATGTTCGAAGCTCTGTGTTTGTATCAATATATGGCTTCAACCATCTTGAGTGCCTGAACCTCAAAACTTTTCCAATTTTGGTCACTTGAACACAATGATTCATCAGGAACTGGAGGTTTTTGTAATATATGACATAATTCTGTTTCGGCTCTAGAGTCATCATCAATTTCTTCTGTTTAGAGCCAGGTGAACACTTAACCTCAGGAATTGGGGGCAGATCAGAAAATATGTTGTGTAAATTATCTGGAATTGTCAGATCAACCTCTAAGAACAGGCCATAGTTACTGTCATCAAAATTTTTAAGATCTTCAATATTAAAATCTTCAACCCACTGAAGCCCTGCATATTGCAGTTTTTTCATCATGGCATAACCATAGAGGCTGTTGGCATCCACATACAGTATATAATTTGATGGCAGTGCTGGATCATAATCAGGAATATATTTGTTATTTGCTCTGGCATATCTCTGAGAACATTGCACGATGCCTCCTCTTATACATTGTTCCATAAACAGATACATATCTTGATCCTGGATCAGATCCAATTGCATTTTAGTGTTTAAAAACATTGCAGACCATGCTAGGCCCGGAGCACTGTAAAAATACATTGGATCCAGCTTATAATTTTGCATGGAAGATTTTCTGAATGCCTGCAATATATCAGCTAAGAGGGTCACATCAAGTTTTAAATATGCCTTGTGATAATCACCAAATGTCTGGCATTTTAAATTGTTCCACATCAACTGGGCATGGTGATAATCTTCATCAGTGATTCCAGATCCTCTGATTTTGCTGTAAAACTCTTGTTGTGGTGGCAGAGAACACTCATCAAATTTAGAAAAATCTGTAACATAATCATATGGATATACACCCTTCCGCCTAATTAATTTCAGCTCCTGATTTGGAAACAAAGCACATGTGATTTTGAATTGATCATCAGATAATTGAGTGGCCAGTGTAGCCAGGCTAGCCGATAAAAGTCTGTATGAATCAAGAAATCTTAAGTGAATCGAAACACCATTAACTTTAATTATTTTGTTAATGGCAATATATTTCTCATTATTTTCAGCTAAAATATTTAAATTCTGCTTGTCAAACCCCTCGTACCTGATCAAATGATGAAAATCATAATTGGATGCACCGTGGCAAAATATAGGGATAAATTTTGGTCTCTGGATCTTAATATTACAGCTATTACACAGGGCCATTAAGAATTTACCATCTGTATGAGAATGGTGATGAACCTTGATATTTGTATCTGAAAATTCAGAATCACATACCGGGCATTTTTCTGCTTTGTTGAAATCTTCAATCTGTCCCTCTGTTAAGGGCAACATAGGTTTTGATTTTAATAAAATATTAGATGCTGTGTCATGGCACTCATTTTCTATTCTATGTGCAAATTCTTTGATGGCATCTGGTCCCATGTATAAATATTCTTTACAAACAACACCATCCTGTACAACCACATAATAAAAACTGGAAGGTTCATGTAACTGGTATGGTGTAATTGAAGATTCCTCAGGGTCTGGGCTGCAGAATGCAAGGGGTTTGAGATTTGATTCAAAATCACAGACTATATATGCTGGGTGTTCCAACAGGGCTTCAAATTTTTTGAATTTTGCATTTTCACTTGGCTTTGGCATCACCATATGAACAGGTTTATGGTTGCCACAGTATTTCAGATGCTCAATTAACTTGTTTTTAGCAATTTCTGCATTCACTTCACAAACACCATTCACCATTTTTCTACCATCAAATACAGACAAACATCTTCTGCACAACTTGAATATTCTATGAGTTTTGTCTAGTTGTGTTCTGACTAAAGCTTCAAGATTATGTATTAGAGTGTAATGATATGAGCCATCCTTTTCAATTAAGAGCAGATCGATCGGAATAGCAGATTCATCATCAAGTGTACTGATTCTGAGAGGATCTATCAAGCAATTGTCACGGCCAGTAGAACAAGTAAATACATTAATAGATAATTGTTTGCCATTGATGTGCCTGGCCTTTTTTTCAAATTTATCAATATTCTGAACAGACATTGGATATTCTAAACCCTCCATTGCTTCATCAAAATCATGCTCATATTGTTTATAATAAGTTATTCTCTCAGGATGCCTTAAAACTGGATACAAAGCAGCTAAAATACACCACAAAAAGCATTTCTGGTCGGTATTTTCTATATTAACCACGGCTGTTTTGTTTTTGATATTGGCAGGTAATGGCAGATATGTAGATCCTTGTAATGGGTTGAATTCAGAAATATTAACATATAACTTGTGTGGAGATCCGCATAGGCTCCATCCTGACTCTTTTGCCGCAAATTCAGAGTGTTTAATATTCAATTGATCTATTAAACTGCTTATTATTTTGTCTGAATTTTTCATTTGAATATACCGGTACAGTTTCTGTTATGTGGGGCTGTGTAAATTTTGTGCCACTTGGCTTCTTATATTGTGAAAACAATTTGAGAGACAGCTTATAAGAGCCATTTTGTGCATTTAGAATTGCCTGCACATCTGGATTTATACTGTTCAAAAAATTCTTAATACCACATCTTGGCTCTGATACAAAACAGTGATCCCTTAATTGGCCGTTAAAACTGCTATGGATAGGTGGTGCATAGCGTGGCTGCTTTGCCGGTCCAGCATTAACAGGTGTTTCATGCTTCCTTTTCAGACCAGATGTAGATGGTTGAGGGGGCAATGTTGATAACTGTGCAGAACAAGAGCCCACATGTCTATTGAAATATGCCTTGCTAAATATTTTATGGCATTTAGGACATATTTTAGTGGGAGTTCTACATTTGCCTGGGTTACAATTCTTTTGGTGTCTGGCCCAATTGGGGCTGGATATATTCTTATTACACTGATTGCAATATTTTTGATTTGGCATTTTTGTTGTTGGTTTATTATATAAGATTTCCTGGGGTTCAATTCAAAATTTTGTACTTAATATATATATATATATTTTCTTCAGCTGTGTGCTTTGTATATTTCTTGTGTATATTTAATATGTTAATATTGTTAATTTTTATTCTCAGTTTATTATATAAATTTTTTTGGGTTTTAAACCAAAACTCTATGCTTATTATGACAGGTTGTAAAGCTAATAGCCCACAAGTGGAAAAAGAGAATAAATATTGATCTACACTGACCTTCCGCAAATGCCTGCACAGACATGCATGTCTAGAAAGGCAATGACCTAGCGCTGAGTGTTATGTATTGATTTTTGTATAACAGGCTGGGACAGATATAAGCCTGACTCTAAATAAGAGTGGATTACAACAAACAAGCTGGATGCAACAAATATCAGATTTTTTATACAAAATATAAGCCCTTTTTGTTCAATATACCAGAAATATATTTAATATGAATTATATATTAAACCAAACAGGCCTGTAGTATGAAAAGCACTGTAACAACACATCTGTACTCCTCAGCCACTCTCACAATACTGGCTGAAATGCAATGCAAAATCTCTTTATATAGCCTAAGCACAGACCGCATTGAAAACATCTGAAACAATAAGCCAATCAGAATATAACACATCAACACATTATGTCATAACCAACCAATCAGAAAACAACACATGTCTAATAATTTGCTGCTTAATATTGGGTAATAATTTGTTGCAAAACATGATGCAATATAAATAAACCAGAAATAGGCCACAAGTGGGCCGGAAGTAGACCGGAAGTAGGCAAACCGGAAGTGGACCGGAAGTGGACCGGAAGTGGACCGGAAGTAAACAGGAAGTGGACCGGAAGTGGACCGGAAGTAAATATGTGTGTGTGGGGGTGGGTGGGTGGGTGTGGGTTTATGAGGATGTTGGCTTAATTTCAAGTGTATCCAAAACAATATCAAGAGGGGCATATTTTTGACAGGTTTATGGACAACAATCTCACAGAAGTGCCTTTTGTAAGTGTGGGCAAATCAATCTGAGGGGGCTCATCATTTGTACACTGTAGCTTCGGGAAATTCCCGAGGGCATTTTTACAAAAATCTTTGATTAGACAGGGTTCCACACTTGAGCAAAAAGCTCATATGGGCATGTTGAGCTAGGTTTAAGTGTAGCCAATTCTGCCCGAGGGGGGCTCATCATTTGTTGTCCTGGTTGTAGCACAAAACACACTACTCAAATGTCCTCCTGATTGGAGGAAATGACTGCAACTCATAACTCTCGATATTTTCCATCTTGCTATTTATTTATTTATTTTTAAATAATAATTTCTATTATTGCAGTAGTATCAGCACCAGCAAAATCGATGATCTCATTTTTCTCATTTGTAATTGTTATTTCTATGTAATTAACTTTATCAGGAGAAACAAGAAAATAGACTGGTAGGATTGGGGAATATATGATAGACTCCATAAATTCTAAATTTGGCTTAAATGTAGGAATGATACATGTCTCCTTGTGGCTTCCGACTAAATTTTCTTCAGCTCTGATAATCATTCCTTTAGAAATGTTGCAGTGAATATTCAATGCTTCTATAGCTAACGATTTTGGTATATATGTACGTGTGTGCCTAATACCTGCTTCAAATTTGCTATTGTTGGCGATACCTAGAAGTTCGCCCATGCTAGATAGGTCTGCTGTTTCTTTGGTAGATACGATCTCCACTCTGTGTGTTACAGAGTTTTGAGATAGCAATACAGTGTTAGGAAGTTCAGATTGTAAAGTTGATAAATTATATTGTCCAGGACGAATAATCATTTATTCATCAACTACAAATATAGAATTGTTGTAGGTAGTTACATTTGGAATCAGATACATGCTGTAGAAGGCTCTCAGAGATATGGATTTTGGATAGATAATATCATCGTGGAGATATAGTTTCAACACCGAAGTCTCACTGGAGAGATGAAAAGTTTCCATATTTAATATTCCACACTGTTTTTTGAAAATCTTGTAATTTTATGTTATTTATTTTATTTAATATTCTAAGCATCGTAATGCAAACATAACCACATATAATTTGATCTAAATTTTGAATACGTTCGTCGTTCTAATAAATCTTACCATTTTTTAAATAATGAATTAATTCTGTAGGCGGTACCTCTCCGAAATAATCGAAGATAACAGCATTTATTTTGTTTATAATAACAGATCCAGTAGGTACCGATATTTTTCGACATGTCCAAATTCACCACTCCACATTCTCGTGAGAATGGGTGATTTTTTTTAGGAGAGAATCAGACATGAAAACTCCACTGAAATGTCGAATTTTAAATATTTTAACTACAGATTCAATGTCTTTGTTAGTGGGTGCTTCTTTTTTTTTCAATTTTCTGAGTGCTCCACTGGACTCCACACCACTGCCTACTTTTTTCCATAGCAAGATTATGACGCTTCTGCTCTTCTAGTTCTGCCTTATACTTTTTTGAATCAATTCCTGTTTTGGCAATAGCCGCACTAACCCCTGCTAATCTCCCCACTGCCCCCAAAGCCGCCAGGATTGCTGCAATGCTGAATATGAATCCTCCACTATGTGATTTTTTATTGTATTTTGCAAACGTTTTAATTGTGGTGTACTAAGTAATAATTTCATTTGGCTATGCATTGTCTATTCTTTTCCTGTTGTTTTTTAGGTTAATATTGGATTAATTTTTAAATTTTTAAAATCATGATATGGAATTTGGCAAACAATTCCTTTAGGTTTCATGTCTTTTTTATTATTTATTTTTTCAGGGTATTTATATATATATATATATTACAGACCCCTTCCTAATTTTTGTTTTGTGTTCATAGCAATGGTTGTACCCAATGCTGTTATTCGTTCACCTAATGATGCATCTCTGCTGGTTAATCTTCCAAATGCAGTCTCTTCCAATTCTTGATCAGCCACATGAGAGAGAATTGAGCCCCCTGTCCCCTCTTTTTAATCGTTTCTCAAGTTTTGTCCCAGGACCACAGTATTGGTAACCAGGTACGTGTAAGTCTAATGGGAGCTTATTAATAATATGATTTACCAAACCTCGACTCTCTGATACATTCCAGAATTTAGGGGTTAGAATTAATAATTTTAATTAAGTATCCTCTACCTTTGGGATCATTTACAATAAAATGAGCTAGTTTATTGCTAATCATGTCTACAATACCCATTTTCTCGTTGTAAATGTTGTTGTTACCAGCATTTTTCTCCCCTGCCATAACCAGCAATCTATGTATGAGTTTTCTCACATCATCTACCCACAGAAATTGAAGGGCTCGGTGCAATAAGGAGCTAACCCTAACTTCTGTCAAAATTGAGATACACCGTGCAGTATGTGCGGCAGGAACGTCTGTTGCATTCACCAAGAAGTGGTGCTGGTGCTGGTGTCACATTCGAACGCAATCACGTGGTACCCTTCGTCGAAAGGAACGTACGAACAGAAAGTTCTGTGCAACAAGGTGTCAAGCTACAGGAAAATGTCGGATAACGAGGAAGGTCTGCATAGCACCTCCTCATATATTTGTGATTCTGATGAGGAAAATGGCCCTCTGTGCGGTGACATCAGCTTTGGTGACCCCGACTAAGTGTGTGGAGCGTCGAGCAGCGAAAGCACCGTTTCTGAGGGAAGAAAGAAGTTTCAATTTTTGATATTTTTTGAAAACGTTGGTTTAACACCTTATTGTCTCAGACTTGGGCACGGTGAAAACGGTTGGTAATTGTGCGTCGTGATGTGCATGTTAACGTGCAAAATCAGCTCACTATGCATTCGTCAGGCCTCTTGCAAGTTGGTACAGTAAAATCATGAACTTATTCTGATGACAACTGCTGCTAACATAATGAACGTAGGTTAACGCCATATTGCTGAAATTATTAATCATGAAGAAATCGACATGACACACGTACATGGTTTCCTAATAATGACAATTTCTGACAACGTACCATCAAGGACATTGCGATAAATCGTATAGAATAGAAAGGTGGCCTCCCAGATGGCGCAGTGGTAGCGTCGTTGCCTTGTAATCAAGGGGTCCCGGGTGCAATTCCCGGTGGAGGCACATAGTGGTTCGGATTCCACTTTAAACTGTAGGTCCAGTCCCGGTTAGCCTTACTGTGCATAAAGTAGACTTAAAACAACAAATCAATCAGTCAATCAACAGGAAAGGTATTGTAGAAATAATGTAAAGATAAATAATGAGAATTGTTTTGTCATTCGCAAAAATGACGTGTTTCGGAAATTTCTGTTTGTCGAGTGGATACGACTGTTATTGCTTCGTGCTCGTTTACATTTTCAAATAAATTTGTTACTCTGATCCATTTCAGAATGACCTTCGCATCACAAGGACGACAGAGCGATCTCCTGTGAAACATCCTCCAGCCAGAAAGAGACGATGCGACCAAGGTAACTGGGAGAGAGTGAAACGTAAGAGAAGAAGAAATAGAGGGGAGCAGTACACATCCGGGCACACAAAGGATGTTGTTCCAGCCAGGAAGATAGGTGAGCCGTCTACTTGTCCAAAGAAATGCAATCTTCCAGAAGGTCATTCACATTTTCCTATAATATGCAATAAACAACAGATGAATGGGCAGATGTGATCAGCAGTGCAAACAGAAATAAGAAATTTCATGTAACACGCACGCAGCAAACAGACTTCAAGGATCTCACACCACTTGTGGCATCAATTACCAAGAACCACCACAGATGGTAAGGAGCCTTTCAAGTTTAAAGAGGCTGCGGTGTTCATGATGGAATCAGCTACCCGCCATATTCTGCATGAGAGTATGTACTAGGTGCACCTTAAAGAAAAGAGGCCGTCCACTGCCAGATGTACCCCTAAGTGATTTGCCATGCAAGTACAAGAAACAGATTAACATAAATGCCAGGAAATATTAAGACATAATGTCCCTGTTGGAATGGATCCCTCCAATATACCATAATTTTTATCTCAGACTTGTTCCGACGGAAGTTGATTGATTAATTTGTTGCTTTAAGTCCACTAAGGCACAGTAAGGCTAATCGGGACTGGACCTACATTTTAAACTGGGATCCGAACCACTATGTGCCTCCACCGGGTATCGAACCCGGGACCCCTTGATTACAAGGCGATGACGCTACCACTGCGCCATCGAGCAGGCCCGCTCCGATTGAAGTAGCTGCCGAGGAGAGTGCAGAAATTATGGATGGACAACAACTTTTTTAGGGTTAGCTCCTTCTTGCACCGAGCCCTTGCAACTAAGCTGTAAAAAAGGCCCATTTACTCATATTCAACACGCTCAACCTCAACTGCATCAAGCAGGATCTACCATACAGAGGGACAGTGAAAGCAAGCTGTTATCAGAGTCCATTATTCTAGGAAATTAGTTACGAATTCAAAACCATAAACTTACATCTTTTCCTTTTTATTTTAACAGTGCAAAGGTACTTTTATAGAATGGTAACAATCAAAAAGTAAATATATTCCCTTTCTTTATATATATATTCTTAATCAGACAATTGTATGATATGCAATTTAAACTGAGTGATAAATAATTAGGGGTCAATGCGTGGATAGTGAATGCGGCCATACGACCGAGAATTCTAAGAATAGGTTCCTCAATACCAAACTAATATTAATTTAATTAGTTGTTAGAATAACAAAAACCTAATATAGGGTAAAGAAATGAACAAATAAACTATAGAATTTTAAAGGAACCACACTACGTAAATTCCCCATCATATCGCCACACTTACCATACACGTTTACAGTCAGAGCTACACTGCTCTTTCCCCCGTGACCGTTGCCTCAAGACAAAACGTGCTCGTTTCCTCCTGGCGGCTCTGAGCATAACAGCCAATCAAATCCAGGTATGACATCAGTTGCAATGTTACCAGCACATTCAATGCATTTGTGGGCAGAGGGTTATACCCTTCAATTCTTTAGGTAAAGTATTGTATTGTTTGATACCACTACCAGTTTTGAGTTGGTTCCACATAGGTTTAATAAGAATCTTGTATTTGTTCCCAATGCTCGATTTAACACGATTTTGAGTGGCGTCGTTATTTTTATACTCGCGTACTTTCGACGTGGCCTTTGGCCACGTCTTGTACGCTCGCATGCGTGACCTTCGGCCACGTTGTGATCGCAATCATGTTTTAGATGGGGTTCCTCAATGATCTTAATGACTTTGAAAATGTCTGCATGTTGTATTGGATGATGGGGAACATGTGTACAAGTTCGATAATTTGAAAAGTTTAGAAAGTAACTTTGTGTGTGTATGGGCTCTAATAAAGTACAAATATTCAAACTATTATTGTCTATTTTCTTAATAATAAACTGTGTAAGTAATAACCGTTTCAAGATAACTAGTTGGATGTTTTGCTTAAACGAATTGAAAAGCGACTAAATTGAAAATGCAATATTTACGTATTTTGTTATTTTCACATTTTTGAACGTAATTGGATAATAACTGTTTTCCGTCATTCTCCTCAAATTCCTACATTGCCTCTGTAATAAATTCTGATGCTCGTATTTTGAAATTCGAAAAGTCTAGCATAATCCCCTTACAGTAGTTTCCGGGGTGAAAATAAACTTTCTTTAAGTTCCCTAGCAACGTCCGTTTCCATGGACAACAACAGGCACGGCAAGCTCTAAGGAATTGCATGTCATTATACCCCCTAAACATTTAGTTAAAACAAGCACGATGTAGATATTTACGCATTGAGTATAACAATATATACGTAATTGTATCTGGGCTGAAACTCCTTATTATGTAGATGTCACCCTTGTTTCAGGCACCTTTTCAAAGTCATGAGTTGATTCATCTGTGTGTTGTAGATCTGTGAGAAATATAATGTATCTCGACAATTAAGAATTGGAGGAAACAATGTGTGCAAAAGAAATGCCCGTGGCAACGGTTGCTAAGGACGTGAGAAAAGGGCATTTTCACCCTTAAGGAAGGGCCGATTGAGCGATTTTTTAATTTTCTCGGCCTTTTGGGACGATTTCATGGGGGGTCGTAATCGGGCATTTTTCGCCTCCGGGGCTTCCTTCATGGAGAACATTTATGTCAGTGAGTGGTGGGATTGGGGCTATATATATATTGGATAAGGTATCAGATAGTATCAAAATATCTGAGTAACTCTGACAATCTTCATCTGTAAAATTCTTTGGTTGTTTCTTGGTGATGAGCTCCCATAATCCAGGAGTGCCAGGCTATCTAGACCAGCTGTTTTTCCCACCCAAATTGATTTTTATGTTATCTCCTTCGAATGTTACTCTAGAGTTCCCAATTTTCCATACCACAGCCTCATTTGTCTCCACGGTCATCAATCCAAACACTTTATCTTTTTTCAAATTTTCCAGTACTCATTTAATCTCTTGCCAAGGGACCCAACTCAATTTTTTCAGGTTCTTCTATTGGTGTTTTAGGTGGTTGTTGGAGGGACAGAGGTCTGTCAACACTAGATAATGGGGTAGGAGGAAAATCTGCATAATTTTTAGCAGTAAGAGTTACCAATTCATTTATGAAAATTTTATTTTATTCTGTGACACCCTTAATCTTTTTACCGAGACCACTGGTTGCATCGATAATTGGTTGGTCTTGATGTTTATGTTGTTCATAAAATCCACGATGCTTAGATTTCAAACCTTTGAATCGTTTGGTCAGGCAATCACGTAATTTCAAAGAATCTTCAATTTTATGTTTTGACATATTTATTTTTTGAGTAGAGGTTATTTTATATCTTTTCAACCTGTAAAAAGATGTTCATTTTATTTCTAAATTTTCCATTGTTAGGTTTTCTGGTTTACAGGGTTCTTGTTGGGAAACTTGATGGTAAGAGACCTGCAGGAAGGCCAAGACGAAGATGGAGGGACAACGTTGAGATGGACCTAAAGGAAATCGGTAGGGATGGAAAAGAGTATATAGAACTTGCTCATGATAGGAACAGATGGAAGGCCTGTGTTGCTGCAGCCATGAACCTTCGGGTTTAAGAAGGCTAGAGAGTTAGTTAGTTAGGTTTTCTGGTCATGTGGATGGTAACAAATCCAAAATTGTTACTGTTCCAACAAGATGAACAGAATTTTGAAAATTTGTTGTAATTTAAGTCACCCCCCACGTAATTATCACATGCATGTTTAACCTTTTGTGTCCCAAGCGTCCCAATCGAGATACCCAAATGTAACTATCACAGTTCCAAGCGTCTCGATCGAGACGCTGTGTCAAGGTCGTAGTTTTTACGTTATAACTTTTCTATTTTTCGCTACAATTTCCATTTTTTTAATATTGTTCCTAACACATGTATTTAACAGTAATGTTTGTTTGCATTTTTTTGTCTTCATGAAAATGGAGGGGGAAAGGCGGGAAAAGGGACTTCTCTTTTGCGTGTCCTTTCAAGGTTAAATTTTTGCCGACAAAGGAACACCGGCATAAAGGAACAAGGTAGCGCTGCATTTTGAAGCTTGAATCAGTGGCCATTCCTTTTGGAGGTACAACTCAAGTTACATTGGTCATACAACAATGATGCAAATATTTTTCTGTTTCTTACATGCCACCGATAATTTCTATGTGCATTATGAACTTTTCATATCCTTTTTTCGGGGGGGCGGGGGCGAAACCACATTTTTTAAGAAAACAAGTATTTTCAGGGGATTTCTCCCCTTTCCATCTCCATATATACGCTGAATGTGCATAAGTTATATATCGTCTAGATCTGTGATTTATTCTGCGTACAACGGTATATCTTTCATATCCCTAGGGCATTTAGTTTCTGAGCTATAGTCATTTCAAGGTACCGCTGCATTTTGAAACTTGAATCAGTGGCGTGCCGACCATTCCTTTTTCGGGTTCAACTCAAGGTACATTGGTCATATGATAACATAGCAAATATTTTTGTGTTCCTTACATGTCAGCGATCATTTCCATGTGTACTTCGACACTGTCATGTAGTTTTTTCTTGTGGGGGAAATTTGGGGAAACATTTTTTTTTCAAAATTTTGGAATTTTGAGAGTTAGCCCCCTCCCCCCGCCACATATACGGTGAATTTTCAAAACAATCATATATTCTGAATCTCTGGTTCATTCCGCGTACAACGGTATATCACGCATCTCTCTAGGGCAATTAGTCTCCGATCAACACTAATTTAATTGAAACTCTGCATTTTTCTCAAAATCGGCTCGGGACAGAGAGGCTTACATGTGAAAAAGGGCTTTGGTCTCAAAAGGTTAAAATTAGTGTGATCTCTACGAGACAAACAAATTAGGTTTGTATTATCTCGTAGTAATTGTTTAGGAATTTTGGAATAAGTTTGAGTTAATAAAAGAAGTACATTTTTTTGTGACGACACTGTGTAAAGAAATTTCAGATTTCATTTTGATTTTCTAGAATGACATCATTAAAAACTACAACAGAATTTTTCAAACAATCATTGAGAGGTTTTTTTATGCAAATGTAGCTATGTTAAGTAACTCGTACAGCATCATGAGTTGCTGGTACTTTGGTTGTTCTAAACTTTTAGAGAATACATACAGGTGTCTATTTTCCCAATCTAGCCAATTAGGGGCGAGCAGGAAATTATCTAACAGCAGAGTGTTCTTTCCACAACCAGAGGGACCTACAATGAGGCATCTTATATTATCAGGTAACAACTCCCCATTTTTTTACTAGTTTCTACTAAATCTGGTAAACGCTGTACCACATTCGATGTTGGTGTCAAATTATCACCTGGTTTGCTTCTATCCAACTTCTTTCTGGCAGTCACAGCCATTTAACATACAATTTATTATTTTCCTTATGTAATAGTTTCTCAAGTAAATATATATCTCGATATTTTGTTTTACTGAGTTCCTCTTCATGGAATCTCCCCTTCAATATTTTATTTAATTATCTTTTATGATATATGTATTTCTATTCCCTGGTAAAACTTGAACTAAGGTGAATAACTCTGTACTCCAATTTTTGGTGAATCCCTTTTCAAATAAATTATGACGTTTTTAAGCACTCTAGGCGTAATACACAAAGAATACACGTCACTTTGCTTCGGTAAAACACAACCTGGGATAAAGAAATAAGATACTTACAATTTTTTGATTTCAGATTCAACCATCTTTTTTTTAGTAGTGTTTTCGATCATTTTTTTACCTCAATCTTTAATGATATTTTTTTCTTTCCAGAATTGAATACAAATTGACATAATTTCTACAAAGTTTTATATTAACAAATTTGAATAGATTTTTTTTACAATATTGTCTGATGTTAACTTATTATTGAATGATTTGAAATAAAATAGGTTTTAAAAAGAAAAATCGCTACTATGTTGGGATATGGATTGCAATGGTGAACAATAGATGGCTCTGGACTTATGAGTATTTTGTAACATTTTTCTTTATTGTTTCTGAATGTTTTACTGTGGTGGAAATCAGTTAATATCTTGATATTTTTTACACAATTTAGAATTTTATTTGAAATTAAGAAGATAAACCACATGCAGGAAGATAACAAAGTTTAATTTCTAATTGTCATAAAGAAAAATGAATGTAATTTCCTTTTATACAAGTAAAGAGAACTAAATTTTTCATGCCAAACGGCTTTCATATCAATATCATGATGATATTGATATGTGGTGCTCAACATGGGTTCAAACTACAGACCCTGAATATTCCAAACCATCCACTGCACAACTCAACAAAAAGATTTTACATGAACTTTTAAAATGTACATAAGTATGATTTATTTCTTGTAGAAATAATATAATTACAATTTGTTTTTTGAATATCCTGTGCCTTTCTGTTTTGTTTTCAAACGTTACCTAAATAAATTTATTTCACAACAATTTTTTAGTTTTACTATTTTTATATTTAAACATAGAAATGCAAAATGATATTTGTACATAATAGAAATCAAGTGATAAAGATTCTGATGTGAAATTATAAATTGAACCCATATTTTTTCGAAATATGCTAGCTTAATAGCATAATGCTATAAAAACAAGAATAGTAAATATGGTATGGTATACCTGAGTGAATGACTAATTCGCAATGACAACATGCAACAATCCAATCATGTTACAAAATAGTAGTAAGTTCTGCAAGAAATTTGAAAGAAATTCAGCAGGAGCACTTTGCTACTTCCAATCTTAATGCAATACAAGAAATAATACAAACTCTTCATTTGTGAGCAAGATGCACACACACACACACACACACACACACACACATACACACACACACACACACACACACACATATATATATATATATATATATATATATATATATATATATATATATGTGTTTATTTTTGCTGACTTCACATTGTCAACATGAATAAATGAGTTTAAGGAATGAATATTATGTATGCAGTATATTTGCAACCGAGTGTGTGTGTACACCACATGTCATTCAAATGCAAATTATACTTGAACATGGACAAAATAAGCATATTGAAGGAGCATACACATTTTTCCTTGAGCAGTAACTAAATAAACACTGCGCATATTCTTTTACATGTATGTATTGTGTAGAATTCCATATCGGCGCAATACCACCTTATTAATCTTGCAAATTTTAAAATTTTGGTTATTTGCGCTTGCATATATTATGCTAACTGAGTATTAACTATGAGTGAAAGCACACAATTTGTTAACCAGTTATTCTGATAATTCACATACCATCAATATTTATGCTCATTATATACCAATATTGTATATTCAAAATTAAGGTTGCATATCTTAACTATTCACAAAGAACAAAACATTTAAGGAAATATAGATCCGACGAGCTAGGTTTAATTCTCATTATAATGGAAAATAAATATTATGTGATTTTATAACATTACCTTGAGAAGTCTAAGGGTATCACATATACATTTTCATCACATTTATGATACCACTCTACAGAGCTTACGCGTCTACGTATATATCAAGTTACAAAATATTACCAAATTATGTCTGAATAATTAGAAAAATTAAACAAAGTCAGTATACTTAAGCTAAAATGGGATTGCATTGATTAAAGTGATTATTTCAATGAACCAGACAAATTACCATCTAAATAAGAAATACCATTTCTTTTTATTATTATTTTATACCGTAAATATCGTTACGCCAAATACCGTGTATCTACAACACTGCCACAGCAATTTTATAAAATCAAATTTTTATTTATATGTTTGTATCTATGTTGTACTACACTAGTGTCCAAAATTAAAGCAACAAACTCAAATTCTTTCCTCGTGTATTTTGTTGATAAATTTGCCAAGTTTAACATGTTGCTATCGTGACTTTTTGTTGATAAATCCTGGCAGGGGGGGGGGGGTTATGGCGCAGGTTGCGCCAACAAGATTTGGGGGGGGGGGATTTTTTCTCTTCAAATAACATAAAATTCAACATTTATATCTTTTCCAAAATATATGTAAAAATTTTACACCTTAAATATTTAATCCATTAGATGAAGAAATTAAAGCATTTAGGGCATTATTGAAGGTGGAAGGGGGTATCGAACTCCTATATATTAGGCCTTAATTGACACATGGGTTCTGAGGGGGATTCTGAATTAAACATTGGGGACGACCTGACTTGTTTGTTTACCTACACTATTCTTTGTTGGTTTATAAATCGGCACATATCCTACATTGCTTTTCAAAGATTCTGAGTTTTCGATTGCTTGTATTGCTTCACCGAATGTGTTGATGTTATTCATCGTGATATGTTCCCTTATTTTGTATGGTAACAAAGTAGGCACCTGTGCTATGATCTGAGCCTCCTCATTGTTGGTTTACACGAGAGTCAGCAATTTGTAAGTCTTACAGAAAAAAATCTGCAACTGTTCCATGTTGTGTTCGTTGAAATGGGGTATTCAGAATTTTGGCCAACATAATACTTTTCCAACGTGAATTTTGGTAATGATCTAGAAAAATCTTCTTAAATTGGTCATACGTATTCAGCTTGTCCTTTATTGTTTGATACCATGTCTTTGCGCTCTCAGTGAGCAATTTTGGTACATAACGTAGGTATTGAGATCTGTCTATTTCATACAAATCCAGAGTTTCTTCTATGTTTTCTATGAATTCCGATGGAATTTGATCAGTTACTATGCCATTGAATTTTTGTAACTTTTGTATGTGCTCTGGTTTCATGTGTAACACAGCAGGCTTCTGTGGACTAGATTTCAAACTGGTATTGGAGCTTGGAACATTCAATGGAACCTGCATGAATTCCTGTTTTGTGTTTCCGCTTGCATCATTTTCATCACTACTGAATGAAATCACATGTACTTCCCTTAATTTGTCTTCATTTCTTGTTGATCGCAAGTTTCTCTTTCTATTTTTACTTTCTTCAACATTTTCTCTTGTTTTTGACTATCTGAGGAGTCGTTGCCTCTACTGGATTTCTCGGAACTGGCAACCTTAAGTCGCTTTACATCCTCTGCTTGATTTTGAGAAAAGTACATAGAATTATTCTTATGCAAACTGTTCTGATGAGGTAAATTTAATTTCATAAATTCAAGTAAGCTTGCATTGATTTTACTACTCTCCTTAAGAGACTCTCTAATTTCACTTAAGGCATTAACTATACACTTGCTGCTTTGGTCCGCATTGTTTTTAGCTTCTATTTCCAAATCAAAACTGTTTGTGGCAATAACTACACCTGATGGTGGACATGCATCATTTTCTGGGCACAAGAAAATTTAGGCATTTACATACCTCCTCTATGTCTGTTGCATTGCTGTGTCCTTTTTGCTCAATTTGGATTTTTGATTTGCTAATAACTTCTGTGCCTAACTGACTAATAAGTGCAGACGTAGGAATCAATATTGGTGAGTCATCCAATAGATTTCTTGAAGTACCTCTGATAGGTTCGAAGTGAAGGACTTGGTAATGTGGATTAATACTATGTTGCACAAGATAAAAACCAGACGGTGAACAATTAACATATTTAATATAAACTGGACGTTACGTCCGAAACATTACAGTACATTGAACCATGAAATAGCAAGAATTACACACATTATACCAGCCCTGGACCAAACCCATGGTAACGGTTGAAGTTTTTGCGTGCGATGACGTCTAACCGGCCAAGTGAATACATCACTTCAATGTGAAGTCATGTGAAATGACAAAACGACAGTGTTGCAGTATGCAGATATTAAACACCAGAACAAGAACAATATCTAGATGAGGATGTGTACTACAGGCTGCGATAACCACTAACGCCGTCAAACTGTTGGGCGGGAACTTTATGTCACATACCATGAAGAAGTAATAGGATCTGAGCTGATTATGTCCTTTGCGATTAGTCCACTCAGAATTAAATCACTTTATCAAATGATTTACTAAATCTCATCAGTTTACGTTGTCGAATTCATTATTTGAGGTTTTTTTGTTTAGGTTCAAGATCTTCACCGAAGAGAAAATTATGCTCATTTCTTTGTTTTCCTTGACCCTGTACATCCAGGGTCAAGGAAGTCAGTAATAAGGTGTGTTATATACAGTGTACGTACAACTATAGATTGAATTATATCTTCTCCAAATATGATGTATAAAGAAACAAACTGCCGGAGAACTAAGTGAGGTGAGTGTACAATTTTATATTACTATTATAGTGGAACCACAAGCAAAGAAACCTGCGCAGACTCGCGACTCCTGTGCACCGTACTCCAGTGTGCAGGGGAGGTGAAGAGTGGAGCATGCTCTCTTATAGTCCGAGTTGAACGGAAGAGGAGGAAGGTTCTTTTCTTGTGGTCGCTCTTGTAAGTGATTGGCCATTCATCTATTTTATCACTTCTTCATCATCTCAATTGACTTAAATGTCCGGAAGAGCAAAGTAAATTTCTCAAATATAAATACAAACACGTACCGTTTAATAAATAACCAAAATGGAATGAAAAGTTAGCAGTTTGTATTTTTATTGCTTTATGTGAATATGTAGGGAAAAAGCGAGAGAGAATTGTACACCAATGGCAAAGAAATGGTAGGCGAAGTATTTACCAGGATTATACTCCCTACATTCCTGCTCATAATAAGGAGTCGAAGGCATCTTGCTTAAGGATCTTTCTTCGATGTAAACCTAAAAGTTGACTTTTCAAATTACGTACATAATATTCTGGGCAGAAATGCGCAGTGCAGATTCTAGCATTAGCATGATTCACGTTAGCGTTTCCACACGAATTAAAAGTTCGTTGACCGAAGAATCCTTTTGAAAAACGTATATAACGTATATATTATGTTCAACGTACTTGGAAGATGTATCTTGTGCTGAACTAAAATAAATAATAATAACAAGTGGTGTACGGTATCTGGAAAAGTCGGGACCGGGATCGGAAAGAAAAATTCAGTCCCTATCCCGACTTCAGCAAATGACTTCCCTACTTTTCTGGATCCCGAGCAGTCGGGAAATACCGAATGGTCATTTTAAAACGGTATTAATTCTTGACGTTTTCTACATTGCAAGTGTCTGGAACTTATCGGAAATTGTTAGTTTTCATTACAGAAATGCAAAGAAAATCATTTAAGGTGAAAATGAGAATTTGAGATTTCCAGACTAGTCGAGAAATTGCGAATATTTCCCGTCCCGAATGTCGGAATTTAAAAAAAGTCCCGTTCCGATCAATAATATTCTGTCCCGCATAACAATAAGTACCTATCTATATTTATTTTCAATTTGTCTGAAGCCACAAAATGTAAATGAGTGGAAATGCTCATTTGTGTACTCGATTTCGTGTGTCAAGTTTCTGGCATGGTTTCCTATCTGCATAGTGCAACACTAGCGCCTAGATTTGGAATGCATTTCATGGATAAATTCACCTCTTACCGTCGTTTCGTCATAACGAGTAAACAACGGATTGGCCAAACCTATACTTCTAATAACCTTGCAGTATACATCTGGTTATGATTTATCTTCTTCTGGCCGTGAAGACCAAGCCTTGTAGCCATACACTTAATACCTGGACCGTATCATCCCTCCAGGTGTCCCATTAAAAAAATCAGGTATGCTGATGACCGTATCGATCTGGTGGGCGGCGAACCCTGGTAGACCTTCTCGGAGATGAGTGAGGTGTGCTATGACCTGCTCCTGGGTTTCAGGCTCTGCCTGGAGTTATATATTAGTTTAAGTTATGAAGCCATGGGCTGAAACAGCCATATATATTATTGTTGTAGAGTTACTGGTTGTTGATTTTTTATACATGTGTTATGGAGTTAATATAAAAATGTTCGAACCAAAGCGTTTCATTTAAATAAGTTCTTTGAATCAATACATGATAAGTGGCGACGATGGATTGGATACATTTGTGAGTTGAACAATTAATAAGATTATTGTAGTTCATTAGAAGATTCAAATCTACTGTAAGAAGTTTGAAAAATGAATACGTTGCCATTCTTCGAGTCCTATGAGGTAGGAAGTAATATTAAAGCTTATGTGCGAAGATTTGATTCATTTTTAAAAGCACAAGAAGTTAAAGAAGATAAAAAGGTTCATTTATTGTTATCAGTGATTGGAAATAATGCGTATGAGGCATTGTATATTAAATTAGCTCCAAATGATCCTAGTAGTTTTCCTGTCGAGGTTTTGCTGACAGAACTCGTTGATATTTAGGAACCTAAAACAAACAAGTTTCTTGAGATATAACAGTTATAAATTTAAAAATGCTAAAAAAGAGCATGGTGAATCAATGGATGACTATATATCACGAATTAAAAGTTGTCTTTAACATGTGGGTTTAAGCCAGAAGAGTTTGATAATGAATTAAAGCAACAAACAACTTTTGGACTTGAGGAAGGTACATTAAAAAGGAAGTTAATTATGGAGACTCCAAAGACGTACAAAGATGTTTGTGACTACATTAGGAATCATGAAGTACTAGACAGATTTGGTAGCCATATTCAGCAAGGCTCAAACATCCACAAAGTTAATACATACACTCCAAGAAATATGTAAAAGGGCAATTTAGAAAGAAATAAATGTTATAAAGGACAATTGCAACAGGATAGTCCAAGGAATTTTAACTGGATTTGCTATAGATGTGGTTCGAAACAAAAACACGGAGCTGAAGGTTGTCCAGCTATGGGAAAAGCTTGCAGATTTTGTGGCAAGATAAATCATTTTTCTAATGTTTGTAGATACAAGAATGAAATAAAAGATGTAGATAAAAGATCATCTGGGAAGAAGGCAGATTTCATGCATCAAAAACAACAAGTAAAAACAACCTAACTACACCTCAAGGGCTGTGCAATATTTAAATAAGACTACATCTAATGTAAGATCTTCTTCTACACCCTCTGAGGAGGAAGATGCAATAAACAAAACCCGAGGTAATAATTTTGACTACAGTGGAAGCCAGCACAATATATTCAGTATAAATGTAATAAATACTGTACAGCATAAAAGTGAAGAAAGTAGCAAGCATGTTGAGGAGTTATTATGCAATGAGATTCAACCCTTACATGTTCAGCTATATATCTGCAATGAACCAGTTAAATTCATAGTGGATACAGGAAGTTATGCTAATATTCTACCTAAGAGTAGTGTATGGAAAAGCAGCGACGTTTTACGATTGAATCCACTCAAAAATGGCTATAGTACTACCACAGGAGAAAAGTTGAAGTTTGAGGGACAAATTTCCTTACCTGTAAAGTATAACTCACTGAGTTATGAAATGCCGTTTATAGTAGGAGATTTAAATGATTTAAAACCTATACTTGGTCGAGCAGGATTGCGATTGGAGAAGAAGTTTGGTAATTGATACTATACAAGGGCAAATGGACAAAATATTTTGGAATAGTATTACAAGGAGCTTGTACACAGACACATCGAATGGGGAATCAGCGAAGTTGAAATCTGATATTTTAGTAAAATTTAAAATTTTGTTCAATAATGACATTTCAGAATCTATAAGAAATATTAATTTTAGAATTCCATTGAAGCCTGGATTTGTACCTGTGAAAAGGAAAGGTTACAATCTACCTTACTTTATGCGTGATAAAGTAGGCAAGGCAATAAAAGATTTGTGCCAGCAAGGAATCTTAGAAGAAATATAAAGTTCTGATTGGAGTAGTCCTGTAGTTCCTGTGCGAAAAGCAGATGGAAGTATTCGTATATGTGCTGACTATAGCAAAACTGTAAATCCAAATGTAGATACTTTACAATATCCACTTCCAACTTTTGACGAACTTTATCATAAGTTAGGTTCACATAAGTGGTATACGAAGATTGATCTACGTTCAGCTTTTCATCAATTATTAGTCGAAGAAAAGTCTCAACATATTCTTATCATTGTAAATGAAGGTAATTTGTATGTACATAAACTTTTACCGTTTGGAACTAAAATAAGTTCTCAAGTATTTCAAAGAGCCATGGACACAATTCTTGGTGGTATTGATGGAGTGGTATCATTTATTGATGACATTCTTTTAGGAGCAGATACATTGTATGACTGTTACAAACTAACCGTATTAGTTTTGGAAAGATTGATGCAGTACAATGTAAAAGTAAATTTGCAGAAGTCTGAATTTTTTGTTCATGAAGTGAACTTTCTAGGAAGGAAATTCACGGAATATGGAATTTTACCTACAAATGAACATGTTCAGGCAGTGTTAAAATGTAAGGTGCCTGAGAATAAAAAGGAATTGGCGACATTCATGGGTTTAGTGGCGTATCATGCACGATTTTTGCCTAATTTGAGTTCTAGGATACCTAATCTTTATGTATTGCAAAAGAAGAGTGTAAAATGGTTTTGGAACGAAGAATGTGAGAGGGAGTTTCAAATAGTTAAGCAGCTATTAGTTTCTGCACCTGTTTTAGTATCGTTTGACACTCGATTGCCATTAGTTTTAGTCACGGATGCAAGTGGCTATGGGATAGGTTGTCAGTTGACACATGAAATAGAAGGAGTGCTGAAACCTATTGCATGTTTTTCAGCTACTATAACAGAAAGTCAAAAAAGTTACTCTCAAGCTAACAAGGAAAGTTTGGCAGTAGTGGAAGGTATAAAACATTTTCATATATATTTGGCAGGAAACAAATTTAAAATTCTAACAGATTCTTCAACAGGTAAATCGATATTAGATTCGGAAAAAGCAATTTCTCCTGCAGTATCTACGAGATAGCAAAGATGGATGTTACTTCTAGCAAATTATGATTATTCCATTCATTACACGAAGAATGTAGGGATAGCTGATGTCTTGTCGAGATTACCTGTGTCATGTTTAGTGAATGAAGAAGAGGACTTACCTATTTTTTTTTGGTTAATGAGACATTGATGAGTGAAGATCCTTTAAGAGTTGAGGAAGTAATTGAAGCACTGAAACAGGATGAAACATTGTTACTAGCATATGAATACACAGAGAAGAATTGGAGGAATATAGCACGTAACGAAGCTGATGGAGAATTGAAAAAATATTCTCAGAATAAAAATGTCTTAAATTGCAATAATGGAATGTTATGCCATGGTGAGCGAATTGTAGTACCAAAATTATTAAGAAATAAGGTTCTACAAGACTTGCACAAATTTCATTCTGGAGTTGTGAAGTCCAAACATGTTGCAAGAAAGTACTTTTGGTGGCCGAGCATGAACCAGGATATAGAGAATTATGTTCTGTCGTGCGATGTGTGCAGAAGACATTCAAGAGCACCAAATAAACAAGAGTATGTTTCATGGAAGCCTGAAAATGAACCATTCCACAGAGTACACATAGATCATTTTTTCTTCCATGGATATAAATTTCTTATTTTAGTGGATGCATTTAGTAAATACGTAAATGTTTGGCAAGTTGTTCATTTAACGGCTGAAGAAACTGTTGAGAAGTTGACAAATCATTTTTCCATATTTGGAATATCAAATACCATATGTTCTGATGGTGGCCCTCCATTTGCCAGCAGGGATTTCCAGAGATTTTGTATCAGTCATGGAATAAAATTAATTCACAGTCCACCGTATAGACCATGTGCAAATGGAGAAGTTGAAAGGCACGTACAAATCATCAAAAGGTACATGACTTTAACAGGAGAGATAAAAAAAGGCAACGTCAACAGACGCAATGCATCTGTAGATAAATTCTTAAAGAGAATGTTGTTCTATCACAACAATACTTTAAATGTGATTATGGGGAAATCACCAAATGAAATTTTATTTTAATACAAAGTAAACGCCAATAAATTAATTCATAATGATAGAACAAGGGTTATTTATGAGGCAGAGCATTATAAGAAAGGATCTGGAGTATATTATTATTGTCCAGAAAGAAAGCAGTATGAAAAAGGCGAGATAGTAGGACAATTATCGCACTCAATTTTTAAAGTTAAGAGGGATAATTACACAAGAAATGTTCATTTTTCATTTTTGAAGCCAGATATTTCCAGAAGGAACGAGAGTGGAAGATATGGTAATGGTGAACGCTCGACACGATGTACTGAAGAGTTTGGTGGTGAGCAAAATCAATTTGCTAACTTGGGCTATATGGAATTACCTTCTGTGGCTCACAATGAAGAAATGGAGCAGCAGAGAGAAAGAGGTATGCAGGGTCTGGAGAAGCCAGGATGTTCGAAACAAGAGTCCACTACAGCAGCATCATTTCCACGAAGGTCTGCAAGGATACATAAACCACTTTGCAGATATGAACCAGATTAGAAATGTTAAGATTATTGTTATTATTATGTTTAATTTTGTAACCAATGGGAATATTGTTATACATTAGTTTAAGTTATGAAGCCATGGGCTGAAACAGACATATATATTATTGTTGTAGAGTTACTGGTTGTTGATTTTTTATACATGTGTTATGGAGTTAATATAAAAATGTTCGAACCAAAGCCTTTCATTTAAATAAGTTCTTTGAATCAATACATGATACCTGCGTAGTTTCTGGTACTGTTCCACCGGGGTTTGTTGAATTTCTATTTGGTATTGTATTGTTCAAGTCATCGTCATCCGTAGTGTCACGTGAAACACGTCTCTTCAACCACCTGGGATGTACCGCTCGTTTGATTCCGTCTTCCAAAATTATCTCGTAGAGGATACTATCCCCAATTCGACGAATGACAACTCCTGGGATGTAATTTGGAGTACCGTGCTTAGGTGATTGAACCCAAACTGCTGAGTTGATGGCGAAAGTACCACGAAGAGTCGTTCCGAAACTTTGCTGACTTCCTTATCTTGAACGGAGATTCACTGGACAGAGGCACATTGTTTGGTTCCCACCAAAATCTGGGTCGGTGTTTCAAGACCGAAAGTGCTGGTAGGCTTCCTTTTTCACCCAGTCGCGTGTTCCGAATGATGAAAAGAAGGTTGGCGATCCCCATATCAAGTTCAAGGGTGCTCAGATTGGGTTTGTCAGTCATAAGCTTGACAAGAGCGGTTTTGGCAGTACGAACGTATCGTTCGGCTAAGCCGTTGCTAGGGATGTGATAAGGCGGTGAAGTAACATGTTTGATGCCATTCTTAAGACAGAAGTTACGAAATTCGAGAGAAGTGAACGTTGGGCAGTTGTCGGATACGATAGTATTTGGTATCCCTGGCGTGGCGTAAGATTGCATAAGCCAGCGGATCGTTTCCTTTGTGTCCAATGTGTGTACAGGCCATACTTCTGTCCACTTGGTGAAGGCGTCTACTATCAGTAGGAACTTACGCCCTGCAAAGGAAAAGTGGTCTATATGCCATCTCTCGTTCACGTACGAAGCGAGAGTCCATGAAGAATCGGGTCCGTTGCGGACCTTAGGAGCATTAGCTCGGCATGTAATTATTGCAGCTCGCTACAAAATCCGTAATCTCTGCTGACATGCCTGGCCACCAAAATCTGGATATACACAACTCTTTCATACGAGTTGAACCTATGTGTCCATCGTGTAAAGCTCTAAAAATTTAATTCCATTTAACTGTGGGAATGATAAGTCTACCCGACCACATGAGCGTTCCCTGTTCGTACGTAAGGTGAGCTCTTCTTTCGAAGAAAGGTGCGAGCTTCTTCCGTTAGGTAGACGTGTCGTGTTGATCTGACCAACCATTTATTACACAGGAGACAACTAATGAGAGTAGTGGGTCTTCTGAAGTGGCGTTCTGTATTGCGTCTCGAGAAAGAGGAGTTACAGCGTCTTCAATGGACCCGAAATATGCATGAAGTTCTTCTTCTCCAGCTGGTATTATGTCACGTGTTTGCGTAGGCAACCTGCTTAGCATGTCAGCTATTTCTACCTTGCTGGTATGAATTATATTATATCGGTATGAAGATAAAAGTAGAGCTCATCTCATCAATCTATTGGATGAATATTTTGAAAAGCTCGATCTGGAGAAAATATAAACTTTACAGAACGTGCGTCTGTAACAATCTCGAACTTGGATCCGAGTAAAAATTTGTGAAATCGCTTGATACCGTGAACTATGGCTAGAGCTTCTCTCTCTACCTGGGAGTATCTCCGCTCCGTCTCACTGCAGGTGGTAGAAGAGCAGGCGATGGTCTGTAGACCGTTATCAACTCTATGACACAATTGCGCGCCAAAGCCCAAAGGAGAGTCATCTCTGATAAGTACAACGGCTCTAGCTTTCTGCTTTTTCTGCATCGTATATTCCAATGGCCTTGTCGTTTGCAGTAGCTACAGATTGCGTTTCTTGTCGGACATACACCTTCTGGGTGATTCTTTGTGCAGTTGCGGCACTGGGAGTGAGGATTTTGCTTGGTAGCAGTTGAATTGTGAGGTCGATTGTAGCTCTTCTGCCTCGTTTCGTCCGAGCGTGAACTCGTTCAAGGGCCTGTTTGACGATCTGGATTCATCCGCGTCAAATTTCTTGAGTTTGTGGCAAAAGTCACAGAATCTGCATTGTACTTATTCGAGAATAATTTAACTTCTCGTTCTAATAACTCACAATGCAATGCAATCTCTTGACATTTGGCAAAGGAAAGATAACTTTCGGACAATAATCTTTTTCGAGTACTGTACACCAACAAGGAATCTAAATACTGTTCATACGCACATTTGGCTGCTTGTTGTTTGATTGTCACTACGAATTGAGTAACTGATTCTCCTGGACACTGAATACATTTTCGAAACTTGAACCTCTCTGTAAACTTTTTGGTTTTAGGCCTGACGTGCTGAACCATTTTGTCGTGAATGACAGCATATGTTAGATTACATGGCATTTCAGGAGCCGTAATATTGCGAAGTTCTTGGAAAGCCTTAGGACCAATGACTGCTAATAGAACTGCTGCTTTTCTTTCATTTGCCACATTCTGGGAGGGACAGAGTTGATCAAAAGGCATGAAATAACTCTCGATATCTTCATTTTCTTCAGCAAATTCTCTGAATGTAATGTTGAGAGCCATGTTATCGAAACTTCAAATTACATTAACTGATAGAAATCACTGGCATGTATGAAAGTTACGATGTGTAACTGAAACTTGCATGTAGAAAACTAGCAAACTTAAACGTTACATGTAAGACCATTTTGTTGATTTGCTACAGAAATCTTACTTGTTATAATCCCGTGCCAATAAAGTCATAAAGTCATCCTGACGATACGATTAGAATCCCTCCAATTTTCTATTCACTGTCCATAGCGCCAAGTTTATAGGTTCGGAGTAAAGGACTTGGTAATGTGGATTAATACTATGTTGCACAAGTTAAAAACCAGACGGTGAACAATCAACATATTTAATATAAACTGGACGTTACGTCCGAAACATTACAGTACATTGAACCATGAAATACCAAGAATTACACACAGTATACATCTGCTTATGATATATCTTCTTCTGGCCGTGAAGACCAAGCCTTGTAGCCATACACTTAATACCTGGACCGTATCAACCTCTGTCTGGCATGCATCTCCCTTGTTTTTCTTCTAATTCTCCTAATTTTTTCTTAACACTCCCTAATTCTTGCAAAAACATTGATGTGGTTCTATTTTCACTTTTATTTAAAATCTTTATCACTACCTCTTTGGTGTCTGCTAACTCCTTTCGAACTTCAATAATTGAGGAAGAGTTGTGCTGGATCATTTTTCTACTCTCCACATTTTTCTTTTCCATTATGTCAACATATAGCTTGAAACAGGTTTTACCTGTTTTGTTTATCTATCTTCTTATCTGACTTTTCACTCCTCTGACTACACTCCACTCTGTACTGTGGCAAATCCTTTTGCATTTGTTTCATTTCACTTTTCAATTCCCTTACCTTTTGATCTAAACTTCTTTCTAGACTAACTTTTGTGTCCATTATCAATGCCATTATTTTATTTAGTTTCTTCTCCATTTTGTTGTGATTTTCCTTTCATACACTTGCACTGAACTCACCTGCCTAGTTCCTTGTTCAGTATCAGTCTTACACGTCAATTTATCTTATGTCATTTATCCCTTCTAAGTCTCATGATTTTATTTATGACGTTTGTTAAGCACTCTAGGCGTAATACACAAAGAATACACGTCACTTTGCTTCGGTAAAACACAACGTGAGATAAAGAAATAAGATACTTACAATTTTTTTATTTCAGCTTCAACCATTTTTTTAAGTAGTGTTTTCCATCATTTTATTACCTCATTCTTTATTGATATTTTTTCTTTCCAGAATTGAATAGAAATTGACATAATTTCTACAAAGTTTTATATTAACAAATTTGAATAGTTTTTTTTAGAATAATGTCTGATGATAACTTATTATTGAATCATTTGAAATAAAAGAGGTTTTAAAAAAAATCGCTACTATGTTGGGATATGGATTGCAATGGTGAACAATAGATGGCTCTGGACTTATGAGTATTTTCTAACATTTTTCTTTATTGTTTCTGAATGTTTTACTGTAGTGGAAATGAGTTTATATCTTGATCTTTTTTACAGAATATAGAATTTTATTTGAAATTAAGAAGATAAACCACATGTAGGAAGATAACAAAGTTTAATTTCTAATTGTCATAAGAAAAATGAATGTAATTTCCTTTTATACAAGTAATAAGAGAGCTAAATTTTTCATGCCAAACGGTTTTCATATCAATATCATGATGATATTGATATAAAATGTTTAAATTTGCTGACTCTCACTTGTTCTCCTATTTTGTAATTTAGTTTCTTTGTAGTGTATTTATATTTTTGACAATAAAGAGTAGAAATGAAAGTAAACTCATCAGACTTGGTTACCTCAGCAGGTTTCATGTGAATAGTTCTGGGTATTGAATTATTATAATTATGAACTAGCTCGAGTATAATTTGTATCCATTTACATTTACCCTGTAGAGTAAATTTACTCCACATGCGATTTTTTAATGTTCTGTTGAATCGTTCCACTATACTCGCTTTCAAATCACTATGTAAAATAATGTTTAATATTATATTGTTGCATTAACTTGGTAAAATTAAATTTATAGAATGCTTATCGTCTGTCTGTCTGTAAATATTTTGGTATTCTACACTCACTAAATATGGACTCTAAAGCCTCGGAAATACAAGTACCTGTCTTGGATTTTAGAGGAATAGCCCACCCATATTTACTAAAGGTATCAATTTGTGTAAGCATATACTTGTAACCATTATATATCTTATGTAATTTTTTTAAAACTTTCTGTGCTCATTTCTATCAGATCAGCTTGGAACAATTCGTCTACACCTTTTGTTACCACACTCAATCGTTTGTAGTTGCGACGAGCTGGTCTGTGTAATTCATTAACTATATCTTGTCTTGACATCGGGTGTTATAAGAAAATATGACATAAAATGGATTATTTTCGGGGTTCAATTTTTTCACTTCAAATAACCTTCGGTCACCAGCTTCCACAAGAAAACCAGATAATTGCTCATCCTCATGTATTTTATATTTCTTTACAGATTCATCTCAATATGCAATAGGTATCTGAAGTGCTATGTACACACCATCTTTTCTCTGTATCACGAAATTTGGTACTTCTATAAGTTTTCCATTCTTTACATAGCCAAATTTCAAAAACCTAATATTACCATTAAGGAAAAATTCATGAGACTGACTGTAGGGATACAATTTGTGAACATTACCTTCATTAACATAAGTCCAGTGCTTTCATACATTTGCTACACTCTCGAGTCTAACTCTCTGAACATTGAAAAATTGACGTAATTCAAGATCGTCTAATCTGTTTAATACTGATTCTTGATATTCGTTTATGGTGCATACCTCTTCATCGTAGCTGGGTTTGATTTTCACATCGACATGTTCTTTGAGATCATGAAGTTGCAAGGTAAAACTTGATGAAGCAAATTCTTGACTTGTTTCGAGGGTACTAATTTGTAGCTTAATTTTAGAAATATTTTCTTATAAACTTTCTACAAATTTCAATTTGGTTCTTTGGCTCGCAAGATCATGTACTTGACTTCTCATTTCTTCAAACAATGCATGAAGTTCGTTGACTATCTGGTTGATATTCAAAGTAGTGATGGTGTCTTGAATTACAACAATTTCCGCTTGAATGTTATTGATGTCCACTGATTTGAGTATTCGATTTACTGCTCTTTTTACAGATCTTAACTCCTGGGAAGTAGGTAAATTAGCTACCATATTTTGAAGTGTGGTCAAAGCTTGTCTGACAGTATCTAATTCCGTAGCATCTGCAACATTGCACAAAGCATCTTTAAGTTGTTGCATGTCATCTTGTGTAGGTGTCGATTGTTGCAGTGTTTCTAATTTGCTTGTATTTCATCAATCAGATGATGAAAATGGGATAGTTCAAATTCGGTATTACGGATTTCCAGCTTGGTAATTTGGTCTTGACTTATGTTTAAATATTCGGTTATGCTTGTCAACTTGAATTCCAGACTTTAATGTACATTTTTCAATTCATTTTTCATGGTTGTCAAAGTGTCTTCAATATGAGCAATGGTAACCTGTATCTTCCATAGATCTTCATAAGTCTCCAACTGTAATTTGATACTGGCAACACTGCGTGCGATGGCATTTAATTCGGAAGATGAAGGTAAAATATTGATAAAATCTTCCAACGTTTGCGGTTTGGCTTGGACTTCTGTTATGGCCCTGTATAACTGATCTCTTTTCAGTTCAGTTTTAATATTTTCTAGTGTAGGAATTTCGAAAGATAGAAATTGCTCTCGTAATTCGAGAATACTGACATTAAGCTGTTGGTACTGCTCTTGCGTTTGGATATTTTGAATAATAGAAAGCAGTTCGGTACGACTACTTGCTTGTTTAATTCTTGTTTCAATGGTTCTGAAGTGGTTGTTTGGAGTTGTCGAACTTTATTAAGTTCATTTTTCAACTTGCTATGGTCTCTTCTAAGTTTTGAACATCTATTGAAGCTAAATTCGCATATTTTTGGAGTAGGGATTTAAGTTCGCCATCAACTTTTACTATGGGATTAATTAATTCAGTTTGGAGATTTGTAATCTCGGCTTATATATTTAAATGTACTGAATTTTATAAATTTAATAAATGTGATCTAAGTTTCTTAAGACGCTCGTCTAATCTGGCAATGTCGCTGGAATTATCTGATATCTCTTGTCGCCTTATGTTTCCAAATATATCCATTATTTTTATTTATTTATTTATTATTTTTTTGCTGCTATTTTTATATATTCATGAGAGGATAAATTATTCTTATTTCGATGAAGAGATTAATTAACTTATCATACTCTCCAATTATTTCAGCATAGAGAAAGTCGCCTGATTCCACCTCGTATGTTGTGTTGGGAATCATAATATTGTGTTTAATCCTGTACATAGTTCGACCTATGTGTACAACTGCTGAATTGGATAGAAGATACTTATTTGAGTTTTCCCTGTGACGGGAACTTGATAAGATGTTTTGTTATTGTTGAATACATGTAATTGTTTAACGCGTATCTTCATCCACTTGATATCACATACTATTTGGATGAATGATGACCAGACAGGGGTACGTAAATGTGCAGAAGTTTGACACTTTCAGGTCAATGATGACTACCCCGAAGCATTACAGTTTTCCTTTCTACATAAGGCACTGGAAGGAGAACGAAAAGGAATATCGTCCACCAATTCAACATTCCAAATATCATGAACTAGTTCAAAAAAATCCTGTAAAGAGCAGGGTTTACGCTCTCAAAAAAGGCGATTACGTGTATCCATGGGTAGCCTCGAAATAATCTCATCAATTAAACGTTTATCGGCCCATGCCAATTGCAAAGTACGCGTTGCATCAGTGACCTCGTTAAGGTAGCCATATAAACTTTCAGTTGGAAGTTGACTAAGAGTAAGGAAGTCCGAAATAAATTACTGAGGAACGTTACGCGTGACAAGACGCTGCCAAATTGCGCACTTAAACACAGGCCTTGGGAACTTACGCGAAATAAAATCAAGCCAACACGTACGTAGTATACCCACATTTTTTGGTATACACTCAAGTAAAATAGATTCAGAGCCATTATTTAATTTAATAACATGTTCAATTGTCAACACAAATGCAAATAATTTACGGAAATCAGTTCCATCTACAGAATGGAGCTCTTGTAACAAAAAAAGTCAATGCATTATAACGGATCTGAAGTTGAATCTTCGAGAGATCAGGCGTAGGAGAAGGCGCCTGCAAAAATTTAAAAAAAAGACTCACTCGGTCACGAACTAACTGAGGAGAATTTTTTTACGGGACTGGTTGCGACGGTCGAGAAGTTAGTTAAGTCTTCTGGGTTGCATTTACCGGTGAATTTTCAATGGGGGGGATTTGTGGTAAAGTCTCTAAAGATTTGCTGAACGGTCTTGAACGCAAGGTTGAAGGAACAGCTTGAAAACTAAGAACACTAGATTCCAAAATGTGTGACATATTAATACCCTATGAATAAACAATAAACGCGAATAAAAAGTAGGAAACTACAATTCTAAAAAATACAATAAGGCTATAGCTGAAAGAAAAATATTGTAATCTATGTATAGATATTGAGATTTGGCAACAACGCGAAATGCAATGTACAACTGCAATCAAAAAGTTATAAGAAGTGTAAAACTGTAAGGTTGCTACTCGTTTGCTCTGCTACTATTGAATGTTTTGACGTGGTCGTTGCGTTCAAACAAAAGTGGTATTTTGGAAGCAAGAAATCTAAATGTTTTATAACCAATAAGCCAATGACCACCTCACATCAGCATTGGCCATTTTAGAGAAAAGGAAGGCCAAGTAACTTAGTCCTAAACGTGCGAGTAAAATACAATAGCCCGCACCCTTTTTCCCTTTTTACCCCAATCAACTCAAAATCCAAAATTTCTGTGGTAAACAGTCACCATTCATCCTACATCAGATATCCATTTATTATCGCAGAGATTTTTAATTTAGTCCCCTCCTTAAGATGAATTACGAAATATCATGGTCCAAAAGTACCAAATTCCAGAAATTTCAGTACCCTCTCTCTTTTTGTATCAGCGGTTAACTTATCTGGTCCCACCTTTATGGTCGTCGAGCCAGGGCGGACAAAATCCGATAATACAAAAAAAAATTAAAAAAAATCACTGTAATATTCTATATTAGCAAAGCACTTTTGAAACACCTCCGCCTTCTTGCAGCTCATAGATAGAAGGGAAAACAGATAGATGGAATCATTAATCAAAAAGAAAAAAACATTAACAACGTCCAAACTTCAATTTTGTGGTAATTTATTCTAACAATATAAACCCTGTACAATCCACAACTATTCCCCCACTTACTGACACGTACCTCAGAACAAATATATATATATATATATATATATATATATATATATATATATATATATATATATGTGTGTGTGTGTGTGTGTGTGTGTGTGTGTGTGTGTGTGTGTGTGTGTGTGTGTGTGTGTGTAGCGAATGGTAAAAGTCACACGTGTATAGAAATAATTCTCATTACGATACATACTATTAAAATCAATTTTGAAAACAGTAACACATGCATTCTATAACTGGTACTGGTTTGGGTGATCGGAATCTTAGTTATTTAGACGTGAATATTCTCGTATCAAGGCTTGAATTTTGACCGTAGATTTTTGGTTGCATGAAATATTTAACGTAAGTATTTTACGCAAATGAAAAATTCTAAACTGTTACAAAAATCGGAAATAGAATGAATGGACTGGTCTTTAACTAAACAAAACAAACTATGTAATTATACCTGACTATTCCATGTTTACACCAAAATTCAAAATGGTAAGGTGATATCCAGTTCATGCCAACATGCGATCAGCGGCGCCGGTGTGCTGTCGAGGAGAAAACCCTATTTTCCTTGAGTATGCTTCAGTCTTCGCAAAAGTCTTGTTAGTTAGGCACGCAATGTATTTTGATGTTGACTCGGCAATTATGTAGGACATGATTTGTTATTCTGTTGCTTGAAAGAACTGTTGCAAAGTAAGCGACTTCTTCGCAGTAACATAAGGATGGGTCGGTTCAATCAAAGTTTGTTTACTTTCATGCACCATTTGAACCGGCAGACCTGGCATATTAGCACCCTTGAAGGGGTTAATAATTTCAGTTTTGATCAGGTCATAGGTCAGTTCGTTGAAGTTTTGTCTAGTCCGTATGTCCTGGAATAAAGTGTAAACAATGTCAAACAGAAATAGGGGCAGCATTTTCTTTATATTGTCTTCATTCCAGTTTAAAGTTGACGCTAAACTCGTTAGTTTAGTGAAAGAGTGATCTACGTCACTGGGATTCTGTACACTAAATGGGGATGGGTATAAAGCTTGCGGGATATTGGTGGCCATTGTAGGGGTGGGGTTAGTATGTCTTACTTCTTAAGTACTGGTGACAGAGGTGGGTGTTCTACGGGATCTTTTAGGAGTTACAAGTTCTTGTAGGAAGTAGCGATATGCATCAAGTGCTGCTCGTGAATGAATTACAAGGGGTTAAAATACTGAGGGGATTTGAGATGTGGGCGGAGGTGGAAGTACAAATGGGACTTGGGGGGTTTGACGGGGCACAGTAAACGCAAAGGATAAATCTATTATTTGATCTAGGGATTGGTCTAGGTCTTCATGTAAATTATGGTGCGAATTATTCATGCGCATTGATCTTTACTGTTGCAATTACTAAAAGCAAAGGCGATAGAGAGAGAAAAAAATAAGGGGGTATGAGTTCTATCAACGATTTTTGCTTTGACGATGGGGTTTAAATACAAAAAATAATTTGCTCTAAACAAACTTCAGACTGTTTACTTTAATTTTAGTATTTTACGATCACAATTTGGTTGGGGGTGCAATAGCTGGGGGGATTAATTAGTGTAATCCGCACGGAGGGTGAACTTGATTACTAAACGCCGAATTATTTTTACCAAGAAGTGTTGCGTTGCGGGACTAAAATGTATCATATCATGCTTGTATTTTCAACAGGGGATGAGCTGGGAGGGTCTAAAGTCAGGTGTAATATAACAAATTAATGAAAGTTGTTCGCATTTCTACCATGCAGTGTACGCATCTCCACCATGATGTGTGATTCTGTGATTAACTTGGGGATTGTTTGAGCCACAAGCGGTTGTAGCAAACTATGCATATCGAGAGGTTTTCATTTTATAACTTAATTGGCCTACGCTGTCAAGAAGAGGAAAGAAAAGGAATTCCAGAGCAAAGCTCTATACACACTTATCGTGATCCGATTGTCATTAAGCTCGATGTAAAGTCCTGGGTTCGAAGTGCAACTTACTGAGGCGTTTCACACCTTAAGTTATACGCCGCCTCGAACTGTCACTCCTCAGTGCTCACTATACTCAATGAATTCTGCATCAAAACTCAGCGTTTGTCTCTTCGTTCGGGACGTTTTATACCTTTCTTACCATCCCTTGATTCTGATCCTTCATTGAGAGGTTAAAGACTCTATATTTCATGGAAAGACCCCACAGTATGTGAGGCCGGGATTACATACTCAACGGTATACAGCTTTGTCGTTGAATGATCGGGTCGTTGATAAGTGTGGAGAGGTGGATAAAAGGAGCTTTTCCAGATTTCGATCGGTATCACTATTCAATATATATATATATATATATATATATATATATATATATATATATATAGTAGTGGGATTGATGCTACTATAACCCGAGAAAGGAAGAGCTCCTCTCCAGCAGATTTGCTACACTTAAAACTTGCTCAACATGGCCATATGAGCTTTTTGCTCTAGTGTGGAACCTCGTCTAATCCAAGATTTTTGTAAAAATGCCCTCGGGAATTTTTCAGAAAAGAAGAGCTCCCTCAGATTGATTTGTGCATACTTACAAAAATTGCATCAGCCAGATTTTTGTCCATAAACTTGTTAATTTTTGGCCACACCAGAAATTAAGCAAAAACCCATACATACACACACTGGTTTAAGTTTAATTGGATGCAACATGCAGAGCCCCTCTAGAATTGCTCCGTGTTTGCATGTTTCTCCTCTGTGTCAGTGTGTATAATTCCCGAGACGGTAGTATTGATTTTTGGTTTGCATGTTTCGCCTCAGCGCCAGTACTTACAGAAATTCCCGAGTATTGCATCAGCCAGTATTGTGAGAGTGGCTGAGGGGATCAAATGTGTTGATACAGTGCTTCTCATACTTACTGGTTTAAATTGAACAATATAAAAATCTGATATTTGTTGTAATCCACTTATATTTAGAGTCAAGCTTATATTTGTCCTATAGAGATTAGATTTAAAACCCAATATAAGTACCAAAGCCAAAAATATTAACACACATACACACATACACACATACACACCTACACACATACACACACACACACACACACACACACACACAGCTGAACCCAACTGATTCAGTATAAAGTTTTGATTTGAATCCCAGGAAATTGTATATAATAAACAACAACAAAAATGCCGAATCAAAAATATTGTAATCAGTGCAATAAAAATATATTTAGCTCTAATTGGGCCAGACAACAAAAAATTTGTAACCCAGACAAATACAGAACTCCCACAAAAATTGCCCCAAATGCCATAGAAAATACAACATGGAATATTTCACATATAAACATGAAGGTACTTGCTCTGCACAGTCATCAGTACAACCATCTACATCTGGTCTGAAAAGGAAGCATGAAATACCTGTTAATGCTTCACCAGCAAAGCAGCCACGCCATGCACCCATCCATAGCAGTTTTAACAGCCAATTAAGAGATTATCGGTTTGTATCAGAGCCAAGATGTGGCATTGAGAATTTTTTGAACAGTATAAATTCTGATCTGCAGGCAATTCTTAATGCACAAAATGGCTCTTATAAGCTCTCCCTCAAATTGTTTACACAATATAAGAAGCCAAATGACACAAAATTTACACAGCCCCACATAACAGAAACTGTACCGGTTTATTCAAATACAAATTCGGACAAAATTATAAGCAGTTTGATGGATCAACTGAATATCAAACACTCTGAATTTGCGGCAAAAGAGTCCGGATGGAGCCTATGCGGTTCATCACACAAGTTATATGTTAATATTTCTGAATTCAGCCCATTACAAGGTTCTACATATTTGCCATTACCTGCCAATATCAAAAACAAAAGAGCCGTGGTCAATATTGAAAATACCGACCAGAAATGCTTTTTGTGGTGTATTTTAGCTGCTTTGTATCCAGTTTCAAGCCATCCTGAGAGAATAACTTATTACAAACAACATGAACATGATTTTGACGATGCAATGGAGGGTTTGGAATATCCAATGTCTGTTCAGAATATTGATAAATTTGAAAAAAGGGCCAGGGATATTAATGGTAAACAATTATCTATTAATGTATTTATTTGTTCCACTGGCAATTGCTTGATAGATCCTCTCAGAATCAGTACACTTGATGATGATTCTGCTGTTCCGATTGATCTGCTTTTAATTGAAGGGGATGGCACAAATCATTACACTCTGATACATAATCTTGAAGCTTTGGTGAGAACACAACTAGACAAAACTCATAGAATATTTAAGTTGTGCAGAAGATGTTTAACTGTATTTGATGGTCAAAAAATGGTGAAAGGGGTTCGGGAAAAAAATGCACAAATTGCCAAAAACAAGTTAATTGAGCATCTGAAATACTGTGGCAACCATAAACCTGTTCATATGGTGATGCCCAATCCAAGTGAAAATTGCAAATTCAAAAAGTTTCAAGCCTTGTTGGAACACCCAGCATATATTGTTTGTGATTCTGAATCGAATCTCAAACCTCATGCATTCTGCAATCCAGATCCTGAAGAATCTTCAACTACACCATACCAGCTACATGAACCTTCCAGCTTTTGTTATACAGTTATACGGGATGGTGTAGCTAGTGAGCCACACTTATACATGGGACCAAATGCCATCAAAATATTTGAACATAGAATAGAAAATGAGAGCCGTGACATAGCATCTAACATCTTATTAAAATCAAAGCCTATGTTGCCTTTAACAGAGGAACAGATTGAAGATTTCAACAATGCAGAAAAATGCCCGGTATGTGATTCTGAATTTTCAGATGCAAATATCAAGGTGAAACACCATTCTCATACAGATGGTCGATATAAACAGGCCCTGTGTAATAGCTGCAATATTCAGATCAAGAGATCAAGATGTATCCCCGTATTTTTCCATGGAGCATCCAATTATGATTTCCATCATCTGATCAGGTACGGGGGGTTTGACAAGAAGAATTTAAATATTTTAGCTGAAAATGATGAGAAATATATATCTATTAGCAAGATAATTAAAGTTAATGGTGTTCCTATTCACATAAGATTTCTTGATTCTTACAGATTTTTATCTGCTAGCCTGGCTACACTGGCAAATCAATTATCTGATGATCAATTCAAAATCACACGTGCCTTGTTTCCAAATCAGGACCTGAAATTAATTAGGCGGAAGGGTGTATATCCATATGACTATGTTACAGATTTCTCTAAATTTGATGAGTGTTCCCTGCCACCACAAGAAGAGTTTTACAGCAAAATCAGAGGATCTGGAATCACTGATGAAGATTATCACCATGCTCAGTTGATGTGGAACAATTTAAAATGCAAGACATTTGGTGATTATCACATGGCTTATTTGAAACGTGATGTCACCCTCTTAGCTGATGCACTGCAGGCATTCAGAAAATCTTCCATGCAAAATTATAAACTGGATCCAGTGTATTTTTACAGTGCTCCGGGCCTAGCATGGTCTGCAATGTTTTTGAACACTAAAATGCAATTGGATCTGATCCACGATCAAGATATGTATCTGTTTATGGAGAAATGTAAGAGGAGGGATGGTGCAATGTTCTCAGAGATATGCCAGAGCAAATAACAAATATATGCCTGATTATGATCCAGCACGGCCATCAAATTATATAGTGTATGTAGATGCAAACAGCCTCTACGGTCATGCCATGATGCAAAAACTGCCATATGCAGGGCTTGAATGGGTCGAAGATTTCAATATTGAGGATCTTCAGAACTTTGATGACAGTCACTATGGCCTCTTCTTAGAGGTTGATCTGACAATTCCAGATGATTTGCACAATAAATTTTCTGATCTGCCCCCAATTCCCGAGGTTCAGTGCTCACCTGGCTCTAAACAGAAGAAGCTCATGATGACTCTGGAGCCGAAACAGGATTATGTCATATATTACAAAAACCTCCAGTTCCTGATGAAACATGGTGTTCAAGTGACCAAAGTTGGAAAAGTCTTAAGGTTCAGGCACTCAGAATGGTTGAAACCATACATTGATACAAATACAGAGCTTCGAACATCTGCAAAGAGCCAATTTGATAAGAGCTTGTTTAAATTGATGGTTAATTCTGTATATGGCAAAACTATTGAAAATGTCAGAAAACATACCGATGTTAAAATAATTACTGACCCCAGCCTGAGCAAAAATTTGGTTGCAAAGCCTAATTTCAATTACAGAAGAATTTATGATGAGCACATGGCACTTTTCAACATGAAAAAAACAAAGATTAAGTTTGATAAACCTATTTATGAAGGAGCTGCAATATTGGAATCGTCCAAATTACATATGTTAACATTGTATTATGATGTGTTGAAACCTTGTTATGGTGATCGTGTAAAATTGATGTACATGGACACGGATAGTTTTATTCTTCATATTCAAACAGAAGAAGTTTATCAAGATATGTCACAGCCTGAATTGTTTCAATACTTTCATACCAGTGAACATACAAAGATTCAACACCACCACAACAAAAAGGTGCCTGGCAAGTTAAAAGATGAGACACTTGGTGATGTTATTGTGGAATTTGCTGGGTTAAGTGCCAAGGTGTACAGTTTTAAAACATGTAGTGCTGTTGTCAAAAAAGCCAAGGGTATTGGCAGAGTGACTGTTGACAAAGAGCTTGTATTTGAAGATTATAAAAATTGCCTCAAATCCCAGAGTTCAATCAGAACATCAGAAAATAGAATTCAGAGTGAGGATCACTTCTTGACTAGCAATATTGTAAGAAAAGTGGCTCTGGACCCACATGATGATAAGAGATGCATTTTATCATGTGGCATACATACTTTACTTTGGGGGCATTGTGATTTGAAAAGTGGGAATCAATGCCCAATTACAGAGCATGATTTGAAATAAATAAACATGCCTATGAACTTATTTGGGTTCAAAAAACAGGCTATTATGGACCTGCCGACACCACAACCCTCTCCTGATATGCTGTCTAAACTGAGTGGCTTGTTAATTATTCATCTGAACAGCATACTTACAGATGTTGATGATGAAACAGGCAAAATATTGTACATATTTAACAATAATTTAAATCATTACCAATTACCTGTAGGTGGGCAATTGCAATTTATTACAACCCCTGAGGGTGATGTTAAAATTTCAGTAGGGAGAAATATTTACAGAATTAAGCACTCAAACATGGTTTCTGGGACTGTTTATACTGTTTCTGCTGGTGACTGCTTATATATTGAGGTCCCTGGATCATATGACAAGCTTATACCCTTTTTTATAGAATTAAGAATCAGATTTTCTATAATAAATAACCACTAAAACAAAAATGCCTAATGATATATTTGGCCATACAAGACATGAAGATCACAGTGATGAGATTCTGATGCTTGATGTCAGAGTCAAGAAATTAAGAAGTGATTTACAAGCTTTACAAACCACACTCAATGCCAGTCTTCAATTAGAAATTACAAATTTACAATCACAATGCATGGACCCTCTTCTTAAAATTGATTCAGAACTCAAAGTGCTGCTTCAGAAATATACTGATCTGGCAACATTAGATAATTTTCAAAGTTTAGAAGAAGCTGTTGCAGCTCTTCAAGCCAAATTTAAGACCCAGGCTAACAACTCTGAGCAATTGAAACAACAATTGGAAGAGCAGATAAATAATGTCCAGACACAGCTCCAAACAATTGTCAAAAGCATAAAATCACAAGAAGATTTTGATCTAGTCATTTCCACTCTAAAGGAACAGATTCAATCACTCCAAATACCTAATCTGGATCCTCTGCACAATGCCATAGCCGAGGTTAAAGAAAAAATTGAGACACTTGAAAATTTTATGAACAATTTGCCATCTTCTGATGCTTTGAATGCAATAACTCGGAGTGTTGCAAACATCAAGCTGCAACTTGAAACATATGAAGATTTTGGAAAAATTCAAAGTACCATAACCCATCTTGAGGGTACAATAGCAGCAGTGCAAAGTGATTTGACAAATGTACAAGAATCTCGCCTGCCTGGTATTGTAGACACACTTGTCAGTGTCCAGCACCAAATCACAAAGCTTGAAAACCTCAACACTGAATCTGAGCTTTCACATTTTCATCACTTGATCGATGATATCCAAACAAAACTTGAAATTTTACAACAATCCACACCCTCTCAGGCAGATATAGCCCTGCTCCAAAATGCTATGCAAAATGTGGCTGAAGCATCTGAATTAAACAATGTGAAATTGGCACTTGAATTTTTGCAAAATACAGTATCAAATCTGCCTACATCACAGGAACTTAAAAATATAAAGAGAGCAGTGAATCGCATATTGAAATCAGAAGATATCAAGAATATCCAGACAGAGATCAAACAACTTACTCAGACAGTGGCCACTCTACCAACCAATCAACATATTAATGAACTGCATGCCCTGTTTGAGGATATCAGAAGACAGGTACATGATCTTACTGCTCAAAATTCAAAATTGGCAGTTATTGAAAATTTGCAACAAATTGTAGCTAATATCAAGCAACAGCTAGGAACCATGGAATCCAATCAAGCAAATGCTCTGTCTGTTTTTGCCACCCAGCTACAAGAGATTGTGCAACAATACAAGAAACTTGTTGTGGACATAAAGATCAAGCCAGGCCATGATGATGTTGTTAGGACCATCAATGAGCACCTTGAATCTGTAACAAGCAGATTGCTCACAGCCGAAAAAGAAATAACAGGCATAATCGAGAATCCAAAACATACAGTAATTCTTGAATTGTACAGCATCCCCAACAAAGAATATGATTCTCCATTTACACCAGGTGGCAAAATATATATGCTGTCCCCTGCACAATTTTATTACCAATTTTTTGTTGGGGGCACATTGAGACCAATCAAGATCAAATATTGGCTTCAACCACAGGCACACCACTACCCTACCTTATCAATAACAAATGCTGACAACAAAATAAAAATCACCAGTGTAGAGTTAGAGGATTTTACAGATCCCAATACATTAGAAACAGCCTATGCTGAAGATGATGGATCTCTGGAATTTAAAATACAAATAGGGGACAAATTATATTTAGAAAATCCTGCAGTCTCAGCTGCTGAACACCCCATAGTTGCAATATTCTTGTTTACATATTATGTCTAGACAAATTATTGTTGATGAATTACACAGACAGGCCAGACATAATTATAAGAGACTCCCAGTAGTCACAAAGGGCATAGATGATTTATGGCAAAGCGACTTGATTGAGTTGTCAAGTGGACAGTTGAAAAACTTAGATAAAATCAACAAGGGCTACAAGTATCTACTCACTGTGATAGACACATTTTCAAAATTTGCATGGGCTCTGCCACTCAAATCCAAGACTGGAAAATGTGTTACAGAAGCCTTCAGGACAATCATCAATCAGAGTGGAAGATCACCGCGCTATTTGCAAACAGATAATGGCAAAGAATTTTATAATTCAGTGTTTCAACAATTTATTAAAAGCCAGGCAATAAAACATTACTCGAGTTACAGTGATCTCAAAGCCTCAATTGTAGAGAGATTCAACAGAACCTTAAAAAATCTTATGTATAAACAATTTACACTTCAAGGTAATTATAAATGGATTAATATTCTTCCAGAACTTCTACATAAATATAACAATTCTGTCCATTCCACAATCAACATGAAACCCTCTGAAGTAACTTCATCTGATGAGCAAAAATTGATCAGGACTGTTTATTATCCTAGATACCAGCCAACAACAAGAAAGGCCAAATACAGGGTAGGTGATCAAGTAAGAATCAGCAAATATAAGCACTTATTCAAAAGAGGCTTTACAAGAAACTGGAGCACTGAATTATTTACAGTGGTTCAAGTTAAACCCGGGACCCTTAACACATATATATTAAAAGATCACCGAGGAGAAATTGTCAAAGGCCGGTTTTATGAACAAGAGCTCAGCAAAACTAAACAGCCTGACACATATCTCATAGAAAAAATCATCCGCAGGAAAGGCAACAAGTTACTTGTCAAATGGCTGGGTCATCCGGAAAACAGCTGGATCGATGCAAACAAAATAATAATATGAGCACCTGGGATGTTATAAAAAGGCTGCCAGAACCTGAACAACAGAATAAGAGAAATGGCAAGTTGCTGCCTGAAAATATTAGATGTCTTATTGTTGGGCCATCAGCTTGTGGTAAAACTACACTATTAATTGATAATTTTTTATTGGCCCCCAACTGGTTAGACTGGAAAAACAGGCACTTGTATGTTTTCTCTAAGAGCTTGGAACAATTAAAATATCAGCAGCTGATGAAGCTATATGATGGATTGGATATTGCTACTTTTGAACCAGATGTTAAGCCACTTGATGAATGTCTCGATAATTCTGTTGTTGTGTTTGATGACATTATACTGGATAATCAAAACAAGGTTAGAAATTTCTTTACACAGGGGCGGCACAAAAACATTGATTGCTTCTACCTGGCACAGACTTTTTCAAAAATACCAAAGCAACTGATCCGAGACAACAGCAATTTTATATGTGTGTTTCATCAAGATCATACCAACCTCAAACACATACATGATGAATATGTAGGTGGGGACTTGAGCTACAATGATTTTTCCAAGTTTTGCAGTAGGTGCTGGAACCAGGACAGTTATGGGTTTGTCACAATTGATATGACAAGAACACCTAATACTGGAAAATACAGAAATAAAATCAACAATTTTCTAGACATTGAAACATAAATAAATAACCATGAAAAGGCCAATCATTGATGATCTTAAGTTAAGAGATTATCTTGTAAAAAGATTTAAGGGATGGAAATCAGAGAACCGGGGAATTTATGAAAAACACAAACAAGCAGAACAGCCTGTAATTGATGCTATTAGTGAATTAGGTAAGAATATCAAAACTGTTACAGAGCAAAATCAAAATTTTGATCACGGAGCTTGTACCTGTAGCTGCTAGGAACATATTAGATTATCCAATCACCCCACTTTCCAGTATTCATACACCTAGTCCTGTTGCTCCTCGAAGAATTGAAGCTAGTCAGGATCCTATTGAATTGGGTCTTCTTGCTCAAAAATATTTAACCACACCTAAAGACAATAAAGATGAGGTTTTTGGCTTATGTGCCGACACAGAGCTTGATGGTAGCATCATACATAGAATTGGCAATTTCAAAGTAACATTTATGGGAGATGATCTGATTGTTTATTCAGAATCTCGTCTCGGAGAAAAAGTTGGTTTTGTTAAATATCTCGGAACACCTGGGTTGTGGGAATTGATGACTAGGAAAAGGCCTGGCAGCTATACAGATCAAGATTATGAACATTACAAAGAAATATTAATAAAATCAGATGCTCTATACCAGAACAATGATCCCACACAAAAAAGAGTCAAGTCTAGCAGTGGGGCAAAATACAATAATTTAATCAAGCCCATATGGTCACAGATCAAGACTGGTAGTGGAATCAAACAATACAACACCCTGCCCAAAGAATTTGTCTGGGTTGATGATGTCAGGAAACTTGTAGATAGGTTATTGGTGATAGCTGGGGAGGAAAATGCTGGCAACAACAATTTTTACAATGAAAAGGTTGGAATTATGGACATGATAAGCACAAAATTGTCTAATTTTATAGTGAATGACACTAAGGGGATTGGATATCTCATAAAAATTATTAATACTCTACCACCTAAATTTTGGAATATTTCTGAGGGTCGGGGCCTGGTTTATGACATTATAAACAAGCTGCCATTTGAACTACACATTCCAGGCTATCAGTATTGTGGTCCAGGCACAAAACTAGATCATAGATTAAACAGAGGGGATCCTGGTGTTAATCCCCTAGATGCTGCTTGTAGAGACCATGACATAGCATACAACACACATTCTGATCTTGACAAGAGACATGTTGCAGACAAGAAATTAGAAGAGGCTGCATTTGGTAGATTTGTAAGCAAAGATGCTTCTTTGAGTGAGAGAATAGCAGCATTGGGAACCACCATAGCTATGAGCACCAAACAAAAACTGGGGTGGGGGTTGTGAATATATATATAATAAACCTACAATGAGGGCCAAGGGTGTTATGTATCAAATACCTTATGCAGGTCTTAAATCTCTTAAAACTATTGATAGTCTTTTAACCAAAAAGCAGCGCAAGAAAAAAAGCTCTTGTCTTGCAAAAGGACATGGTATGAAATTGTTGCTTAGTACCCCCCAATTAAAAAAATTACAGCAATCAAGAAAAAAAATGCATACAGGGGGTTTCATATTTACTATCCCTGCCATCTTAGCTGCTCTCGGGGCTGTGGGGAGCTTGGCCGGGGGATCAGCTGCCATAGCAAAAACAGTAATAGATGCCAAGAAAAATAGGGCAGAATTAGATGAGCAGAGGCGCCATAACCTGGCCATGGAGAAAAAAGGCAAAGGTGTTAAGAGAGCCATGAATGAGTTTAAAAAAAACAAGAGCCGCTTACAAACCAAGATATTGAAGCTTTAATCAAGCCACTGGGCATCAAATATTTTAGAGGTGTGTATATGTCTGATTCTTTACCAGAACAACCACTCAACAAAGAGTGTGGCATTGTTAATTTGGATAAGTACAAAAATCAGGGCACTCACTGGATCTGTTATCTTAAATATTTAAACAATGAGGCATTTGTGTTTGATTCATTTGGAGGTGTTCCACCTGAAAATTTAGTAAAATATCTAAAATCAGCTAATCTTTATTACAATAATGCCCGTGTTCAAAACTTCAAAGATGTTAATTGCGGGCATTTGTGTTTATCTGTTCTTAGATATATGTCTCAAATAAATAAACCATCAATTGAAAATTTTCAAAAGGCCTTGTGGTATTTGAAACATCATGGGGGTATTCCATCTCACCAGCCAAAATTCAATATTGAAACTCAAGTTACATGATGACATAGTGTATCCCAAAACAATAGCTCTCAGAGCATTTTATGGCATGTACTTGATCCCTAATATTACACACCACAACAATACAATTGCAGTAGGGAATCAAAAAATTGTCATCACTCCAGGGCAGTATAATCTGTCCACTCTAAATGCTCAATTACCCAGAGGTGTAGTATTAACTCAAAATTCTGTCACTCACAGAGTAGAGATTGTATCTGCTACAGAAACAGTGGATCTGGGTACTATAGGAGAGCTGTTAGGCTTTGAGAACAACACAAAACTTGAACCAGCCATCAAACACACTGCTATGAATATACCCAAATTCTTGGCCATAGAGACTCTGAATATTCACTGTAATGTGGCCGAGGGTATGATCACCAAATCAAATGGGATAGGCACTCACAAACAAACTGGCATCATTGCAACATTCAAACCTAATTCCGAATTCATGGAGCCCATCATCTACAATCCATCCCCAACATTATATTTTCCTGTGTGTCATAACAGAAGAGATAATATTGAATTGATGGTCACTAATGAAAAAGAAGAATTAGTTGATTTTGCTGGAGCCACAACAACTGCTATCATAGAGATTAACATTTAAATAAAAATACATACAATGGAAAATATTGAGAGTTATGAGCTACAATCATTCCCCCCAAACAGGAGGACATTTGCAAATTTAAATCAACCCAACACAGAAATTGAGGTTGATCTTGATGTTGGGGATGGCTTTATACACCCCCACAGAGCAGATCTATACATCAAATTTGATGTTGTAAAGCTCGATGGAACAGATTATCCGGCAAATTCAAATATAAGATTGGTGGATAATTTTGTACCGCATCTGTTCTCTGAAATTGAGATCAGAAAGCATGGTGTTGTTATAAACAGAATAGATTATCCCGGCATTACCTCCACAGCTTTGGCCACACTAAAATTATCCAAAACCGAGGCTTCATACTACAAAATCGGTGGATTTGAAGCTGGTGATAAAATATTATCTAAGAACCACACAGTACTGTTCCCCATGCGCCTGTTGCCAGGATTCTTCTCAGATTACAAAGATATTATGTGGAAAGGTGGGTTAAGAATCACATTTAGAAGAGCTGCAAATGATAACAATGCATTGATGAGGTACAGCACATTAAACCCTACAGGAGAAGCTTTGCCCAATACCCTACCTGATGAAAGCAAATGCATTATTCAGACTATGGAGCTAAGAATCCCTGTTGTTGAATATGAGGCCAGTTATGCTCTTAAATACAAAGCTGATATAATAAAAAATCCACAGGTTCCTCTGCAATTTTATACATATCAATGTGTACAGAAGCCCGCAACTGGTACTTATTATGAGTTTGATGCCACAAATTCATTCTCCAGCATACAATATGACATGCCTGATTTTGTGGTGGTACTGTTTCAGACTGGAAGACACAACAATCAGGAAAAATATTCAAGTAGATTTGATAACTGCAACATCAAGAACATATATCTTAAAAATGGCAGAAATGAGGTCTTTCCTAGAGAAAATTACAATTTAGACATGTCCAAGAATGATTTTCTTAAATTATACGAGGCATTTTCGGCTTTCAAAAGAGTCACTACTGGCAATACTGACATGTATTACACACCAGATGAATTCAAAGCACAGAGACCCATGTTTGTAATCAACACTTCAAAAAGAAAACAAGTTGTGGTTAATGACAGGACAAACATTAAAATTATCTGTGAATTCCATGAGGCATTACCTGATGACACCATATGTAGTGTTATTCTCATAGGTGAAAAATCATATGTTTATGATGTAAGAAATGAGAGGGTCACAGAGCAATTCTAGAGGCCGATTCAAACACAGAGGCTCTTTGATTATAAAACAACACTTTACCGTCAGAAAATATATTACTTACCCAAATTTTATAGCACCTCTGCTCGTGGCAGAAAAGCTTTTACCTACCCAAATTTAACAGCACATCTGCCCGTAACAGAAAAGCTTAAATACAGAAATATTGCAATGATTATTCTGTTGCGACAAGACCAAACCTAAATGCAATTCAATTTGCATGACAATATCCGAGAAGGCAAATACTAGGAATTTCCTCAATATGATGGATGGCCCCTGAAAAAGGCAGAGTGTAGATAAGAATTTCTCTTTGAGTCCCATGATAAATGACATGTAATTTCCCTCGGAAAAAGCACAGTGCAGGTTATGCCAGCAGATAAAATCTCCCAGGCATACAGAAAGAAGGCAATTACTCTTTGATGATGAATAACTCTCTGAAAAGACGCAGTGTAGATTATATCTGCTGGCATTAATTTCCCGGGCAAACATAATTAACTGCTGGCCAAAACATAGGATTGATCAAAAAATTAGAAGAACATGCCAGCAGTTAATTATGTTTGCTTGACCTCTCTTCCAGTGTATTGATCAGAGAGTTTTGCCTCATAAAAATATAACAGCAGTTAATACGATTTTATACCCAGACAACAGCTATTAAAATATAAAATAATAAAATAATTTTGCTCTGTTGTATAACACTTTTTACTAGGTTTAAGATCTGGGAGTTGTATATCAACTATCTCAAAATCTCACGTGTGGAGTGCCACACATATTTCAATCTATCAGGACTCGAACCCAGAGCCCCTTGTTTGCAAGACATTTTGCCATCAGAGGAGGCTTCACATTTTACCAGGATTCAAACCCAAAAAACCTCCTGATTACAAGGCAATGCACCACACTCCACTGGGTCTCAGAACCCAATAAATATCAATTCAAGATTTTGACAGAAACAATAAGATGATAAGAGAAGTTGCCATAGTTTTAAGTATAGACAAATCAATCTGAGGGAGCTCTTCTTTTCTGAAAAATTCCCGAGGGTATTTTTACAAAAATCTTGGATTAGACAGGGTTCCACACTAGAACAAAAAGCTCATATGGCCATGTTGAGCAAGTTTTAAGTGTAGCAAATCTGCTGGAGAGAAGCTCTTCCTTTCTCGGGTTTATAGTAGCATCAATCCCACTACTATATATATACGGGTTTGTCGATGCAGACTGTTTCCATACAGCTTTTCGTGGGAATTTTTTTACTGAAATTCAAGTACATTACCACGTAAGCAACGCGGCATTGTAAATTGCCAAATAAATAATTAGTAGTAAGTATTATTATGGGGGGAATCCAGTTCTTACATAAGGTAGTAAAGGTAAGTTTCCCTGTGCCATGAATGCATATTTAAGAGGTGTGGGGGTAGGGCCCGAAAATATTCTAGATCTCGAGTCATTTTGGAGGTGATGTGATCAGCACCACACTCCGGCCGCTTTTATCCTCTGAGGTTGTACCGGTACCCATTGATTTCAGGCTGAGTGAGCCCCAGAGCCGCTTTATGCGGGGACAAGGGCGGAAAAATTCCGACCTTAAATCTCCCACCTCAGAAATCGAACCCGGGTCTCCCGTGTAGCAGTCAGACGCCATACCAACTGGATCACCGAGGCTCTCGATTGTTACACAGTAAGCCTTAAATTGTCACTTGATTGAGGCTGTTCAATGCCCAATAGTCCCTATGATGGCGCCAGGCTGGTTGGGTCCAAAAAGAAGTTCGTTCGTCATTTGGTTACCTAAGCTTTACATTGGAGCGCAATAGAAAGGCTATTCAGGAGTTATTTATATCGAATGTAAGAGTATTATGGGTAAATCTACAATACAAATGTGCTTAGTAAACCTCTAAGATTATGTAGCAAGTCATAGGTTTCCAACAATTTATTTCTCCTGAATCTAACAGTTAATATAATAAAGCGCAGTAGCCGGGTAGTTCGAACGGGATACTAGGGTCACTATTTATATTTTGAGCCTAACAATGAAAAAACAGGAATTTGACATTGAAAACTGCTTTATTGTTTTTCGAAGTATTCTCCTTTATGGTCAATACACTTTTGCATTCGTTCGAATCATTTGTCAAAGCAGTTTTTTTAATCTTCTTGAGACACCTCCATAATATGGTTTTTGAACGCATCAACGGCGTCTTCCGCAGACGAAAATCGTTGTCCACGCAATTTATTCTTGACATTCAGGAACAAGAAGAAGTCATTGGGTGCCACATCAGGACTGTACGGCGGATGACCCATCAATTCGATTTTTTGACTGTTCATAAAGTCGGTTGTTAGACGAGATGTGTGACACTTGCATTGTTTTGATGAAGAATGATCCGACGGCGTTTGTTTGTTTTCCGTATTTGACCGAAGGCCTCTGGTAAACAAAGTGTTGTGTAACATTCAGAGTTGACCGTTCTACGTTCCTCTAAAGGCACAGTTGCCACATGACCAGTTTTCCCGAAACAACAGGCGACCATTTGTTTCGATGTGCTTCGAGCGCGAACAACTTTTGTTGGATTGGGTTCATCTTGAAACACCCATACAGTGGACTGCCGTTTACGTTCCGCCTCATATGCACATATCCATGATTCGTCACCTGTTACAATATTATATACGTCTTTCGAAGCACCACGATTGTATTTATTGAGCATTTCTTTGCACCAATTGACGCGAGCGTCTTTTTGAGTTTTTGTCAAATTGTGTGGGATCCACCGAGAACATACCTTTCTCACAGCTAAATGATCATGTAATATTTTATATATGCTGGTGGAACTAATGCCTAAGGTTGCCTCAATCTCACAGTATGTCACATGACGATCTTGCAGTATTAGAGTTTGCACAGCATCAATGTTTTCTTGAACAACAACTGATTTTGGACGACCTTCGCGAATCTCGTCGGTGAGCGAATGGCGGCCACGATTAAATTCGTTATACCAGCGTTTCACAGTGGCAAAGGATGGGGCTTCATCGCCAAATGCGGAAGTAAGTTGATCGATGCACTCTTGTCTTGATAATCCACGTCGAAAATCGTAAAAAGTCATCGCACGAAAATGTTCACGAGTTAATTCCATTTTATTGTTGTCGCGCAATCTCCAAGGCAACATAAACAACACAAATGAAGCTATTGACAAAACATTTGTAGTACGTTATGGTCATTAATGCCAGACGATTCCGTGCAAACGTCAAATCGCGCATAACTTCAATCAGTGTTGCCAAGGCTCAAAATATAAATAGTGGCCCTCGTAAATAAGCTTGAAGTCATTAAGGTCGTCCCTATACGCCCTATACCTTCCATGGGTAGATAATCCATAAGTTTTTTCTGCGATTTTAGATTATGTGTAATTCAACGACAGGAATAGGAATCGGAGGAACTCCTGAAATTATCCAGAAAGATGTATTAAGTGCTCCGTGTGCACACAATATTTATTATTATACTCTATACCCTAACCGATAATGTAATGCTATTTGTGTTTTCCTTGTATGAAGTAGACATTTTGCACTCGTAATTTCGTTCTGCATTTTTGTTTTGGTTATCACATTTAAAAATTATAATTCATGTAAATAAGAACTCCTAGATGTTGCAAAACATGAAACAAAAGATGTTTTTTGTAATAGCTATTCTCGAATTCGTATACATAAAACAAAGGATAACATATTTACTAGCCATGTCGAAAAGTGTGATAGCATGTAAAGAAAACGAGTAGTTATTAATAGAGTCACTCAGAATTATTATGAACTATTCTTTATCTGACTCAAAATAATAAAGCACTTAAATATTTTAAATTAAAATTGACGCATACTGTGTATTTCTTTAGTTCCGCTTTTTTTTTAACGGTCATATTTTCATTAAAATTCTAATTTTTCAGCACTGATTACACTGCCCAACAAAAAATATTTTTTTTTGTGTCTAGGTTTTAGGCCTGTTCCTGGAGTTTTGGGGGGGGGCTGATTCCGAAAATTGCATTGGATAGACTGCATCAGCTCTAGTTTCTTGGATATAGATATGATGATAGACATGAATGAATACAATTTTAGTCCGCTCTTTAAATGAGATCCCTTCTGCAGAAGCGGAATGTCATGACAAGTTTTCTTATTTGACCTGCCAATTATTGTACTTAAATTACTCACATTTAAAAAATGTAATTGACCTTTCTTTCGCAACTATTCCCACTCATATCATTTCATTTTGGCGGATCGAACACCTTAGATGTTATGGCTACATAAAGGCGGAGTTGCTTGAATCATTCCGACGTATTTTGTTATATCTGTATTTGTGGTGAGTACAGACTGAAAGCAAGTAGGAATCAATTTTTTAGTTTGTAAAGAGAACATATGAAGGTTATTTTGGTGTCAAGCTTGGAGATCAAATAAGCCATGGGCGCTTATATTGTATGCAAAATTTGTACGGAGCATTCGCGCCAGAGGACAAATGGAATGAAAATGTGACTGATATTTGGAATACCAATGGTGTGGAAGGGACAGAAAAAAACATGTGAATGGCTATTCTTTTGGTATCACAGGCATCAATCGAAATAATCGCTTCAAGTGTTCTTACCCTGGTGGTCTTAGACTTGGCTGTAACATGAGTGTTAAACTCCATTATCTCCACAGCCACTTGGATCGCTTTCCAGGAAACCTTCGTGACTTAAGCGAAGAGCAGGGTGGAAGATTTCACCACAATATAAAAACAATGGAAGCCAGATACCAAGGAAGATGGGTTGCACAAATGATGGAAGACTATTGTTGGAATCTTTTGCGGGATTGTCCTGGCAGATATCACTGTTGGAAGTCTTACAAAAGGAGTTTCTTGTGTGTCGAATTACTGGAACGTTTACGTCATAAATCTGTGCTTTGGTATGAAATAAGTAGATTTTCAGGTAGTACATTTTTCTTTTAATTTTTAATGTGTTTTCTTCATGCTTAAAATATATTAATTTAAAAGCACATTAAAGCATCCTGATTTTTATATATTGAGTATGAGCGAGCAACATGAAGAGTGGCATATGACATATGTACTGTATCTCAAAAACTAGAGCTTATAGGGGAAAACTGGAACAATTTTTGGAATCTGCAGGTCAAATAATCCCAAAAACAGGTCTTAACATTTGAGACACCAAAATGTGTGTTGGCCAGTGTTATTAATCTATCATGTTCCTGCATAATTTCTGAGATGAAGATGAAATTAAATTGATAATTTAATATAATTGCAGCACATTCAGCATCAAATTTCCCATGTATTTAAAACACCAGTGATAATGATGTCCGTACCAACCACAATGTCTTGCTTCCTATAGCATTTTACCTCATTTAAAACATTCATTCCAACTTTAACCTTAATTGATCATATAATTTTCATTAGTTATTATCATTCCAAAATATTTGAATTTAGAAACTGAATAATTAATTAAGATTAAGAACAATATTCACCATTTGAATTCGATACTAGGTAGACCCCTCCCCACGATAGCAGATCTCTTGATTTCTACTCCATCTGTAGAATACTACCGCATAGATACATACAATAGATTGATTGATTGACTTCCTTTATTTTAATTCGCTTCTAGTGCCATATTTGGCTAATTTTCGAAAACGAGGATGAGCGATGATAGGATATTACTGATGAACGGACACGCACAAACATTCATGCTCAGGCTACGATTTGAACCCAGGACCCCTGGCGTCGAAGGAAGATGTGCTAACCACTCCACCATGAGGGCTTGCGTATAGCTACACACAAACACTTAGAAAAACTGTTAATATTTTTGTTTAAGGAATGCCAATGCGGTAATATTATTTCACGTTTATTGAAATGAAAATATTTGTATTGCTTGTATTTTATTACTCTGTAGATTAATCATGACAATGAAGATTAATGGTGATAAGATGAAAGAGATTATACAAAACAAATTGGGATAAAGCAAATACATATGTACAGGTCTGGGGAGATCATTATTCGATCACTGAACGCTAAACTGAAGCAGCGGCAAAGATTTTATAACAGACAGAGAAAGTAGAGTTTGCAGAAAAATTAACTCGTCTTCTGAATTTAGTGACTTTGACAGAGGAAACCCGCAATCGCTTTACCATAAACCCGATGAGCAATCATCTGACAGAGAGATGTCAAAATCCATCAGAATTGGCTACCCAATTATCTTTCCAGCGAAGACAAAACATCAGGTAGTCCCATACTACCTGCTTTCTACACAGGGTGGCCCAGGGCCGTCTTTCAGCGTTGGTACTTCACAGATTATCGTTGTTCACAATAGCTGGGTCTTGACCGAGGGAAAAGCAAGGCCAATGTCCCCGATAGTATCTTCCAGTTCTTATGAAAAATGAACTTAAAAAAATGTCAATTGGGCTGTCCGTTTCAAATTAATCCTTGTTGATACAGAATTGAAGAAATTGTCTATTTTCGTGATATTTGACACTATCAGACAAACGAACGTGATTCGGAAAATGACGAAATGTCACGCTTTCCTGTTCCTATATCTATGAAAAATCTAAAAAATTAAACGATGGATGGCAGTTTTTCAAGCAGATAGGGAGGGCTTTGTCCGCCCTCGCTCTCCAGTGAGTGGATCAATGATTACAATGCGAAAAGGCTACCATTGAGTCATCAAGGAGCCTCCTTTCATGAAAACAGCTGTAACAATGAACTTGCACCGCACCCAAATTGTCTTATTTTCTATGGTAATTTACCATTTTTTTAAACATTCATTTCAACCTTGATCTAATTTTAATTTCCTCTCTCATTTGATTTTCATTGATCAACATAATTCCAATTTTTTTATTTTTCAAATATGACATTTTTTATTAAAAATTGAAAATAAATTATATTGTCCACTGGGGTATTCCCAATATTTCTGTATTACTTTTGTGCATAAAAACATAAATTGGGGGGAAAATGCAATGAGTGGGACTATTAGAGGACATCTTTCATTCCGTGTAATTCGAGACACTTATACCAGTGACAGTGTACAATTGGCTCGTAATGATGGCAATTGTTGTAATTATTATAGTTAATAAATAATTGCATCTCTATAAAAGTGCACCAACGAAAAATTATTATGTTTTTGTGAGTTGTAGTGATGGTAAATTGTGTGTGTGATACACATGCAATGATTGGCTTTATTTTTAATAATCATGGTAATTTTAGTAATTATTATAATTAATAAATAATTGCACATATGTAATTAATATAGGAAGCAGTGATCTAAAAACAAAATCGTTTCTTTATTTTCAGTGCTAAAAAATGTGTGGGCCTGTCATGACCCTACACCTCCCCCATCAGGTAAGTAAGTTTCTTGTGTGCACGGGTAAGCTAAGGTTAGTTCAACTTTGCTGCCAAGCTACATATTGAAGGTATATATATATATATATAACATCTAATTGCTCATTAAAATGTTATATTTTAATCGTTATCCGGAACAATATGGAAGCGTTGAAAGCGTTCCTATGGACATGCTCCCCCGATAGCAGATCTCTTTATTTCTACATTAGCTGTAGAATACTCCCACATAGTTACATACAAACCTTTATACAAAGAAAACGCTCTTAATATGTTTGTTAAAAGAATGTTAGGGCGGTAAAAATATTTTAATTTCATTTCGATGAAAATACTTGAATTGATTGTATTTGATTACTAACAACGTTTTCTACATCTGTAAATTATTCATGACACTGAGGATTAATGGTAATGGGATGAAATATATTAGAAACACAAATCCGGATAAGACATACACACATATAAAGATCTTAACTCGAGCCTAGAACCTTTGGTGTAGAGATCATAATTCCTACACTCAACATGCTCAGGCACTGAACTTAGGCAGCTGCAAAGATTTTATGGCACAGTGAAATAGATTTCGTAGATAATATAATTCGACTTTTGAATTTAGTGAATATAAAAGAGGATATTCATTCTGCAAAGATTTTTCTCAATATCTTTACCATAGGACCCCATGAACACTCGTCTGAGTGAGGCTTGCCAAGTTCCATCAGCAGAGAACTGAGTTTCAAGTTATATTTTCGCCGAGGTTACAAGAAAGAGCATCAGGTAGTCCCCCCTACCGTTTCCTACCTGCTTTCTGCGAAAGAGTCCAAAACCGAACCTATTAGCGGTTGTACCTAGTCGTTCACAATAGCTGAGTCTTGACCGAGGGGACAGCAGGGCAATTTTCTCCACTGGGGTTCTTCCTTTACGGACGTGTACATGGTGGAAAGTTAAGGCCACCTAAACTTATGGGTGCGTACGAAAATTACGGTGCGTATCCTCAGCAGCTCCCCAAATACTGTCGGACTTCTACGTTGCGTGCAAAATTTTATGACTACGACGTAATCTTACGGCTGTGTATGGGCCTCTTAAAGAAGGATAACGTACAAAGAGTAATGAACGAACATCTATTTTTTTTAAAATACTCTTTAATAATGGGAAGTAACCTATCGTTACTTCCCATTTTTCACTTTATTCAAGGTTATTAATTGTATGTTGTGATAATACTCCAAACACAGGTGCAATTCATACAATATGGATTCAGATACCTATTTTTTGTGAAGATAATTTTGATAGAGAATGGGCAGTAAACTGTACGAGGAAAGAGCTTTGCGTGTTGTTTTTTTTTAAAAAAACATATTATTTGTTTATTGTTTTAAAAGTTTATATGTTTTTAACGCCTGAGAAACATTTTATGAAGCATTTAGGAAATCATTTTCTTTATGTATTGTAGTAAGTATAGCAGTTCTGGATAAGTTTTGTGTTCCCATTACACTCATTTAGAAAATATTGTTTGTTGCTTTCCAGTGGCAAACTTAGAAGTTAAAAAAACAATCCATTTTCACAGTGCGCAGAAGTTCTTATAAGAATTAAATAGAAGTAATGAAAAAGAGCACTCATTTGTTGAACTTTCGGACCGAAGCGAAATGTAACACTTATCTTTTGGAAAGCAATCTTCAGAATTAAACGTAGTATTTCGAATTGTGCTACAAGTGTTACTTATTGCTTACCTGTCGCTCGGTCTACTGGAATACGCGATGAATGCTTTCTTATAGATTGAAGGGATCGTATCGTTCGTGGCTTCTGTATGAAATTGCCTCTTGTCATCAAATTACAGTTGGAGACTTATGAAGATTGTGGGAAGATACAAGGTACCATAGCTCACATAGAAGATACTATTGCAACTGTGAGAAATGAGCTAACAAGTGTAGAGGAAATTCTGGAATCGAAACTGCTTGGCGTTACTGATATTCAAGCTATGGTTCAACAGCAACTTGAAAGCTTGAATACTGAATCAGAATTATCGCATTTCCATCATCTTATTGACGACATTCAGAGTAAATTAGAGACACTGCAACAGTCTACACCTACGCAGGATGACATAACGCAACTGCAAGAAATTTTGAAAAATGTAGCTAATGCAACAGAACTCGATGCTATAAAATTAACTCTTATCACACTTCAGAATACTGTAGCTGCTTTGCCTACTTCTCAGGAAATAAGAGCTATGAGGAGAGCAGTACATCGAATTTTAAAATCTGAGGATATCAAAAATATTCAAGCAGAAATTGCGCAAATCAGAGAAACTGTTGTTACTCTCCCTAACAATCAAATAATTAACGAACTACATGCTTTATTTACAGAAATAAGAAGTCAAGTACACGATCTTGCTACCCAGAGTTCTAAATTGAAACTTGAAGAAAATTTACAGGAGATTATTTCTAATATTACGATACAAATTACTACTCTTGAAGCAAGTCAAGAATCTGCTTTATCAGGTTTTGCTACTCAAATTCACGATCTCAAAGAGGAATATAAACAACTGTATGTTCATATAAAAATCAAACCTAGCTACGGTGAGTTGGTTCTTACTATCAACGAAGACTTGGAATCGGTATGAAGTAGACTAGATGACGTAGATACTAGTCAATTTTATTCTATGGAAATTGTTATGTTACAAAGTGTTCCAAATGCTCGAGGGCACTGGACGTACGCCAATGCTGACAATTTTTAAAAATTTTATCCGTTCACTCAGGTACATGAATTTTTTGTTGATGGTAGTTTACGATTTCTGAAGTTTAGTTTTCTAAAACATGGAAAACATATTGAAGTTCCTCAGTTTAATATAGTGCGAAAAGATGGTATACACAAGGCAGTTCAAATACCTATTGCATACTGGGATGAGTCTACCAATAAATATAAATTACATGACGACGAACAATTATCAGGTTTTGATATTGAAATTGGTGACAAGCTAGTATTTGACATAAAACGGTTATACCATGAAGACAATCCATTTTATTCGATATTCTCACTTCGAACTCGATGTCAAGAAAAGATATAGTTCATGAATTACACAAACCAGCCCGTCGCAATTACAAGCGATTAAGTGTAGTAACAAAAGGTATAAATTAATTCTTCCAGGCTAATCTGATCGAGATGGCCCGTCTAAGGTGGACTTTAAAAAATGTGGATAAGATAAATCATGGTTACATGTATATGCTTACAGTTATTGATACTTTTAGCAAATATGCATGGGCTGTTCCCTTAAAATCCAAGACCGGTACTTGTGTTACCGAGGCTTTTAAGTCGATATTTAGTGAGGGAAGGATACCAAAATTTTACAGGCAGATAGAGGGAAAGAATTTTACAATTCTACATTTGCTAAGTTAATGCAACAACATAATATTAAACATTATTCTACATGCAGTGATCTGAAAGCTAGTATAGTGGAACGATTCGACAGAACATTAAAAAATCGCATGTGGAGACAATTTACTCTACAGGGCAATTATAAGTGGGTGCAAATTTTACCCGAGCTAGTCCATGAATACAACAATACAGTAAACAGTACTATTCACATGAAACCTGCTGAGGTAACAAAATCTGATGAGCAACGATTGATTTCTACTGTTTATTGTAAAAAATATACATACACTACCAAGAAGCCAAAGTTTAAAATAGCGCATCAGGTAAGGGTCAGTAAATATAAACATTTATTTGAAAAGGGTTTTACTAAAAATTGTAGTATGGAGTTATTCTCAGTGGTTCAAGTTTTACCAGGGAATAGAAATACATATATAATAAAAGATTATCATAACAAAATATTGAAAGGGAGATTCTATGAAGAGGAACTTAGTAAAACAAAATATCGAGATACATATCTAATCGAGAAAATATTGACGAAGAAAAATATTAAATTGTATGTGAAATGATTACGAGGTCTGCCAGACAAAAGTTGGATAGAAGCAAACCAGATGATTATTTCACACCAACATGGAATGTGGTACAGCATTTATCAGATGTAGTGGAAACTAAAATAAATTGAGAGTTGTTACCTGATAACATAAGATGCCTCATTGCATGCCCATCAGGTTGTGGAAAAACCACTTTGCTGGTTGATAATTTCTTGGTTGCCCCCAATTGGCTAGATTGGAAAAATAGACATTTGTATGTATTCTCTAAAAGTTTAGAACAACCGAAATACCAAAAACTCATGAAGCTCTACGTGGGACTGGGCATGGCTACATTTGCATCAACAATAAAACCTCTCGACCAATGTTTGAAAAATTCTGTTGTTGTATTCGATGATGTTATTCTCGAAAATCAGAATGAAATTAGAAAGTTTTTTACACAGGGTCGTCACAAAGAAATAGTCTGCTTTTATTTAGCTCAAACTTATTCCAAAATTCCCAAATAATTACTACGAGATAATACAAACTTAATCTGTTTGTTTCGTCAAGATCATACTAATTTGACACATGTATACGATGATTATGTAGGAGGAGACTTAAATTACAACCAACATTCAAAATTCTGTTCATCTTGTTCGAACAGCGATGATTTTGGATTTGTCACCATCGACATGACTCGGAAACCTAACACTGGGAAGTTTAGAAATAAAATCAACGACTTTTTAAACGTTGAATCGATATAAAATAACCATTAATCAAAAAAAAATATGAAGAAACACAAGATTGAAGATAATTCGAAATTTCGAGAGTACTTGTCCAAAGGTTGGAAATCAGATAATCGAGATTTTTACGAACAACACAAGCGTCAAGACTAACCAATAATCGATGCAATCAGTGGTCTTGGTAAAGAGATTAAGAGTGTGACAGAACAAAATAACTAATCAATGAATTGGTACTTCTTACTGCTATAAATTATGCAGATTTCCCTCCTACGCCATTATCCAGCATCCACACTCCTCTGGTACTTAAGGAACCATCTGCTAAAGCAGCTATAGAAGAATCAGTGAAAATCGAGTTGGGTCCCCTGGCAAGGGATTATTTGAGTACTGGAAAATTCGAAAAAGATGAGGTATTTGGTTTGTATCCAACTATGGAGGGAAATGAAGGTGTGGTATGGAAAATTGGCAAGTCTAAAGTTTCATTTGAAGGGGATAACTTAAAAATTAATTTGGGTGGGAGAAACAGCTGGTCCAGATATCCTGGTTCCGTTGGGCTATGGGAGCTCATTACCAAAAACAATCCAAAAATTTTACAGAAAATGATTATCAAAGTTACTCTGAAATTTTGACTCTCTCTGATGCTTTGTACCAAAATAACGATGCCAGACTAAAGCGTGTGAAATCGAGCATCGGGGATGAACACAAAAATCTGATTAAACCTATATGGAATCAACTAAAAACCGGTAGTGGTATAAAACAATACAATACTTTACATAAGGAATTTGTGTGGGTAAACGATGCGAGAAAATTTATAGATAGGTTGCAGGTAATAGCAGGGGAGGAAAATGCTGGGAACAATAATTACCTTATAATGAGAAAATTGGTATTGTAAACCTGATTATTGACAAATTAGCTAATTTTATTGTAAACGATCCTAAAGGTATAGGATACCTAATTAAAATTATCAATAATTTACCTCCTAAATTCTGGAATATATCAGAGGGTCGAGGTTTAGTAAATGATATTGTTAATAAACTTCCGTTCGAGTTACACGTACCTGGTAACCAATATTGTGGTCCTGGTACAAAACTTGAGAAACGAATAGAAAGAGGGGACAGGGGTATTATTCCTCTGATTTTAACCATCAAGAGTGTTTGAACTTGAGAATTCTTCTGACATTTACTACCTGAACACCCTTCCCAATCAAAAAGTAGAGATTCTTGTAGTGGACGACATATTTCTCTTTTCTCTCTAGAGTTAACATAATCTTGCTTTGATCAGAATCAGGTGGATATTTAATTTCGGGAGCCAGAGGTAAATCGGAAAAAATATCATGCAAATTATTTGGAAATTCAATGTCTACCTCAATGAACAGACCAAATTCACGATCGTCGAAATGATTAATATCAATTGAAATAGGATCCATCCACTCGAATCCTCCGTATGGAAGTTTTTGTATCATTGCGAATGCGTAGAGATTGTTTACGTCAGCGTAAAATATGTAATTCGATGGTCGATTTGCATCGTATTGATTCCCAGGCATGTGAATATTGTTTTCCTTTTGCATGTTTCTGCGAGCATTGCACCATCCCCCCACGTATCCCTCTTTCTATAAAAGGTAACATGTCCACATCCGATATCAATTCCAAATTGATCCTGGTCTGGAGCAACATAGCAGACCACACCAAACCAGGAAGACTGTAGAAGTATGCAGGATCTAATTCATAAATAGTTATTGGTGTTTTTCTGAATACCTGAAATACATCAGCAAGTATTGTTTTGTTTAATTTGAGATATGCATCGTGATAATCGCCAAGAGTATTGCATCTCAATTCCTTCCATATTAATTTCGCATGTTCGTATTCTTCATTCGTAATTCCGTTTTTTTTCAGTTGACTGAAGAATTCTTTTTGAGGTGAGAAAGTGTCATCGTCAAATTTAGATTCATCGGTTACATATTCCAAAGGATAAATGCCTATACGTTTAATTAGTTCTAGGTGTATGTTGGGGAAAGTAGCTTTTGTAATTTTAAATTGTTCGTCAGTAAGTTTACTTGCCAAAGCATCGAGACTTGCCGATAGGAATCTAAATGAATCTAGACACCTCATATCTATGATTTCATTCGTTCCTGGAATCTTAACTTTCTTACTTATAGAAATATAACGTTCTTCGTTTTGAACAAGAATATCTATTTTTTGCGTATCGTATCCAAGATTCCTAATTAAAAAATGGAAGTCGTAATTGGATCCATTGTGAAAAAATATTGGTACGAATTTGGGCTTCTGGATTTTGAGGTTGCAGGTGTTACAGATTCCACTAATGTTATTTCCGGTGAAATAATTATGGTGAAATACTTTCCGATTCTCATCCGTGAAATGTTGATCACACACCGGACACGTTTCAATGTTATTGTAAGATTGAAGTTCATCACTAGATAATGGAAGCATTGATTTCGATTGGCATAACAGGCTGCCAATGTTCTCAACCTCCTTAACCATATTTTTAAAAAAGAGTTTAATAACATTCGGTCCGCGATATATATATGGTTTATCTATCCTATCCTGCCAAACAACAACATATCAAAAACTATTTGGATCATTATGCTGGTACGGTGTTGTGGAAGAAAATTCGGGATCCGGATCGCAATAGGACAATGGTTTGAGAAAATCCTCAAAGTCTGCAATGATAATAGCCGGATGTTCCAACAAGGCCTTGTGCATTTTAAATTCTTCCAATTCAATTGCTTTGGGCATTAACCTGCGAGCCGGTCTGTTGACTCCACAGTAGATTTTATGTTCAGCAAATCTTGGTTTGGCTATTTCCTGATTTTGGAAATATTGGTAATTACGTCGATCACGATCCTCGAATACGGTTAAAACACCTTTGACAAACTTCGATGTGTGCAGGATGCTTGGTTGTTTGGCTTTTGACTAGGCGGGAGGGTGATCGAATTTGCGTATAATGATGAACATTATCGTCAGCAATAAGAAGCAGATTTATTTCCACGGCTTCGTCATCAACAATATTAGTTATAATAACGGGATGCACAAAATGCTTAATTGGAGTATACGAATATACATTTATAGCTAATCGTTTTCCTTATCCATTTCGTACCCTGTTTTCAAACTTTGTTATGTCAGAAATAGAAAAAGGGTATTCGATGCCCTTCATAGCATATTCAATCTCGTCCACATATTGTGCGTAATGACTAACCTGTTCCGGATTATTTGAACAATGAACCAGGTGAAGCGCCTCTAAAATGCACTACATAAAACGCTTATTGTCGGAGTTATGAATATTCAGCACGGCTCTCTTATGCTGAATTTCTACCGGAAGTGGAACGTAGCTGGAAGCAGAAAAAAGTGTAAATTTGTTTACATAAGCAATTAATCTGTGAGGACTTCCGCATAGAGACCAACCCGATCCCTCATCCTCAAACTCGTCGTGTTTTCTAATCAATTCACTAATAAGATTAGAATAAAAACATTCAAATTATCAATGTCTACCAAATAAAGAACTTGGTTTGTCGTTTTGTGAAAAAAAATATTTGTTGTACCATTGGTTTTCTCATATTTACAGATTAGATTAACATATACTTTTATGGAGTTGTTTTCCAGTTTATTTTTCAAAATATTTATGATAGTTGTTTTAATTTCATTCAAGAAACTAGAAATATCACAGCCTGGTTTCGAAGTAAAAAGAAAATCCAGAAGTTGGTTGTAGAATGGAGATCTAATCGGTTTTGGTCATTAGACATCTTAATTTGTTTGGAAGTAGAAGCTTCAGTTTCAGGATGATCAATTTTTCTTTTCAATGTTCCATGTCCGGTTAATTCAATGCAAATTTTCATCTGTTTACTTAAATTAGCAATGCTAATTATTTTTCCACATTGAGTACAAGGCTTAGTAGGTAACGAACGTTTTATTGTTGAACCTACATCTTGCCCTATGTTTGTTAACATTAGTTTTGGAGATTAATTTCCCACAAATAGCACATTTGATAAACTTGGTAGATGACATTTGTTTTAATATGCTTTAAGTAAATAACAATAAGACGCATAATCGACTCAAAATTCAATGAGATAATTACAATAATTGATAGAATGTAACTTAAAAAAACAATAGTTACATTTATAATATAATTTTTCAGCTCAGGTATTTAAATATAAATTTTCGCGGGAAAAATGCAAAAAAACAAAACGCAGAATTAAGTCAAAATTCAATCTTTGTGAAAAAACCACTTAAATCACCTTCAAAATAAAGTAAATATTTGTACTAAATATAAAAAATAATTAATAATTACGATAAAATTTTTAGCTACGATATTTTTATAGAATTTTGCCGAAGACAACAAATAACATCCAATCACATCAAAACTAAATCTGATCAAAATTACTATAAAAAAACAAAAAAAACACTTGAAATACCTTTAAACTTGAAATAATAAATAGTATGTAGTTTTAAAATAAGTTAAAAAACTTAGCTTTTATCAAAAAAGAAGTAGCACTGCAACAAAACCTCCGTACTCTTCAAACACTCTCACGATACTGACTAATCTGTAATGCGAAAACCCTTTAAATAGCCTAAGAGCAAAACCATGTTGAAAAACAGAAAACAACACGTCAGATACAAGTCATTATAATATTACGTAATAACCTGTTTGCATAAACATGATGCAACAAGTTAACTTCTGTACCATTGTAATGTTGCGTAATGTTATGTAATAGCCTGTTGCATAAGCATGATGCAATAGTTTACCTTTATAAAAATACAATAAAAGGAAGCTTAGTATGAGGGCATCACAATATTATGTAATGTTACGTAATTTAACTCGTAAGAAATTACTTGTTTGACACTTGTATCAAGTACGAGATGAAAAAATCACAGATTTGCAATAGTATAAAATCAACAGAAACATCATCAAAATACGTTTACCACTGTGGTTAAATTAATCAAAAACAATAGACCTCGACACTCGTAAAAAGTACAAGGTAAAAAATCACAGATTTGAAATAGTATAAAATCGACATCAGACAGCATCCAAAAATAGGTTTACCATTGTGCTTAAATTAATAAAAATATTAGGCCTCGTACCAAGTATTATTTTGAAGAAACCCAATTATACTACTCACAAACCACGTTACAACATCGATTGTTCAATCCGTTTTATATGAAACCCAACACAATTATGTTAATGTTCACTCCTGTTGCAATCCTAGTAGTGTATATTGATTGTTTCAACCCCAGAAAAAGGATGAGCCCTCTTTTTTTACGATTTAACCTCAGTAATAGCCTTTCATGACGATTTTTTTGAGGATTTTATAGCGTTCAACGACATTTTAGTGCAATTTTCTTGGCAACTAAATTTTCACAAAAGTATGAGCCCTTTGTGCACATTTTTTTGCAACGCCTCGTAGCCCTTCATTACTTTTTTTGTGCAACGTACCTCACAATCTTACGTGATATAACTTAAACTTTTCACTGATTATTTTTTTTCTCGGTCTAAATTAACCTACCGGGTCATATGGTCCAAAGACCCCCAAACCTTTTTTTTTGGGCCAGCACCTGTTGACAGAGAGAGATGCACGTTCATGCTGGACTTGTAAAATTTTCAGAGTCTACGTTATTTTCTTTTTCCAATTAGGGAGCATGCCAATGCAACCATCGAAGTTACGAACGACCCTTGACCTCCAAATTTCGTACCCCCATCATCAAAAATCGAGAAGGGGTCAACGGGGGAGATTTTTTTTTTGCTCTACCGTTTTCGAGATATTTGCTGTTTCAGAGCTTGTGCCTCCCGTTTACAAATGTTGATGTGTTTGAACTGTTCCGTCACCCTCTCGTTCTTCACGAATAGATGAAGGACTTCTAGGCGACCAGGATGATGCTGCACACGGTGTCGTCGGGCAGTGTATTGTGAAATTCGAAAACGATCTTGATGTCAGTGCGGTCGTTGACCACCACCTGCTTCCTCTTCGGTAGTTGATGACAAACATGGGTCTTTGTGCTTTTAATTCGTTGGGTGTGTAGTAGATGTCCACGTTTCCCTCGGTCACGCGCATGTAAGCGGAGTACGCTTCGTATAGTTTGAGAAAATCATCTTTTGCAATGTCGAGGTTGTAATTCTCTCTCGGGAACACTTCGTTCCTGCCGTTCTTCAAATAAACGTTCTTGATCTTGCAGTCGTCAAATTTACTGATATCTTTTTTGTGATTGTTGTCCCTCGCGGTCTGAAAGAGCACTTCGACGAAATTTGGCATGTCGTACTGTATGTTGTTGAATTGCTTCGTGACGTCGAAATCCATGTGATTTCCGGACGCTATTTTCTGCACGCACTGGTAACCGTGAAAGTGAATCGGTGTCTGAGGATTTTTCAAGATCTCTGCTTTGTACTTGAGAGCGTAGTTGGTTTCGTATTCCACTACCGGAATTCACAATTCCATGCTCTGTATGACGCACTTGGCAGCTTCCGGTAAAGTGTTTGTTAATGGTGTGATCCCGTCTAGATTCAAGTTACTGTATCGCATCAGTGCGTCGTAGTCGTTGGCTGCTCTGCGATATGTGATTCTCAGTCCTCCTTTCCACATGATCTCCTTGTAGTCCGAGAAGAAACCCGGACGTAAACGCATGGGAAAAAGCACCGTGTGACTTTTCGTCGATATTTTCGTTTCCGCCTGATAGTATGCTGCATCTGTTTTGGATAATTTCAATGTTCCTTCTGCAGTTGACGTGATGCCTGGATAATCGATTCTGTCGATGACGGTGTTGTGTTTCCTGACTTCGACCTACGAGAACAGGTAAGGCACAAAGTTGTCCACGAGTTTCAAATTTGCTGCGGCTAGGAAAACTTCTCCGCTATCTTTTTTCACCACTTCGAATTGAACGAATGTCCGCTCTGTGAGGATGAACGAACCCATCGCCTACGTCCACGTCGTATTCGATTTTCCGGTTCGCTTCGTTGAGATTGGCGAACGTGCGACGGTTGGGAGGGAAAGATTGCAACTCGTAACTTTCAATCTGTTCCATGATGTACGGTTATTTGTTATATGTTGACATCGACGATGGCCGTAGTTTTGGCACCTGCCAAATTCACCACGTGTACTTTCTCGTTCGTCACCACTAGCTCTAACTGATCTATGCGATTGCGACATACTGGAAAATAAATCGGCGAAAAGGGTGTGTAGATGATCGGTTCCATGAACTCGGAACTGGGTGTGAACGTGGTGATGATTCCCGTCTGCTTGTGACTTCCTAACAAAACTTCAGATTTCGTGATCATGCCTTCAGCTACGTTGCAGTGAATGTTTAACGTCTCGATGACTAGAAATTTAGGAATGTTTGCTCCAGTGTGCTTGATGCCAGCTTCGAGTTTGGTGTTGTTCTCGAAACCTAATAGTTCTTCTATCGTGCCCAGATCCACCGTCTCCGTCGCGGACACAATTTCAACTCTGTGCGTGACGGAATTTTTTGAGAAAGGAATGTGCCTCTAGGTAAGTGAGCTTAATCAGGCTAGACTTAGGTGGTTAAATGACTGTGATGATACAAATCTAAACAATTATAATAGAATAAAGCGAGAAGTTAACCGCACGTTTAGAAGTAAAAAAAGAGATTACTTGAAAAGCAAAATTAACGAAATTGAAACAAACAGCAAAAATAAAAATATCAGAGATTTATATAAAGGTGTAAATGAGTTTAGAAAGGGGTGGCAACCTAAAGTAAACATGATAAAAGATAAAGACGATGATTTTCTAGCTGACCCAACCGATATTCTAAATAGATGGAAGAACTACTTTAATGACCTTTTAAATGTCCATGTAGGATATAAATCAGAAGTGAATGAAGTACACACAGCAGAACCTTTAGTTCCAGAACCTAACTTGACTGAAGTTAAAGATGCTATTAAAAGGCTAAAGAATAACAAAGCACCTGGCATTGATTTAATACCAGCTGAGATAATTAAATATGGTGGAAATTCATTAATATGTCAAATTCATAAATTAATTTGTTTAATATGGAATAAAGAAGAAATCCCTCAACAGTGGAAAGAATCCATAATTGTTCCTGTGTTTAAAAAAGGTGATAAAATGAACTGCAATAATTACCGTGGAATTTCTCTACTCTCAACAACATATAAAATATTATCTAACATTCTTTTAACAAGACTAACCCCATATGCTAATGAAATTAGAGGTGATTATCAATGTGGATTTAAACGTAACAGATCAACTACAGATCAAATTTTTCACATCAGACAGACACTTGAAAAAAAGTGGGAATATAATCAAAATGTCCATCAGCTATTCATTGATTTCAAAAAAGCATATGATTCGATCAAAAGAGATAAATTATATAATATATTAGTAGAGTTTGGAATACCTAAGAAGCTTGTTATTATGATAAAAGTATGCACCAGTGAAACAGAAAGTAAAATTCGTGTGGGTATTAATATGTCTGACAAATTTACAATTCATGATGGGTTAAAACAAGGAGATGCATTATCTCCATTGCTCTTTAATTTTGCCTTAGAATATGCTGTTAGGAAGGTAAAATAAACTAAAGAAGGACTAAAATTAAATGGTGTGACTCAGTTGTTGGCATATGCAAAAGATGTAGACTTACTGGGGGATGATGTGAATACAATTAAGAATAATGCTAAAATATTTTTGAAAACTGCTAAAGACATAGGTTTGGAAGTTAACAAAGAGAAAACTAAATATATGCTTACAGGCCGAAACCAAGTGTTAGGTAATAATCAAAATCTAATTATTGGTAACAACTCGTTTGAACCAGTTTCCAAATTCAAATACTTAGGAGTAATATTAACAAATGAAAATTATATTAAAGAGGAAATAAAAAGTACGCTTAATTCAGGAAATGCATGTTACTTCTCTCTTCATAAACTTTTGTCTTCTCGTTTAATTTCTAAGAAACTAAAAGTTAAAATATACAAAACCGTAATTTTGCCTGTAGTATTATATGGATGTGAACCTTGGTCCCTTACATTGAGAGAGGAACATAAATTGAGAGTATTTGAAAATAATATCCTTAGGAAAATCTTTGGACCTAAAAGGGATGAGGAGACAGGTGAGTGGAGAAGGTTACATAATTTAGAACTACATAATTTGTATTCATGTCTAGATATTATTATTAAAATAATTAAATCAAGAAGACTTAGGTGGGCAGGCCATGTGGCACGAATGGGAGAGGAAAGAGGAGTTTACAGGATTCTTGTTGGGAAACCTGATGGTAAGAGACCTGTAGGAAGGCCAAGACGAAGATGGAGGGACAACGTTGAGATGGACCTAGGGGAAATTGGTAGGGATGGAAAAGAGTATATGGATCTTGCTCAAGATAGGGAAAGATGGAAGGCCTGTGTTGCTGCAGCCATGAACCTTCGGGTTTAAGAAGGCTAGAGAGTTAGTTAGTTAGTGGTAAGTGAGCTTGCAAAGTAGAAAGATTGTATTGACCTGGTGTGATGATGATATTTTCTTCCGATGCTAATTTTGTTATTGTGCTCTGGAACGTTAGGTATGAGGTACATGCTGTAGATTGAACGTAAAGCTATGGATTTAGGATAGACGATGTCGTCGTGCAACGTGAGTTTCAAGACCGAAGTGTCGCTCGTGAGATGGAACACGCCCATTATGATGTTTCAGGTTCCAAAGTGCTTTCTGGAAATCTTCGATCGTAGGGTTATTTATTTTAGAGAGAATCGCGAGCATGGATAGACAGAGATGACCACAGTTCACGTCTCCGAAATCTTGAATGCGTTCGTCGTTGTAGTATAGGTTGTTTGTTTTCAGATAATTAACTAAATTTGTAGGTGGAACACCTCCGAAAGAATCAAAAAGAAATGCTTTATTGTTTGCATTCTTGAGGTAACATATCCAATGCGTGCCTGGATTTTGGTCACTGTCCAAGTTGACTACGCCACATTCTCTATTTCTAACGGTTGAAGGTAATGAATCTGTCATGAAAACGCCTCTGAAGTGTTTTATTTTTAATGGTTTGATTAAAGATTCAATGTCGTGGTTGGTGAGTGCTTCTTCTTTTTTTAAAACTTGCTCACGACACCCTTCCCCTTCTTCTCCATGGCCAGGTTGTGTACCTCACTTGTGTTTTGAATGATAAGTTTATCACCTGCACTCACGTCAAACACAGTAAGATCTTCGTCTTGGCGTATTTCATATATTTTGCGTGGTTCGTTCCAATGTGCCAAAGGAATGTTTCCTGCTTTCTGGACACCACGGATTCGATATTAAGGTCATGGATGGAACACTAGCTTTTCTGCCTGGAGACCAGTACGAAAAATCGTTTATCTGAATACTTCCATCGATGAGAAACTTGTAATACGTATGATAATGATGCATCATGTACAGTTTGTTACCTTCAACGAATGTGCAAATTTTCTGCTCATTCGGTACGCTGTTGATTTCGATGGCATCCAGAGAATGCAGTTTAACAAATTTAGTATCGACGGTAAGCAGGTTACTGTGAACCTGTTCGAGTGTATTTTCTAAAGGTACAAATTGTTCTGCAATGTGATCTGATATGGTAGAAAGTGACGGTTTGATTTTAATTTCAACGTTTAATTGTTTGTAGTTTTCGTTCAATTCTTGCAAATTGACACCGAAAGCGGCCAGCGTCGAATCCTGTGTGGTTTCCAGCACTCCAATTTGATGTCTAATGTTGACTACAATGTTCTGAAGGTTCTCAACTAGATTCAATTTCGATCTTTTCACGGTAAGGTCGTTCACGATGTCCCTCATCTCGGTAAACTGGGTATGAATATCAGTAGTGGTAGTGTCCGGGTTCTAAGCCCGAAAAGTGAGGCTCGGTGAGGCTCGCCTTAATGGTTTGCTCTCGTAAGGCACCGAGCCTCATTTTCTCGCAGTGTTGCCAACATCTTACTCGAAAAAATCACCAAGGTTTTTGTCTTGGTCTAACCTAACCTAAAGCAAGGAGCTGGCAACCTTGCTTGAGGCTTGTTTTACAGTGCATAAAGCAAGGTTGCCAACCTACTGGTACTTTTGCCATAGCCTTTTACAAAAAAGAGAGAGGAGAGAGAGAGGGGGAAGAGTTAAACAACCGAAGTAGACCTAGTGGCCGGGGGTTCTAAGCCCTTATTTGAGCCTCGAATTATTATTTGAGGCTCGTCGTAGCCTTTTATGATGTATATTTTGAGGGGTAGAGTTGGCAACACTGTGGGTTTTTACTGTAGCTTTTTATGAGGGGGGTCTATTGCCCTTTGTTTACATCTGGCAACACTACCGTAGATTTTTTGACAGTGTTGTTAACCTACTGGGTTTTTTCAATGTAAATTTTCATCAAAGGACCTGAGGGGCCTATGTATTTTTTATGTCTGGCAATACTGTTGGGGGCCTAGTGTTGGCGACACTGTGGGTTTTTACTGTAGCCTTTTATGAGGGGGGTCTATTGCCCTCTGTTTACATCTGGCAACACTACCACTATTCATACTTTTTCTCACATATAGGTGTACGTGATGAATCACGAAACAGATTTTTCCTAAGTCATGAATTGGAGGGTTCTATGACAACCTATATTAATTCTCGTAAGAGAACAGAAAACACACACACACAAAAAAAAACAATACTGTGGTCACTACAACAAATAGTCTTCTTCAACCCCAATCCAACAACCCAAAAATCATCCTAACTAGAACCATGTAACTATCTGCCATCTGTTAGAGGTTTTGTGAACTATGTGGTGTTTTGTTTGTGTGTAAAAAAAATGCAATGCTTTTTGCACTTGGTTATCATCACCTAAGATGTTATTAATTGTTTTTTAAAATTAATTACAACTGAAAACTAATAATTAATATTATCTAAAGTTACTAATTAATATTATACAAATAATTGATATATTTTTTTTTGTTCTTGTTGCTAGTGTTGGGTAATTACAGTTGTTGCAAAATATTAGCTCTCGCGTATGACAGTTTTTGAGTTTTGTTTTGTTGGGTATATATAGACGAATCGAAATTTTATTTGTTATGTTAAATTGTATGTTAGGGTACATGGTAGAAGAAATCATTGTATATTAGAGCGCTCTTTTAATGATTTGCCTATAACTGCATACAGGCAGCCGTAAATTTAGCATAAAATATCCTGATCCTGTTTCTTCTAGCATGTGCGACGTTTGTTGTGGTGGGCTTCTTGGGGGAAATGTGATTCTCCCATGATGTCATCTGACTTACTAGTATATGCGATACGAAGAACAGGTGTGTATGTGGCTTACTAGGATTAGGCTCATGGTAATGAGGTCCTAGTAGCTGAAACGTTGTCGGGGTATTTTGCAAAAATTTTCCTTAAACAGTTAACAAATATAATATATATTTTTTTTAAATTCAGACATTAGATGGATTTTACAAATATATTTTTAAAAAAATAGGTTAGGTAATTGTGGCTTCTACAGCTCGCCAAGCAGGGTGCTCTTGCATAAGCTCTTATCAGTCTGTAAGTCAGCAACAAGCAACCTGCGCTAGAGGTAGATGCTCTTGACATCATGAAAAATGAAAGCTTTTTCACTGTAAATTTTCATAAAAGGACCTGAGGGGTCCATGTATTTTTATGTCTGGCAATACTGTTGGGGGCCTAGTGTTGGCGACACTGTGGGTTTTTACTGTAGCTTTTTATGAGGGGGGGGGTTATTGCCCCTTTTTTATATTTGGCAATTTTATTGGATGTTCCTTTTTTTGAGGCTCGAAATTATTATTTGAGGCTTGAAATCATTATTTGATGCTCGTCGGTGTTGCCAACCCACTCTACAAAAATTTTACTATATGATCTTTCACTGGCTAAGCTAACCTAACCTAACCTAACCTAACCTAACCCACCCTAACCTAACCTAAACTAACCTAACCTAACCTAACCTAACCTACTCTAACCTAACCCACCCTAACCTAACCTAACCTAACCTAACCTAACCTAACCTAACCTACTCTAACCTAACCTAACCTAACCTACTCTAACCTAACCTAACCTAACCTAACCTAACCTACTCTAACCTACTCTAACCTAACCTAACCTAACCTAACCTAACCTAACCTAACCTAAAGCAAGGTTGCCAACCTACTGGTACTTTTGCCATGGCTTTTTACAAAAAAAAGAGAGAGGAGAGAGAGAGGGAAGAGTTAAACAACCGACAGCCTACCTACAGCTTTTTACAAAAAAAAGAGAGAGGAGAGAAAGAGAGGGAAGAGTTAAGCGTATTATCTGCTTTCATGTCAGATTTTACCAACCTGTGAGCTGTAGTGTTTAGGTGACAAGCGACCTGCTCAAATATGAGTTGGCAGCACTGACTTATAAACCCATTGGGTTCTCTTGGCATGTTTTTTCATGATGTGTTGCTAGGCTATTGAGCATCTTGGCGTATACAATGTATATATTTTGAGAGGGGGGCTATAGCTTTTTTATGCTGTACGAATACTGGAAGCTTGACAGTGACAACCAACAGAGTAGGTAAACCTACATCCAGGAACTGGCAACACTAGTTTCTGACAGTGAATTTGAAATAAAATATTAAACAAAATACATGAGTAAGCACTGTGATTACAAATAGTACCAGTGTTGTGCCCCCAACTCCAACTAGGCAACTGGGGAAATAATTGTACAACAATTTGTACCTAATTGTACAACAACTTGTACCTAATTGTACAACATATACACAGACATAAAAGAGAGAGCCTTCCCGCAACTTACTTCATGTACAATTTATATGATTTTAGAACTGTGAAAAGAAAGCATATGTGTTCTGTATGCACACATTTATTCTTATTTTTCGAAGTTGAATGAAAGCACGTGTTTTTACGCTCTCGTAATACTGACCTTGCCCCAGTGATTTTAAATTGCTTCCATCCGCTTTTTTTTCTATGTTATTTCCGCATGTATGCAACATTTGCTTTCAATAGACAGAAGGAATGTTAGTATAGCAGGCTCCGAGTTTACAATTTATTAAATTAAACAATAATTTATGTAAGAATATACTTGTACTTACCGAACACAAAATAATAAAAAGCACATGTGAATGTTTGCGTGTACAAAATGCTAATTAGCGAGAGTTAATTAAGCAAGGCAAGTAAAAGAAGCAAAATAGAACAACATATGGCGGCGTGAAAATATGTAAAAAATTCGATTCAGAGGTGGATCGAATTAAAGTTGGGGATATTTTGCATTTTTTCCCTATAATGTACAAAACATTTACCGTACATAATCTTTTCCATTTACAACAGTATAAAATAAGAGGAATGTGTGACAATATCCATATTAATTAGGAAAGTATCTTGTATGCTAGGTTAGCTAATTGTGTCTTCTACAGCTTCACTGTATAGAGGGAAGATGGAAAAAGAGAGCTCTACGGAAACTGACGCTCTTAACAATATTGTACGCCCGTGAAAATTATATATAAATAAGGCATAAGCGTATTATCTGCTTTCATGTCAGATTTTACCAACCTGTGAGCTGTAGTGTTTAGGTGACAAGCGACCCGCTCAAATATGATACTGTTGACAATATTGAACGCCCCGTGAAAATTACATATAAATAAGGCATAAGCGTATTATCTGCTTTCATGTCAGATTTTCCCAACCTGTGAGCTGTAGTGTTTAGGTGACAAGCGACCCGCTCAAATATGATACTGTTGACAATATTGAACGCCCGTGAAAATTACATATAAATAAGGCATAAGCGTATTATCTGCTTTCATGTCAGATTTTCCCAACCTGTGAGCTGTAGTGTTTAGGTGACAAGCGACCTGCTCAAATATAATACTGTTGACAATATTGTACGCCCCGTGAAAATTATATATAAATAAGGCATAAGCGTATTATCTACTTTCATGTCAGATTTTACCAACCTGTGAGCTGTAGTGTTTAGGTGACAAGCGACCCGCTCAAATATGATACTGTTGACAATATTGTACGCCCGTGAAAATTACATATAAATAAGGCATAAGCGTATTATCTGCTTTCATGTCAGATTTTGCCAACCTGTGAGCTGTAGTGTTTAGGTGACAAGCGGCCTGCTCAAATATGATACTGTTGACAATATTGTACGTATATTGTATTGTATAGGAGACTAAAAGCATATAATTTGGCGAAAAAAAACCCAAGTAAGGTCATAGAAAATAGTTAAAAAAATAAACAATTATATTTTGCATTGCACAGCATTAGGTATTAAATAACATACCCCCAAAAGTCTCTGCATTATGCGTTCTGAAAAAAATTGCCCTACGTGCCAAATTGGTATGTCAAGTAAAAATTTTCAAAGACACTGTCGTACTTGTGTGCCGGGAAAGCGAATATGTGCAACCAAATTGTACTCTAAGTGTGGAAAAAATATTTCTATTGCCAACTTCAAGCAACACCAGCCTACTTGCAAGAGCACTGGAACATCTCTACCGCAACCTTCCAAGCGAAAGGTAGAAGTAACCTCCCTTGATGCATCGCCACCTGCCAAACGCGTCAACCTGGCGAAGAAAGCAGACCGATTTGCGTTTGAGCATTTATTAGAAGACTTTAACATAACATCAGACAGCTTCTGCGATGTGCGTAGTTTTCTGGAGAGCGAGCGAGCTAAGATAATATCCATCCTCAACGATGCATTGGCTACATACTCCACTAAATTCTATGCTGTGCTATGCTGCAAGTATAAGAAACCGTCTGATGAAATATATAAATTCTTCCATGCGACAAAAGCAAAAACGCTGCATCAGGCAGATGTCACTGACCTCGACAGCATCTACGACAAGTTTGTCGAGGAGTTTGTGGCAAAGCATGAGGAGCATCAGGCTAAAGGCTCGGGCGGTTCGCTGTGTGGCGACCCCCACGAACTTCGTCTGAAACTTAGCAAGTCCCTGCCACTGGCAGGGTCTAGCTATATTGCCCTGCCACCCGAGGTTGAAGCAAAAAAAGCTGTTCTCAATATTCAGAACAAAGACACTAAATGCTTCCTCTGGTCGGTACTGGCAGCATTGCACCCTGTTCACTGGAAAAACCACTCGTACCGTGTTAACCACTACAAGCAGTATGAGTCGGAACTGGAGGATGCAATGGCCGGGATTGCCTACCCTGTAGAAGTCTCGCATATTCGCAAGTTTGAGGTTCGTGCTCGTGACTTGTTGGGCCTGCAATTAGCCATCAATGTTTACGGTCTCACCGAGAACAAAAATGAGGTCCACCCCATCCGGGTGAGCAACGTGAGCAACAACAACGAGGTACGAGAAATCAACCTCCTGCTCATCAAGGACGAAACCCATCACCATTACACCCTTATCCGTTCCCTCTCTCGGCTTGTTTCGAGCCAACGGAGCAAAGACAAAACCCACGTCGAGGTGTGTCGCAGGTGCTTGGCTATATTTTATAATCGAGAACAGCAGGTTTACCGGTACATCAGAGGACCCAACATTGCTGCTGAGAAGCTAGCTCGCCACATGCTCTAATGTGGTACCAACAAGCCTGCACGAATTATCCTGCCCGAACCTGGTGCAGTAGAGTGCTTTCGCATGCACAGTGCTATGGTGAAGCATCCTGCCTATATTGTAGCAGACTTCGAGGCCTTTCTTCAACCTCTGTCTAACTGCGAGCCCAACCCCGAAACATCCTCTACCATTCCTCTCCAAATCCACGAGGCCTCGAGTTACTCCTATCTTGTGGTGTGGCGAGACCAACATATTGCCTCCGAGCCCTATGTGTATCGCGGTCCCGACCCGGTCAAACACTTCCTGGAGAGAATGCAACAGGAAGCCATCAAGATAGGGAAGGTGCTGTTGGCCCCCAAGCCCATGCTGCCTCTGTCTCCGGAAGACAAGCATCAGCACGAAATAGCTCTAAATTGTCCTGTTTGCAACTCGGTCTTCACTGACGATAACAAAAAGGTCCACCACCATGACCATTATGGGACCGGAAGCTACATTGGCCCGTGGTGCAACAGATGTAACTTGAGAGCCAGGGACCCGCGCTTCATACCGGTCTTTTTTCACAATGGCTCGGGATATGATTTCCATCACTTGGTCACACATCTAGGGCACGACAATGCGAGAATCAATGTCCTGGCACAGAACGAGGAGCGTTATATTAGCATCAGCAAGTGGGTGCCGATCCCCAACTCAAGCAGCAGCATCGAGCTTCGGTTCCTCGACTCTCTGAGGTTCCTCCAGGCAAGCCTCGATGCTCTTGCTGGGAAGCTCAGAGACGACCAACTAGCCATTACTACATCAAGTTTCCCGAACTTAGATGTCGCACTCATCAGACGTAAAGGGGTCTACCCCTACGAATACGTCACAGACCCTTCCAAGTTCGAAGAAGAGTTGCTGCCTCCCCAGGATAAGTTCTACAGCCAGCTGAGAGGTTCAGGTATTACCGACGAGGAGTACAAGCATGCTCAGTCTATGTGGGTCAAGTTGGGTTGCCGAACTTTCGGTGATTACCACGATGCATACCTGAAGCTTGATGTGACGCTTCTTGCCGATGTGTTCCAGGCGTTTCGGGCGACTGCGATAAATATTTACAACCTGGACCCTGTATATTTTTACAGCCTTCCTGGACTGGCATGGTCGGCCATGCTCCTGCTGACTAAAGTTAAACTTTCACTTATCTCCGATAATGATATCATGCTTTTCATCGAGAGAGCTATCCGGGGCGGCATGGTCCAAGTGTCGCAACGCTTCGCACACGCCAACAATCACCACATGGCCACTGGTTACGACCCCTCCCAACCATCAAGCTACATCATGTACACTGACGTGAATAATCTTTACGGGCACTCCATGATGCAGCCACTCCCAACAGGACAGTTTAAGTGGGTTGATCCTTTATACCACGACATCGAAAAAGAGTGCGACGAGTTTGGGTTTTTTGCCGAGGTGGACCTTGACTTCCCCGAGAAGCTGCAGGATACATTCTGTGACCTTTCGCCTGCTCCGGAATTGAAGTGCCCACCTGGCTCGGATCAACCGAAGCTCGTCATGGACTTGGAGCCCAAAAAGCGTTATGTGCTATACTACCGGAACCTCCAGTGGTTAATGCAGCAAGGGGTCTCGGTCAAAGCAGTTTACCACGTGCTCTTGTTCAGGCAGTCTCCATGGTTGAAGCCGTACATCGAACTGAACACCAAACATCGCACTGATGCCACTTCGGAACTTGATCGCGATTTTTTCAAATTAATGAACAATGCGGTATTTGGGAAGACCATGGAGAATGTGCGAAATCGCGTTGATGTGAGGTTGGTGACGAAGAAAACACAGTGTCGTCGACTTGTTGCAAGCCCGCTGTTCAGGTCTCGAACAATTTACAACGAACAGATGTCTCTGATTCACATGAACCGGGGCAAGGTGCTACTCAACAAGCCCATCTATGTGGGAGCTGCAGTTTTGGATCTGAGCAAGTTGTGCATGTTCGAGACATATTACGGCATACTACGTGCACACTACAACCACAATATCTCGCTCCTCTACACAGACACAGACAGCTTGGTGTACCATGTTCGCACGGCCGATGCGTATGGTGATATAGCCAAAGTTCCAGCTCTTGTCAAGCTCTTCGACACATCGGGCTATCCCCAGCTAAACCGGTATGGAATTCTGCCCCGGAACAAAAAAATACCCGGCAAACTCAAGGACGAGAAAGACGGGGATGTGATTGTGGAGTTTGCTGGACTTCGTGCCAAAGCCTATGCGATCCGGGCTGAGGGTTCTGTAACAAAAAAGGCAAAGGGTGTAAGCAGGCAAGTGGTTCGGGAGCACCTCAAGTTTGAGGATTACCTCGAGTGCCTCAGAACAAAATCGCCCATTCTACAAAAAGAGCATCGTATCCAAAGCGTCGATCATGTGCTTACAACTAATATTGTCAGGAAAGTTGCTCTGGATGCACACGACGACAAGAGGTGTATTCTTGAATGTGGGGTCCATACACTTCCGTGGGGCCACTATCGCCTCCAAACTAGTAAGACCTGCCCAGAGTGTAACAAAAAGTAATAGGCAATGCGAAAAAAACAATTTTAATTTACTTCCACTTCCTCGATTACATGCATGCATGGCACAGCAAAATTAAACTTCTGGAAACTGCTAATTGCAATTTGTACTTATATATATAAAATTCCACATTTCTTATTGTGTGCTATTTTTTTTTATTTATTTAAAACTGTTCAGTCACTCTTTCATTCTTGATGTCATACACAAATGTTTTCTCTGCAATAAGAATGACACTGCACAGAGTATCTGCAGGCAAGGCATCGTAGAACTCGCATACAATCTTGATGTTGGTACGATCGTTGACCACCACTTGCTTCCTCTTAGATGTGTTGATGACGGTCATGGGTCTCCGTGCTTTGAATTCGCTGGGCGTGTAGTACACGTCCACGCTTCCTTCGGTCACGCGTTTGTAAGCCGTGTAAGCTTCGTAAAGTTTGAGGTAATCGTCTTTGGTCATGTCGAGGTTGTAATTCTCGCGCGGAAACACTTCGTTCCTACCGTTCTTCAGATAAACGTTCTTGATCTTGCAGTCGTCGAACTTGCTGGAATCTTTTTCCTGATCGTTATCGCGTCCGGTCTGAAAAAGCACTACGACGAAATCTGGCATGTCGAACTGTATGTTGTTGAACTGTGTCGTCACGTCGAATTCCATGTGACTTCCCGACGCCATCTTCTGCACGCACTGGTAACCGTGAAAGTGAATCGGCACCTGCGGACTTTTCAAGATCTCCGCTTTGTACTTGAGGGCGTAGTTCGTTTCGTATTCCACCACCGGCATTCTCAATTCCATGCTCCGGATGACACATTTCGCTGCTTCGGGTAAAGTGTTGGCTATCGGCGTGGTGCCATCCGGACCCAAAGTAGCGTATCGCATCAGTGCGTCGTTGTCGTTGGCCGCTCTTCGAAACGTGATCCTCAGTCCTCCCTTCCACATGATCTCCTTGTAGTCCGAGAAGAAACCAGGCAGCAGACGCATGGGAAAGAGCACCGTGTGACTTTTCGTCGATATTTTGGCCCCGGCTTCGAATCCCCCGGCCTGGTAGTACGCTGCGTCCGTTTTGGATAATTTCAACGTTCCCACTGCCGTCGACGTGATGCCTGGATAATCTATTCTGTCGATGACGGTGTTGTGTTTCCTCACCTCCACCTGCGAGAACAGGTGAGGCACGAAGTTGTCCACGAGTATCAAGTTTGCTGCTGCGGGAAACGCGTCTCCGCTTTCTTTCTTCACCACGTCGAATTGAAGGTAGAGGTCCGCTCTGTGAGGATGAATAAACCCGTCGCCTACGTCCACGTCGTATTCGATCTCCCTGTTCGCTTCGTTCAGATTGGCGAACGTGCGACGGTTGGGAGGGAAAGATTGCAATTCGTAACTTTCGATTTGCTCCATTTTACATGTATGGTTATTTATTAAATGTTGATCTCCACGATGGCCGTCGTAGTGGCACCTGCGAAATCCACCACGTCTCCTTTCTCGTTCGTCACCACCAACTCTATGTCGTCTATGCGGTTGCGACATACTGGAAAATAGATCGGCGAAGAGGGCGTGTAGATGATCGGTTCCATGAACTCGGAACTTGGTTTGAAAGTGGCTATGATTCCCGTCTGCTTGTGACTTCCTAACAATCCGTCCGAAGATTTCGTGATCATACCTTCGGCCACGTTACAGTGTACGTTCAGAGTCTCTATGGCCAAGAATTTAGGAATGTTGGTTGCTACGTGCTTGATGCCAGCTTCGAGTTTGGTGTCGTTCTCGAAACCTAAAAGTTCTCCCATGGTGCCCAGGTCCACGGTCTCCGTCGCGGATAGGATTTCCACTCTGTGCGTGACCGAATTTTGAGAAAGGTATGTGCCTTTGGGTAATTGAGCTTGCAAAGTGGAAAGATTGTATTGTCCTGGCGTGACGACGATGTGTTCGCTTCCGACGCTAATTTTGTTGTTGTGCTGCGTAACATTAGGTATGAGGTACATGCTGTAGAATGCACGCAGAGCCACGGATTTAGGATAGACGATGTCGTCGTGCAGCGTGAGTTTCAAGATTGAAGATTCGCTCGTGAGATGGAACACGCCCATCCTAGTGATGCTGTTTGAGGTTCCACAATGCTTTCTGGAAATCCTCGATCGTAGGGTTATTTATTTTAGAGAGAAACGCGAGCACGGAGAGGCAGAGATGACCGCAGTTCACGTCTCCGAAATCTTGAATGCGTTCGTCGTTGTAGTATATAGAGGTTTTGTTCGTTTTCAGATAATGAATTAAATTTGTAGGTGGGACACCTCCGAAAGAATCGAAAGCGAATGCTTTATCATTGTCGTTTTTGTGGTAACATATCCAATGCGTGCCTGGATTTTCTTGACCGTCCAAGTTGACTACTCCGCATTCTCTTTTTTTAACGCTTGAAGGTAACGAGTCGGACATGAAAACTCCTCTGAAGTGTTTGATCTGTAACGGTTCGATCAGAGATTCAATGTCTCGGTTGGTGAGTGCTTCTGTTTCTTTTTTTTAAACTTCTTCATCACGCCCTTTCCTCCTTTCTTCTCCATGGCCAGGTTGTGACGTTTCTGTTCTTCCAACTCGGCCTTGTTCTTCTTCGAGTCGATGACGGTTTTCGCGATGGCGGCACTTCCGCCGGCCAAACTTCCAACGGCCCCCAATGCTGCCAGGATGGCCGGGATGCTGAATATGAAACCTCCGATCTTTTGCTGTTTCCGCGAACGCTGCAATCTTTTCAATTGAGGTGTGCTGAGCAGCAATTTCATTCCGTGTCCTTTCGACAAGCAAGAACGTTTCTTCTCGCGTTGTTTCTTGGTGAGTAACCCATCGAGGGCACCTAGATTTTTTAGATTGGAGTATGGTATCTGGTACACGACACCCTTGGGCTTCATGTTGATGCTCTATGTGTTATTTTCACGGTATGTTATTTATATATATATTCTGAGATTTTTTCTTGTGTAGTTTTTTTTACGGTATGTTATTTATATACCCCACCCCAATTTTTGTTTCGTGTTCATGGCGATGGTGGTACCCAGTGCGGCGACCCGTTCACCCAACGATGCGTCTCTGCTCACGAACCTTTCGAAAGCTGCATGTTCCAATTTTTTGTCTGCTTCGTGACGTGCGTCCAGATCCGTCTGCGTGGTGTTGTAGGCTATGTCGTGATCTTTGCATGCCGCGTCCAACGGATTCACACCCTTGTCTCCTCTCTCCAATCTTTTCTCGAGTTTGGTGCCCGGTCCGCAGTACTGGTAGCCAGGTAGATGCATCTCGAAAGGTAACTTGTTGATGATGTCGTTCACGAGTCCTTTTCCTTCGGCCACGTTCCAGAATTTCGGAGGCAGCGTGTTGATGATTTTGATCAGGTAACCTATGCCCTTGTCGTCGTTCACGATGAAGTTGGAAAGTTTCGTGCTGATCATGTCCACGATGCCAACCTTCTCGTTGTAGAAATTACGGTTGCCTGCATTCTCTTCGCCGGCTATCACCAACAATCGGTCCACGAGTTTCCTAACGTCGTCCACCCAAACGAATTCTTTGGGTAACGTGTTGTAGCGTTTGACGCCGCTGCCTGTTTTGACCTGGTTCCAAATCGGTTTGATGAGATTCCTGTACTTCTCGCCGCTGCTCGATTTCACCCTATTCTGCGAGGCGTCGTTGTTCTGGTACAAGGCATCCGTCATGATCAGAATTTCCTTGTAACTTTGGTTATCTTCGTCGGTGTAATCTTTCGGCTGCTTTTTGGCGACGAGTTCCCACAGTCCCACCGTACCCGGATAGCTGTTCCAACTATCCTTGTCGCCTAAATTGACTTTAATGTCGTTGCCTTCGAAGGTCACCTTCGATTTCCCAATCTTCCACACCACACCGCCGCCTTCGCTGGTTTCCATGCTGGGATACAATCCGAACACTTCATCCTTGTCGAATTTCCCCGTGCTCAGGTAGTCTCGTGCCAAAGGTCCCAACTCGATTTTATCCGAAGACGTGCTGCCTATGGCTCGACGTCGTGCAGGTGCATCCTTCAGTTCGAACGGCGTCGAAGGAATGCTCGAAATGGGCGTGGGTACGGCGTAACTTTTAGCTGCGAGCGGTACGAGTTCGTTGATCAAATTTTTATTTTGTTCCGTGACACTTTTAATTTCTTTACCTAGACTGCTGATGGCATCGATCACGGGTTGATCCTGACGTTTCTTCTCTTCGTAGAATCCGCGATTCTCGGATTTCCAACCTTTGAAGCGTTTCGCGAGGTAATCGCGAAGCTTGAGATTTTCGTCTTCGATTTTTCGTTTCGTCATGACGTTATTTATACACGTCGTTTCTCACAACGTTGCAACGTTTAGAAAGTCGTTGATTTTGTTTCTGTATTTTCCGTCGTTGGGTTTCCTCGTCATGTCGATCGTCACAAATCCGAAATCGTCACCGTTCCAGCAAGTAGAGCAGCAGCGTTCCGAAAATTGATTGTAGTTCATGTCTCCGCCTACGTAGTCATCGTACGCGTGCTTGAGGTTGGTGTGATCTTGACGAAACAAACATATGAAATTAGCGTTGTCGCGCACTAACTGTTTTGGAATTTTGGAAAACGTTTGAGCTAGGTAAAAGCAATCCATTTCTTTGTGACGACCTTGCGTGAAAAAGTTGCGAATTTCATTTTGATTTTCCAGGATGGCGTCGTCGAACACAACGACTGAATTTTCACGACAATCGTCGAGTGGTTTTATTTCCGAGGCGAACGTTGCAATGTCCAGACCATCGTACAGTTTCATCAGTTGCTGGTATTTGGATTGCTCCAAACTTTTCGAGAACACGTACAGGTGCCTGTTCTTCCAATCTAACCAATTCGGTGCGAGGAGAAAATTGTCCACGAGCAGTGTCGTTTTCCCACATCCCGAAGGACCTACGATCAGACAGCGGATGCTGTCGGGAAGCAACTCGCCGTTCTTTTTTTTTCTCGTTTGACTTTCCAGATCCGGTAGACGCTTCACCACGTTCCACGTACTCACAAGATCACTTCGTTCGCGTCGATCCAACTCTTTTCCGGAAGTCCCAGCCATTTGACAAACAGTTTGTCACCTTTCCTACGCAATACTTTCTCGATGAGGTACGTGTCGGGGTGTTTTGTTTTAGAGAGTTCCTCTTCGTAAAATCTTCCTTTCAAAATCTCGCCGCTACTATCTTTTATTATATACGTGTGTCGGTTTCCAGGTAAAACTCGAACCACCGTAAAGAGTTCCGTGCTCCAATTTTTTGTGAATCCCTTCTCGAAGGTGCGTTTGAATTTGCTGATCCTCACCTGGTCTCCAATTTTGTATTTAGCTTTTTTTGTCGTGGGAGTGTACTTTGGACAGTAAACGGTAGAAATTAAACGCTGCTCGTCGGACTTGGTAACGTCGGCTGGCTTCATGCCTATCGTTCTGTGTACCGTATCATTATAGGTGTCGACGAGTTCCGGCAGGATGTCGACCCATTTGTAATTTCCCCGAAGCGTGAATCGTTTCCACATGTGAGTTTTCAAGGTTCGATTAAATCTTTCCACGATGCTGGCTTTGATGTGACTGAAGCTCGAATAATGTCGAATCTTGTGTTTTTGAATAAACTTTTGGAATACGGCGTTGTAAAATTCTTTACCGTTGTCCGTTTGCAGAAACCGTGGTCGTCTGCCACCGCTTTCGCGAAAAATTGTCTTGAATGCTTCCCTGACGCACGTTCCTGTTTTCGCCTTCAAAGGTAGAGCCCATGCGAATTTCGAAAACGTGTCTATGACGGTAAGAAGGTACTTGTTGCCCTTGTTCAATTTATGTACGTTTTTCAAATTGCCGCTACTCATCTCCACGAGGTCGCTTTGCCAGAGGTCGTCGATGCCCTTGGTTACCACAGCCAAACGTTCGTAGTTGCGGCGTGCAGGTTTATGCAATTCTTCGACGAAGGCTTGCCTAGACATTTTTTCTTAGAGATTACGTTTCAAGAGAAGCACAAGCGTGATGGGATTCAAAGAGGGTGGCACTTCGCTCGTGTTTTGAATGATCAGCTTATCGCCGGCACTCACGTCGAAAACGGTGAGATCTTCGTCTTCGTGTATTTCATATATGTTGCGCGTTTCGTTCCAACGTGCCAGAGGAATGTTTCCTGCTTTCTGGACACCACGATTCGATATCAAAGTCATGGTGGGAACGCTAGCTTTTCTACCGTGAGACCAGTACGAAAATTCGTTTATCTGAATCGTGCCATCGAGGAGAAACTTGTAGTACGGATGATAAGGATGCAACATGTACAGTTTGTTACCTTCGACGAACGTGGAGATTCTCTGTTGATTGGGTACGCTGTTGATTTCGATGGCTTGCAGGGTGAACAATTTGGCGAATTTAGTGTCGACGCCGAGCAGATTACTGTGAACTTGTCCGAGTTTATTTTCGATGGGCAGCAAATGCTCGATTATGGTATCCGTTACGGAAGAAAACGACGGTTTGATTTTCACTTCCACGTTCAACTGCTTGTAGTTTTCGTTGAGTTCTTGCAACTTGGCACCGAAAGAAGCCAGCGTCGATTCCTGCGTGGATTCCAGCACTCCGACTTGATCTCTGATGTTGACGACGATGTTCTGAAGGTTCTCGACTTGATTCAATTTCGAGCTCTTCTCGGTAAGATCGTTCACGATGCTTCGCATCTCTGTAAACTGCGTGTGAAGGTCGGCGACGCTCTGCGAAGTGGGCAGCGTCGACACCAGCGAACTAATTTCGTCTCGAATCTGTTCCAAGTTCGCCGTTTCCGTTTCTAGTCGTTTCAGCATTCGAGATATGTTTCTTTTCAAAGCGTGCAATTCTTTGGAGGTGGGGAGATTGGCCACCCTACTCTCGAGATCGCTCAAAGAACTTTTGATGTCGCTCGATTCGGATAGTGCCGTCACCGCCGTTTTCAATTTTTCCAAATCTTCGCTCGAAGGCACGCTCGTCCGTAACGATTCCAAGTCACCCTGTATGTTGTCCAGTACGTGATGAAAATGAGCAAGATTGGATTCGACGTTTAAATTTTCTAAATATTCGATTTTATGCTGAACCGTGCTTAACGTGTCTTGAATGCTCGTCAAAGCTCTCGCTTCGGCGTGAATATTTTTAATTTCTTCGTTGATCAATTCCAAGGACGCCTGAAGCGTGGCGATGGTGGTTTGAATGTGTTCGAAATCTTGATAGGCCTCCAATTGAATTTTTATGTTCGCGACGCTTTTACCGATGACCTGCAGTTCGTCCGACGATGGTAGGTTCGTCATGGTATCTTCCAAAGTCTGCAACTTGGATTTAATTTCTTCCAACGTGCCGGTGAATTCTTCTTGTAATTTGGAAACGACGACGTGCAAGCGTTCTGCGTCTATATCGTTCACCACGGTTTGAAGTTCGGAGAAATTCTTTTCTATTGCGGAAGTTCGTTCTTCGATTTCGAGTTTCAGTTTTTCCAAATCTTCATTTTTCGATTGAAATTGCTGTAATTTGGCCAAATCATTTTGAAGCGAATCCACGCTCAACTGTATATTTTGAACGCTGTCGTAAGAAGGTACGTCGACATAATTTTTTATGAGCGTTTTCAGTTCGGAATCGATTTTCAGAATGGGGTCGAGACATTGCGTTTGGAGCGTAGCGATTTCCGACTCTAAACTTTTGTTTAAGGTCTCCTGCAAAGCGATCAAATCGGTCCTCAACTTCTTAACTCGAATGTCCAACATAAGAATCTCTTCTGCGTGGTCTACACGCTTGGTGTTGCCGAAAATGTCGTTAGGCATTTTTGGTTAACGGTTATTTATAATAGGATAGACGATTCGTAATTCTACAAAGAGAGGAATGAGTTTGTCGTAATCTCCGAGAAGTTCCATGTAAAGATAATCTCCTGCAGAAACATCGTACCTAATGTTAGAAAGCATCTTGTCGTGCTTGATTCGAAAAATATTCTTGCCGGTAGAAATTTTGATTTCGCCTGCGTTTTCCGGATTCACGGTGATTTGAAGTTTCCCGTCGATCGGAATTTCGTAAAAATGTAAATTGTTATTAAAAACATAAAACATCTTGCCCACATCGTCATTCAGTTTCGTCCAAATGCTGTTGAGATGAACAATCAGTAAACCATTGAGTTTAGATAATACGGAAGGTAAGAGGTTATTGGAATTTGGCGGTGCAGTCTCCATGTTGATCTGTTTGCGGAAGCCAAAAAGATTCATTGTCTTTGTTAGTTATTTAAGAATACGGTCAAAGTTTTTTTTTGTAATGACACGCAAAGTTTTTTTTTGTTTGCTTGCGTCACAATACAGGCACGCGCGCGCACGTGTGTGTGTGCGACACATTGTTCCCGAAAGAGGTTTACAAAAGTCACGATATATGAACATTTGGTCCCACAGTTGGAAAATTACGATAAGTGGCATTCAAAAGTTTCAAAATATCATATAGTAGAATTTTTGTAGAGTGGGTAGGCAACACCGACGAGTCTCAAATAATAATTCAAGACTCGTCAGTGTTGCCAATTCCTATTTGTAGGTTAGCTTAGCTAGTGAAAGATCATATAGTGGAATTTTCTTCGGATGGGTTGGCAAAACCCAAGCCTCAAACAAAACATCCAATAAAATTGCCAAATATAAAAAGAGGACAATAGACCCCCCTCATAAAAAGCTACAGTAAAAACCCACAGTGTCGCCAACACTAGGCCCCCAACAGTATTGCCAGACATAAAAAATACATAGGCCCCTCAGGTCCTTTGATGAAAATTTACATTTGATAAAATTTACATTGAAAAAACCCAGTAGGTTAACAACACTGTCAAAAAATCTACGGTAGTGTTGCCAGATGTAAACAAAGGGCAATAGACCCCCCTCATAAAAAGCTACAGTAAAAACCCACAGTGTTGCCAACTCTACCCCTCAAAATATACATCATAAAAGGCTACGACGAGCCTCAAATAATAATTCGAGGCTCAAATGAGGGCTTAGAACCCCCGGCCACTAGGTCTACTTCGGTTGTTTAACTCTTCCCCCTCTCTCTCTCCTCTCTCTTTTTTGTAAAAGGCTATGGCAAAAGTACCAGTAGGTTGGCAAAGTGTTTCTTTTTTTATTATTATTATTGTTCATGGACATATGATACATTTTTTACTTATTTCTAAACGATAGTGGCCCCAAGGCAAAGTGTGGATCCCACACTCGAGGATCAACCTTTTGTCGTCGTGTCAATCCAGGGCTACTTTTTTTATCTTATTCGTTGTAATCACGTGGTCTAAGCTTTGTATTCTCCTATCGTCTCGAAGTATCCTCGACTGTGAATAGAGGCAATGAATGTAATCCTGTAACGCTAGTTTGTTTTTCACGGTATTTTTGCCCACTCCTTTTGCTATCTTCGTGACGTAGCTCTCTGTTCTCAATGTATACATCTTCGAACGCAGGCCAGCAAACAATAATCTCACCATTGCATTCATCTTTCAATTTACCGAGAACTTCTTGTTGCGGGAAGAAATTCCAAATCTGTTGGGTTGAGGATATGCGGATGTATCGAAATAATCAAACATGACAGGATGTTTCAGATTTTCGTATAAGTTCGGTGATTGTATGGAATAAATAAAACTGTCCGTGTCTGTGTACAAAAGTGATAAATTATCATTGTAGAATGGTTTCATTACGTCATAATGAAATTCGAACATGTGAAGTTTCGACAAGTCGAGAACCGTTGCGCCAACGTAAATAGGTTTTCTGAATTTTATCAATTTTATGTCCAGGTTAAAAAGTGCCAAATTGTCGTTGTAAATTTTTCTCGATTTGAATCTAGGATCAGAAACCAATTTTCTACATTCTTTCTTATCTGAAATCAATTTTATGTCTATATGATTCCTAACATTCTCCATGGTCTTGCCGTACACCGCATTATTCATTAATTTGAAGAAATATTTTTCCAAATCTCATTTGGAAATGGTCCTATATAGTGTGTTTGTTTCAATGTACGGTCTTAACCATGGAGAATGTTTGAACTTGAGAATTCTTCTCACATTTACTATCTGAAAACCCTTCCCAATCAAAAACCGGATTCTTGTAGTGGATGACGTATCTCTCTTTTCTCTCCAGAGTTAGCAAAAGCTTGCTTTGATTAGAATCAGGTGGACATTTGATTTCGGGAGTCGGAGGCAAATCGGAAAAAGTATCATGCAAATTATTTGGAAATTCAATGTCCACCTCAATGAACAGACGAAATTCACGATCGTCGAAATGATTAATATCAATTGAAATGGGATATATCCACTCGAGACCTCCGTAGGGAAGTTTTTATATCATTGTGAATCCGTATAGATTGTTAACATCACCGTAAAATATGCAATTCGATGGTCGATTTGTATCGTATTGATTCTCAGACATGTGAATGTTGTTTGCCTTTTCGTGTCTCTGCGAGCATTGAACCGTCACCCCGCGTATCCCCCTCTCGATGAGAAGCAACATGACCACGCCCGATATCAATTCCAAATTGATCCTGGTCTGGTGCATCATGGCCGACCACGCCAAACCAGGAAGGCTGTAAAATATGCTGGATCCAACTTGTAAATATTCACAGACGTTTTCCTGATTGCTTGAAAAAAATCAGCAAATATTGTTACATCTAGTTTTAAATATGCGTCATGGTAATCCCCGAGAGTATCGCATCTCAATTCGTTCCACATTAATTTCGCGTGTTCGTATTCTACGTCCGTGAATCCGGTTTCTTTCAGCTGACTGTAAAATTCATTTTTAATTGGGAGAGCATGATCATTGAATTTAGATTCATCGGTTACATATTCGTAAGAATAAATGCCTTTACGTCTAACACGTTCTATGTCTTCCTTTAAAAACTAGCTCTAGTTATTTTAAATTGTTCGCCTGAAAGTTTATTCGATAGAGCGTCCAAGCTTGAAGAGAGAAATTTGCACTAGTCGAGAAATCTCATCTCTACGGTTTCTTTTGTTCCTGGAATCTTAACTTTCTTACTTATAGAGATATATCGTTCTTCGTTTTCAGCAAGAATATCTATTTTATCCGTGTTGTATCCAAGATTCCTAATTAAGGGATGGAAGTCGTAATTGGATCCATTGTGAAAAGATATTGGTACGAATTTAGGCATAGCATTTTAAGGTTGCATGTTTTACAGATTCCACTGATGTAGTTTCCGCTGAAATGATTATGATGAAATACATTTCTGTTATCAACCGTGAAACCTGAATTGCAGACCTGACAGACAACAGTTGCATTGTGATTTTGCAATTCGGTTGCAGATAACGGAAGCATCGATTTTGATTTATTCAACACTGTACCAATTCTCCCAACCTCTTCGACCATCTTTTCAAAGAAGTGTTTGATTGCATTCGGTTCTCGGTATATGTATGGTTCATTTATTTTATCCTGCATTACGACAACGTAACCGAAACTATTTGGTTCATGTGGAAGAAAGTTCTGGATCAGGATTACAATACGAAAGAGGTTTGAGGAAGGCCTGAGAATTTGCAACGATGATGAAAGGATGTTCCAACAAGGCATTGTGCATTTTAAATTCTTCCACTTCATTCGCTTTGGGTATCATCATGTAAGCCGGTCTTTTTACACCGCAATAGACTTTATGTTAGGTAAGTTTTTGAGCAGCAATTTGACATCCGGTGTATTTTATATGGTCGACTTCTTTTCGATCGTCGAACGTGGTCAAGCACCTTGGACAGACTTCGATGTTGTTTGCATACTTGGTTGTTAGACTTCTCACCAACCGTGACATTGAACGAATGAGACAGTAATGAAACTTGTCATCGTCAGCAATGAGAAGCAGATTGATTTCCACGGCATCAACAATATTAGTTACCCTGACGGGATGTACGACATGCTTAACTGAAGTATATGAATAAACATTTATAGCTAATCGTTTTCCTGCCCTGTTTTCAAATTTTGTTATGTCAGAAATAGCAACAGGGTATTCGATGCCTGTCATAGCATATTCAATCTCGTTGATATATTTCTTATAGTGACTAACCCGTTCCGGCTGATCTTTCCATTGAACAGGGTGAAGCGCCGCTAAAACGCACCACATAAAACACTTATTGTCGGTGTTATGAATGTTCAGCACGGCTCTCTTATGCTGAATTTCTACCGGAAGTGGAACGTATCTCGAAGCAGTAAAAGGCGAAATTTGTTTAAATAAGTGATTATCGCATAGAGACCAACCTGATCCCTTAGCCTCGAATCCATCGTGTTTCCTAATCAATTCATTGGTAATATTAGAATAAAAATCATAATATCTGACAAATAAAGAACTTGGTTTTTCGTTCTATGGTAAAACATTTTCGTTGTACCATCGGATTTCTCATATTCTTAGAACAGATCAGCATAAACTTTTATTGAATTGTTTTTCAGTTTATTTTTCAGAATATTTACGATAGATGTTTTTATTTCGCTCAAGAAACTAGAAATGTCACAGCTTGATTTCGAAGTAAAAGAGAAATCCTTAAGCTGGCCGTCGAATGCATATCTAATTGGTTTATGTTTATTGGATAACTTCATTTGCTTGGAAGGAGAAGCTTCCGTTTCTGAATTATCGATTTTCCTTTTCGTTGCGGTCGATGGTTTGCAACTTTTCAGATGCCTACTTAAATTAGGAACGCTAATCATCTTTCCGCATCGAACACAAGGCTTAGAAGGTAACAAAGATTTTGTGTGAATTCCATTTTTTTTTGTTTCTCGAGGTCAACACGAAACACCCAATCAAGTCAAAATTAAGAAAAACAAACAAATAGTTACAAAATACGATAGAATTCTCAGGTGTTATTTAAATATAAGTTTATCGGGCACAATGTAGCTTTATAACTATGGTTGTAAAAATACTAGGGCAACAACAGATCAAATCAAACTTATTTGAAACTATGGTTGTAAAAAAACAACACTTAAACACTTTATCAAGATAAAAAAGTTCTTACCTGCACCAGGGAGTACGGAGCGACGACACTACCACTGCACTGTCGGATGCTCTTGTGGCTGATTTTCAGAGCTCACCGCTTTATATAGTTTTTCCAACCAATCAGAAGAGACTACATCATCACATTACGTCATTTTCAACCAATCACGTTATCGCAATTGCGCAACAGTTTACGCTAGAATTAGGTCAACGTATTACGTAATAGGTATAAGTCATCGCATTACGTAACAATATGAGTCATCGCATTACGTAACATTGTGCAATAGATATGAGGCATCACATTACGTAACATTGTGCAAGGCATCACATTACATGAGATAGACATTCCAACATTTTGCTCCTCTTTCATCCCTGACCGGAAAAGGGGTGGGGGTACATGCACAACCTCTGAAAATTTTACAAGTCCAGCGAATATCTCGAAAACGGTAAGAGATAGCGAAAAAATATATTGAAAAATCCCCCCCGTTGACCCCCCTGTCGATTTTGGGAATGTAGAGTACGTATAGCAAGTTTGGTGGTCCAGGGTAGGCCAATTGCCGATTTTTTTCTTTCGATAGGATCATCGTAGATCATCGGCTCCTAACATAAATGAACATAGGTTATCATGGTGTCGAACATTTTCCAAGTCCAGCGAATATCTCGAAAACGGTGAGAGATAGAGAAAAAATAAATCGAAAAATCTCCCCAAACACCAGCCCTTGTCGATTTTGGGGATGTAGAGTACGTGTGCCAAGTTTTAATGGTCCTGAGTTCAAGGGTAAGGGGTGTTTGCACAACCCCCAAAACTTTGATCACTCATAACTTCCGAACATGTGGTCGTAGAGAGGTCGGGTTTAGTGTGTTGGTCGAGTCTCGGTATCCTCTGTCCTCCCGTAGCAAAATTAGTATAGGTCATAATAGAACCAAATTTTCATCAATCGAAAATTTTACAAGTCCAGCATGAACGTGCATATCTCTCTGTCAACAGGTGCTGGGCCAAAAAAAAAAGGGTTTGGGGGTCTTTTGCACCATGTGACCCGGTAGGTTAATTTAGACCGAGAAAAAAATAATCAGTGAAAAGATTAAGTTATATCACGTAAGATCGGGAGGTACGTTGCACAAAATAAATCGTCATCAAGGGCTACGAGGCGTTGCAAAAAAAAAAAGGGCTCATGCAATTGTGAAAATTTAGTTGCCATGAAAATTGCATTAAAATGTCGTTGAACGCTATAAAATCCACAAAACAATCGTCATGAAAGGCTATTACTGAGGTTAAATCGTAAAAAAAGAGGGCTCATCCTTTTTCTGGGGTTGAAGCAATCAATATACACTACTAATCCTGTTTCATAAAAGATATTTTCCCTTTCTCGGTACACCCTATACAACCATTTGATCCAAAGCACGGCCCCTTGGAATGTTAAACAATAAACTGATATCACCATATATTCACGAACCAGATGACCATTTGTCCTTCAATGGATGTACATTCCCTGACCCTCACACCCTCCCTTATGCACGTGAATCAGTACTAGCTAATATATTCGAAACCTAGGCCCTTGAGCAATAATGCCTTAGAATAAACGCGGATTGGGAATTCTATAGATTGTGAATCCAAACCAGATAAACACTGTTCATTCCCTTTAACGTTGTAGTAACCCCCTCACTAATCCCACATTCTCAAAGCAATAATTGCGTCCAAAGTGACCAATGCGAGACGAACTCCCCCTTTTGAAGAGAATGTCTTCAGTTGTACATTTATAGCTACTTTACTATGCACTGAGGGATCTTTTGAGGTTAAATGATAAGGTCATTGAGTAATAACATGCTTATTTATTTAGTAGATTACAAACAAGACTTGATTTAACTTTTTTTTTTCAGGTTTACAACGAACTTTCAATGTTTATTATAAGGCAGCATGCGACTTTTCCAGCTAGCATTATTACATCTGTCTGCCCCGAAACATAACATTACCGTACTGTTAAATCAAATCAAGCCAAGTTATGGAAGCTGTCACCAAGTAATGTAGTGACCTTTACTACATATTACTCGACGGTACTTTTCACATGATAACAGTGAGGCTTGTTATTTATTAGTAATAGGAAACTTGGACGGATTTCACGTATATTAAATTACAATATCGTCACCGTCAAATGAAAATATGAATGCAAAAAATGTAAACGAACCAAGGAATTAACTGTCACTCGAACAATAAGTAGACATTTACACATATGAATATATCACGTGACCTCGAACTTATTTATACAATTTCACTCTTTACAAATTGTTCAAATGAAGATTGAATACACCAAGTATAAATATTTGAGAATATTTGCGTTGATTGGTCTTTATGCAATCGTTTACGACTAGTCGTTTAAACATTGCTCAAAATGGCTACCGATGCGCATTGATCTGACCACGTTTTGCGATTATACATTATGGCCATTATGGCCATTTTCGATCGCACACGAATGCTAGCATATAATATAACGCAGGGATGTTTCGTAATGACAAAGTTTTTTCCTGCAACCATCTGGCGCCACTTAGATATAAGAAGGTTTTGGTACTTACGATCTTTCAGCGTATACCAATCCAAAGATCACCTTCTCCGTCATAAAAATTAAATTATCCATCGTATCACTGTCACTCCTGTCCATATTCGTTGCGAAAAATAACTCACAGTCCTTTGTGCATCATTCGATCTATTCCGATCACCTCGTAATCCTTGGAACACAATGATTTCTACCGATTCCTGCGCCTTGTAAAAAACTCAAACGTCCATTCCTTGTCCTTCTTGTAAAACGAGTCCTCGTGAACCGCTCCTTTATCGGTTCTTGCAAACGATTCCGTTCTTCTGCTCGGAGATGTAATGTTCATTCTCACGTGCCCTATTGCATTCACATATCCAGTTAAGATTGTGTTTTAAACATAATTTATATTACTTGAACATTGCTTTTTCCTTACACGATAATCACATTCACATACAGTTCAAAAGGATAACAACAATTATGCTTTTACGATTCGCCAAGTAAGCTTAGGACACGTACTGAATGCGATCGGTTCAATTGAACAGCTCAGTAAGCTGAACAGTATGGTGCTGCCATCGTGTGAGCAATGCCAGAACTCGATAGCACGCAATGATAAATAACAAATGTAGGTTGGCAGTTTTGGAAAATTACCTCTTACAGATATAAATTAATGAGATTTAGAGAATAATTACACATAAGAATGACCTTTATGACATCGATTGTGATAAATCCCTACTTTCATATCCAAATACGTGCGGGGTCTAACCATGTCTATGTAAAACGCATTTGCGTGTGCAACTGCGAGTGCTTTAAAGTTATTTTAGAAGTTGTGTTTTCGCCTCTCGCAGCAAGGCTATGGAGGCTTACCATTATTTATAATTAATGTATAAATCGGATCGAGCTTACGCACCCCAGGAAGTCATTCCCCGTATTGAGAATATGTTACTCAAGCAGGCCAGTTTACAGTTTTCAGGTAAATGACGGTACGATACGGTATGTTCATTCGCGAATAATGGTTTACGAGCAGTAGCCATTTACCATTTCAGAAAATCAGCAAAGAGTACTTGCATTGTCTATCGCTATCACAGATCAAATATAAAGACTTGTTGTTCTGAAGCTATCAACCGTGTGGACCTTTCTGTAACCCCCTAGGCGACTTCCTGAAGCAGATTCCATTCTCAGTATGGAGAATATTGACAAGAGACATGGCCATGGGACGTATTAAATACGCTTCCCGCCCTTCTTCTCACTCTGCTGATTCAAGAAGGAAATGAGGAGAGAGTTAGTGTTCTTGCTTGAAATCAGCCTTGACATTTTGACTTAGGTGATTACACGAAAATCTTAAAGTTGCCAATTTTAGCTCTACTCTACAAATATTCAAGTTTGCAATTTAAGTGTCGGAGAGTAACTTTAAAAGTAATTGTTGAAACTTTACTTCTGCTGAAAAAAGTAACTCCTTTACAGTTACAATTACTTGATTTTAAAAGTAACACTTACAGTTACAATTCGTAAAAAAGTAACTGTTACTAGTAATTGAGTTACTTGTAACTAATTACTAGGGCCCGGGACTTTATGTCCTATAAATTTGATTTTTTTGATTTGATTTAGTTTATTTTACTTCGCGTTTTGTGCCTCTTGGCTAATTTGCGAAGATGGGGATGAGTGATGAAATGATGAAATTGATGAATGGACATTCACAAACAACCAAGCCCGACCGGGATTCGAACCCGGGACCCTTGGCGTCGCAGCGCGATGTGCTAACCACTTTTTTTTTTTTTTTTAAGGAAATACTCCCTACACGGAGGTATCCCCCACCTTTCACTCTTTTTCTCAATTTTACACTTTTACACTTTTCAATTCTTACATTTTTCTTCGTTTCTTATCAACTGGACAAACACAAATACCCATGCCTTACCCGGGACTCGAACCCAGAACCCCTGGCGTTGTAGCGCGCTCTGCTAACCACTTTTTTTTTTTTATTATTCAATTTTAGTCAACAATTACAGTAACTCTTTACAATTCTTACAGATATGTTATTCAAGTATTACATTTAGAAAGTTGGCATAGTGTAATTTCTTATAACCTAACGACATTTGTTGATATTCTTGTCTTATAGTTAATCCAAAGTCCAAGTAATTATAATTTTTCCCCACAGGAAATACAAACATTAAGTATTGTGCTATAAGCCACTGAACTGATTGTTGCTTTGTGCTTGGAAACAAGTGGAACTCTGGTAAAATAATGTCTTTAACTGATACCTGGTTTGGTGAAATACGACAAATTCTACTTAGCATTGTTCTTAATTTTGACCAAGCTGTGGCTGCTTTCTTACATTCTGTTATCTTATGGGTAATCGAATCTGGTGCTTGGCAATCATAGCAATTTGGAGAATTACTAAAACCATATTTGTGACATCTATCTGCCGTTACAATAACTTGTTGGATCACTTTGTACCAAATAGATGATGCCTTATTCGTTAGGTGTTTCGCCGTTACATTGTTCCATATTTGTTTCCAATTACATTGTGGATTTTCTCTTTCAATTCTAACGGTTGTTATATTTGCGCCAAGTTGCTCTCGGTAAATCTGTTTAACAGAAGGACAATCATAAGTTTGTTTCAGAGTTTTGTAAAATGTATGTATAACGTACTCAGTGTAAAACGCTAATTCTCTGGGTATAACTTTTATATCCATTGGTGCTGTTAATGGTACTTCTTTTAACATTGTAATTATTATGCGTTGCGTGGTGGATTCAGTTGGAGAAAATATCGCTGAAAGACCGCTTTGGATAAATAAAGCTTTTGATTGTATCGCCACACTCTTTAGGTTCATACCTACCCTCTTTTCCGGGAGGTATAGTTCGCTCATAGCCACACGGAACACTGAGTCATGCCAGAGAAATTTACCAACCTGTTGCTTTACCCTAGCTGTTTGCTTCACGGACAAGGTCAATGTCTTGGATAGGTACCAAACCTTCGATAGAGCGTAAATATTTACGTATCTCACTCTCGATTTCAAACAAAGAAACCTGAGTTGATTTGCACGTAAAGTATATATCACTTTTTCGGTTACTAACCGACTATTATGCTCAATGGTGTCACTAATATTTGCATAAAATTGTATACCTAGAATTTTTACTTTCTGTACTACACGTACACTAGTGTTATTACTAAACAAATTGTTGACTCCCAAAGGTAACAAAAACGTTTTGTTTACATTTAGCTTTGCCCCCGAGACATTTTCGAAATATTTCAAGTATTGTTGGGCATTCTCCAAATCCCTTTCGCTATTTAAAAATAATGTAATGTCGTCCATAAAACTACTAATGTATCGTTGTTGACATGACAGAAATGCCTTCATTCATTTCTTTTATTCTTTTAAGTAAGGGAACCAGTGTTAATACATATAATGCACTACTAAGTGGACTTCCTTGTAAAACCCCTCTTTTCATTTGGAAAGTTTTCGTGAAACACCCATTAATTTTTAATTTTAACTGAATGTCTCCGTACAAAATTTGTATCCATTTTATAAAGGTGTCTCCAAAACCAAAAGCCTTTAAAACACTGTACATATAGTTATGACTAACTCTATCATAAGCCTGTGAGAAATCCACTGATAAAATTGCGTTGCTAGCTTGCTGGTTTTGTGTTGTAATGATTACGTCACGTATGGCTTGTAATAAATGATGAATCGTTCTTTGAGGATTAAATGCATATTGGGTGTCCCCTATTAGTTTATGCATGTAAGGAAATAGGCGGGTATTTAAGCATCTGCTAATGATCTTAATGTCACTACTTAGAATTGTAATCGGGCGGTAGTCAGAAACCACTTTGGGTTTCAGTTTTTTTGGAATAAAAACCATTATTCCTGTTCGACTTGAGGACCCTAATTTCCCACTCTGTAATACCTCATTAACCCATTGCGTGAAAACATCTCCAAAGAGATTCCAAAAGGTTTGGTAAAAGTCTGAGGGTAGGCCATCCTCTGCCGTTGATTTATTTCTGGCCGCTTTGAAAACTGCATTTCTTACTTCGGTATTCGTAAAGGGTTTACTAATTTCCGTTCGCTCTTCTTCTGTTAGTCTTTCTGTCACTTGGTTTGTGAAGTCCCACTCTGTTTCTAAGGGATTGTAAGCTTGACCCATTAAGTTTAAATAATACTGTAAAAATATGTTCTGAATTACTCTAGGATTAGTTGTGTCCTGTCCCGTAGCGTCTGTTATCTCTGTTATTAGGTGACTTTTAACGTGTCTATGCTCTTGTAAAATATGATATAAATTTGCCTCTTCGTCATTATCCAAGGGTAACTTTTTGCTTTTGATTTTTACGATACTTCTCTTTTTTCGGTGTAAAGAAAGTATTTTTGATTTCATCTCGTTAATGTAAGGCTTATTTACATGACCTTGTAAAGCTTGACTTTGTAAGTCGTGTAACACGGCATAATATACATTATACATGTTGTTAAAATCTCTACTTTTGTCTATACTATACATTTTACTAATATAACGAAATTTCGGTTTTACAATGAATTCCCACCTATCTGTCAAAGTCTTACTGGGTGATCTACTCCTAACTAACTCTTGCCAAGTGTCTTTTATTAACAGTTCATAATTTTTATCTGCCAATACGGAACAATTTAGCATCCAGTATCCTCTTCCCATATGTGATTTGTTTTGTTCCAATTTTATTTTTAATATTAAGGCACTATGATCACTGAAGCACACAGGGAACACACTTACACTTTGTACATTTCCTTTATAACCATTCGCTATATAAAATCGGTCAATGCGTGAGGAACTTCGAGTTGTGAAATGTGTAAATTCTGGTTGGTCTCTATTTTTACAACTCCATGCATCTGTTAACTGTAAACCTTTTGTCAATTCATAGAGTGCGCGGGAGAAATTATAACCTGGTTGTTGATCTTGCCTGTCTAGGACGGAATTGAAATCGCCAGCCACTAACGCATTCAGTGTATGGGATGTCAATCCTGTTGTCGAAAAGAAGTGTTCTCGTTCTTGCTTATTATGACTTCCTGAAGGCGCGTATACATTGCATAAAAACAAGGGACCTAATTCCGCACTTATTAATCTTCCTGATGGGTGGAAGGTGACATTATGTAAATCAATTCTTTGATGCACCGCTATTGCTGTGCCTTGATATGTGGCAGTAAAATTATTATGAACCTTGTACCTTGCCAGGGGTGAAAAATTGTCAATGCCTACTTCTTGTAGGAAGGCAATATCAATATCCGACTGTGACAGAAAATCATTTAACGCCATTAGTTTATTCTGACTTTGTAATTTGTTAAGGTTAATCGTTGCTAATGTAAATGTGTACATTAGGGTTGACAGGATCTTATTTAAGCAAAGCATTAATTATTTTTTGTACTTTATGCTCTGCAATTGTTCCACTTTTGACGCTGGGCATACTCACTCATATCTCTTCTTCACTACCTGAGATATGAACTGGAGGCATTTCTGTATCACTTGGTTTATGTGTCCCTGCCCCTATTAGTTCTAAGCTTTTTTCCTCTTTTCCTAAAAAAGGGTTTGGTTGAATAGGGTTATCTCTCTTGGGCTTGAGCTGTACTTCTACTGCTGTACTTACCACGTCATCCTTTTTTTGTTTCTTCGGACGTAAGGTCATGTGGTCTGTAGCATTTTTCCTCGCATCCCTGGCGGATCGTGAGCGGTGTTTTTTGGGGGTAGGTGCTGGAAATTCTGCTGCTGTGGACATCGAACTTGTTGGAATTTGGGGGTCTTGATTCGGGAAGTCGAATAGGGTGATTGGAACTATAGATTCGTTCCCACTTACATTTTACTTGCACTTTCGTGCACACTTTCCTTGTTCCCATCACTTGCATTATTTTCTTGCGGATTTAACTGTGGGGGTTTGGAGATCTTAGTACTGACCTTGGTCTCGTTGTCTTCAGTGACTTCCATCTGCTCGTGTTGTTCCTTGTGGTCCTCTGGTGTAGCCTGTCGGTATGCCGGTACTGGTAAAATAGTTCGGATGTCCTGGTCATGAGCAGTTGAATCCCTAGGAGGGTGTGAAGAACTGGGGAGTGTATTTACCACCGCTGCAGCGTATCCAGCAGTGCGTGTCGACCTTGCCAACCTATTCTGGCACTGATGATGTAGGTGATCCTGCGCATTGCATCTAAAACAGAGTTTAGGTTACCCTTCGTATGTGGTCCAGTAACGCTCTTCATTTAACGTAATGTAAGATGGCACCGGTTTTTGTAAGATGATGCGTACTATTTTCCTGCCCGTTCTGACTGGGTAGGGGAGAGAGGGGGAATAAACTTCATCTCGTACTGTTTGTACAATTCCGTATTTGGATATTTCGGTTGTTATGGCACTGTCTGGTAATTCCAGGGGCACTAAACGAATACGAACGATTGTGACAGGTTTGTCTGCTCTATGCACTGGTATATCATATTCTCCCGTGTCGTCTGTAAATACGAAGGTTCCTTTACTACGTGCTATTATTTCCGTGCAAAATTGTTCGGTGCTTACTTTAACAAACACTTGGTGTTTTACAAAGTCTACTTCGATACTCAACACGTCGGCAACGCGCAATTTCACTACATCTCTCATCCATTCATGGATGGCTAGCGTGGTCGGTCTTTGCTGCACACGGGCGAAGGAAAATTGCAAAGTATTTAACCTCTTGACCGGCATGACTGAGAAATTACTTACGTCCACTTAACGTCACTGGTACTGAGCTGCTCGCTCTGCTGTTAATATAATATTCACCTGTCTGTAGAAAACTAATACCGCGTGTTGATTATACTCTACTTGACGAATGTTCGGGAGCGCTCGCTAGACACGTCTGCTCGCTACCTGGCCTCGTCGCGGAGTGAACCACTTCGCCACGGAGGTCGACACCACTCGGCCACAGGGTCGGGCATTTATGTCCTATAAAACTGTATGTAATTATGTCATATAAATTGGAAAATAGGTCATGAAAAATTACAAATATCTCAGAAAAATGCAGAAATATTCCCAGTAAAGTCACAAATATACACAACAGTACTGTCGAATTTCTCCCATATCCGATAGAGTAAAGTAGGGGTTGTAATGTACCGAAATGTTATTTTTACTTTTGACTGATTTTTGTGAAAAACGAAAAAGGCAAAGAAATGAGAATGAAACTTCTTTACTTCCCGTGCAACAATGAGAGAGAACATTTTTCCTCAATAATGTTTGCATGGTTAACAATTGTCGGCGGTTCAAAAAAAGTGGGGTATTATTGTTCTGTACTAAGAAAAGACGGCACCTTTCTTTCTCCTCAATTTCCATATCCTGTCATCGACAATATGAACTATCCGTTGTGCTAAAGCTACTAAGAAAAAAATATAAAATAATCGATTATGTGCAGGAGAATTACGAAATTATACAGAAATATGTCTTATTACAACAAAATTGAAGAAATATTTTGTTAAAACGCCAAATTGGTGAAATATGTCAAAATATGCTTTGTCAAGTTTGTCTATTTCGGCTGATTTTCATCACATATGTAAAGATCTTATGACAATATAAATAATACATTGTCATAACAACATTTGAAAATGGTTAGGCTAAGTTCAAAGTTCCACATTTGTGCAATATTTATAATAAGTTGGTCATAACAGTTATTTTTGACTGGCAATATGAAAAACAAATATCTTCAATCATATGTGTTCTTTCAGACAAGAAAGATATGATACATTCAAATTTATAATTAAATTTACTGAAATTGTGTACATTTGCATTGGCATCAAGGTTTATATACAAAGGTCAACTCTTTAAAATTGTTCAATGTATAATATGATGTCATACTTGGTATTTTGTATCAACATTCAAAAAATGGTAATTGTAATCATTAGATAAGTATATTGTGATATACATAGTAAAATAGCTGTAACAGAGCAAATATGTACATTTGCAACACAAACATTCAAGCTGTTAAGCACTTATGGACAAAAATATAAAACAAAAACAATTGAAGATTGCACATACTAAAAGATCTGGCTTGAACTAGTTGCTCTGATACTAGTTGTCTGTGACTTGGGAAAAGGGCTGAAGATGGGAACAAAGATAAGGACAGATATATCAATATGGGATGGTTATATATTTGTATAATAATTGTTGCTTTTAAAGATTAAACTTGGCCACGTGATAATAACTTGGATGTTTAAGTGATATAGAAGCCTTTTATGACTTGAATGAACTTTGATCATGATATAATCTTATAAAGATTCGAAAGTTATGGAATGACACTGATATGTATAAAAGATGCCATGTTGATTTTGAAGCAGTGAATAGGTATCTGTTTTCATCTTGCTTAACGAGCAGGCTTGTAAATGTTACAGTTCCTCAAATAAGTGCTTGGAGGAAGGTTGCATAGAGTGACAGTTATATGTTCTACATTTGGATGTGGTTTGATCAGATGATGAATCTTGAAAACTGAAGCTCAGAATTGTGGATACAAGGACTTGCTTTATCCTGGAAGGAGATAACAAAGAGATATTTTCTTCTTATGTGTAGCATTGATATGTTATAAATGCTCTTGTACTTTTTGTTGTTTCTAGTTCTTTTTTTATTTTTATCAATATAATAATTATAAAGGTATTTATTATTGATTGAATATAAACACAATTCATCAGCATATGTAAATTGAAATTTCCTTTCCAATATAGCACCATAGCTACTACCTATTGTGCTGATACTGAGTTTGAATTATACTGACCAAAAAATGGTTAAACTTAGATTATGAGACTCAAATGGTACAATTATTGGATAGGAAAGTATAAGTTATTGAGTTGTGAATATTCTTGTTTCTGATATTAGTTTCAATACCTAACATTATGGAGAAGGAGATCACATTGGCTGACATTGTGATGATGCTCAAATCGCAGCAGGCAGAAATGAAAGAAGGTATCTCTGCAGTGCAAGGTGAAATGAAAGAAGGTATCTCTGCAGTGCAAAGTGAAATGAAAGAAGGTATCTGTCCTGTGCAGAGTCAGATGAAAGAAAGCATTGAAGCCAGTAAAGCTCAAAGTAAGGAACTTAGAGAAATTAAGGTAGATATTTCACAGTTCCGTAAGGAGTGCTTAGATAGAACAGAAAAGTTAGAAAAGAAAGTTCAATTACTGGATCAAAGGATGAATGATGAGCTAGTTTATCTTGCTGCGGATATGGATAAAAAATTAGACGATATAGTTAGTAATTTATCCAAACAGTTCACTTCTCAACTGGATCAATGTCTTGAGGTTTGTGCTCAGTGTAGTGTATCACTTGGTACATTAAGTAATGATCTAATTAAGTTAAGAAGTGAAACCAAGTATGCTCATTCAACTGAACCACAGGTTGATGTCAAATCTATTGGCATACAACATGATGAGGTTGATAAAGAAGTTATGTCTAGCAGTGCAAGGCATATTATTATCACTCGCGTTCCAGAGAATGATGCAATTAGGAGTGATGTTGATAGTGATAAGTCGGTGGATATTAGTACAAGGCACAAGTATTATAGAGATGATGAATTGCATAAGTTGCATGATGTAAATAATAATGGCAATATCAACTCTTCTTTGGAATTAGGTGTTAAGAATGCACTTCTACAAATAGAAACCAATATCATGAGTGTAGTTAATAATGCATTAACACCATTATCAACTCATGATATAATAGCAGTTAAAAATACAGCTAAAGCACAGAGTGACTTTACACCTCGAATGAGTTCTCACACTGTAAATCGGAGACAACATACAGTTGGGAATAAAGATGAAGTTTGTCATGGATCACCAATAAGTAGTCTTGTTAGACATAATATAGGAGTGAATACTGAATCTGAGATGTATAATAGTACAGATTCAGATCATGATAGAGTAAGTATGCTTAGTGGTCCATACCGAAATTCAAGATTAGCATCTAAGCGTCGAAAATTGAGGAAGAACAAATCAGTTGCTAATAATAATGTTGATGACAAAATTTCATATGCACAACATGATGCTGGTCATATGAATAATGTTAGTCATTCAGTAGATGTTCCATTGACTAATTGTAATAAGAGTCAAATTAAAGTTCTCATTAAACCACAGGACTTGAGGCATTTCCCTCATTTTGATGGGTTATCTTTAGAGTTTGCACCATCGGAATTCTTAGAAAAAGTAGAGGAAAACCTAGATATTTATGACATCAAAGAAAGTCAATTCTTGAAGTACATACCAAAACTTCTAACTGATTGTGCTAGAACTTGGTACTTAGAAGTAAAGAATCAGTTTACCACATATTCTGAATTTAAAAAGGCTTTTTTGGCACATTATCAGAATGACCGCTGGAAATCAGTAAAGTTGACTCAAACTTTGAATTCTCCTTTTACAAAAGAGAGTAATGTAAGCCTGTTACAATATGCGAATAAGAACTACAAAATTTTGAAGTCTACTCAGCCTCATGCTGAAGAACCTCATTTGATAGCACAGTTAGCCTCATTATTACCACACAGGATTAGTGAATATATGGTGCTCAATAATGTACGTACATTGCAGCAAATGTTGCAAGTAATTGAAAATTTTCAATCTTTAAGAAATAATCCTGCAAGGTTCAATGACACGAACAGGAATAATTATAATCCGACGAATAAGGCTAGAGTAGCGTATGTTTCTCATGCTAAGGATCAAAATAGGAATTTGAATTCAAATGAAAGAAACAATAGAAATGATAGTATAAATAAGAATAGATATTCTAATAAATTCTATAGAAATTCTAGGACTTTTTCTAATAATAACGAACAAACATCTTCTGATGTTCGTAATCAAATTCAACAGCAGCATGATAAACAATCATGTGATACAAAGGTGCAAAACACAGTATGCAGAGAGAGCAATAACAATGGTCCTGGTTATGATAAAATAGAATATTACCGATCAGATAGTGACGGTGGCCGTAGCAAAACTAGTGACGGTGGCCGTAGCAAAACTTATAGAAACTCTGCTTATACTCGGAGTTCAGCTTCTAATTGGAGACTCCAAAGCCAATAACAAAATTAAATTTAGGAATCAAATTAAATATTTAAGTAGGCATATACATATTTATTTATTTATTTTGTAATGTAAAATTAGTGATCTTGTGCAGAAGTTTCTTGCCCAAGTTAGACAAGTGCAAGTTGATGTTTCTTTAGCTTCTATATCTTACATAGATGTAGTAACTGCTTAACACATCAACTTATAAGGGTGGTTGGTTGGGAGTATCTTCTAGACTGTTGGTCTAGGGAGGTATATTTGGCCACAGTACCACTGTTCATCTTGATGGACAAAAATACAATATAATATTTTGAAGTATAAGTTTGTGATTTATTTTATGCACAATTCAGTTGCATGATCACTATATTTAAGTTTATTATACTTAAATATAACTCCGCATGTTTGTGGGAAACTTGGCATTATTATGCACAACAAAAGCAAATTTTAAAAACACTTTAATAGTTCATCTATGTAACAAACTTGAATAGCTGGTGAAAGATGTTACCCAAGATGTTAGTTAAGTAGTGGTAGTGTACAAAGAATGTAAGTGCATTTAAAATGCTTATATACGAGAATTATTTTATTTGCTATTAGGGAATTGTTAAGTCAATAATTCCTGAAGATGAATTGTTTCCTCGTATATTTTATGAAGTTGACATGTATCAGAGACATCCACTAGATGATCCAAGCTCGTCACTCATAATTCCATGCCACAGTTGCATGAAAGCATTGTGAAGTGTTCACGTAAAGGCAATAGTGAGTCCTATTGTGACACTTAATGTAGAAATATTTATTATATGAATATATATATTTCTTTTTATGATGCACATGTATCTTTGGTGCTTTATCAAGTTTGGATTCTTCCAATAGTAATCATGTAGTGCTGATAGGTTAGGTATTTATGATTTCAAATACACTTATCAAGCTAAGCCACACGATGATGCTGCTATATATAATGATTGAAGGTTGACTATTTCCACATCTTAGGGGTATAAATTTATGAAGTAAAGATACATATTAAGACCAGTTACACTAGTTTTTTCAGGGAATGTAATGTTCCATTTATGTTATAATATAAATGTACTTAATTAAATAAGTGATTACTCTGAGTCATGTATCTTATATTTATAATGATCGTAAGTATCAAGTATCTTTTGAGATAACCATTCTTACCATGTTTTGGATTAAAGCTATGTTAGATGTATTTTTGATGACTTCTGAAATCACACATGACTACGTTAAAAAGGTTTTAGTCAATTAAGCCTCAGAGATATGTTATTTTATCAATGCACTTGCTAGGATTGCTAAAATATTTATACAGACTAGGATGAAATTTTGTTGGTATGAGGTATATTTTAGTTGTTTTATTCTAAATTAACAACGTTAATTTGTGATTTATTTTGACAGCATAGTAAAGGACTTTGACATGATCATATGATATCTTTGCACTTGAAGATATTATAGTAATGAGCTTTCACAAAGTATTGTCAGTGTGATGTCATTCTCTATAAGTGTGATCTATATTAAGAGTAGACACAGATTGATTAATTATTTGACAATTTCAGATAGTATTTTCTCAATTGCAAACTCAAAGCAATTCTGATAATTGAAAATTGATTCATGGTTGTAAATTCTTTTTAATACACACATGTATATGTTTGACAGTGTTATGCATCTGAGATTATATATACAATATATATGTTCATACTTCATAAATGTATAATGTAATATTTTCTTCATCATTGCAAAACATGATAATGATTTCTTAACTGATAACATGTTGTTTATTTTGTTGGTTTGATGAACAAGAAATACTGCTTCATTTTACAACCACACCCATGAGGATTGGTTGGTTAAGTTCATCTCTTAGACTGTTGCTTAAGGGTGGTACTGTGAGTCACAGTACTTTATGCTCAATTTTTCATTTGTCAGATGTCAATGTCAAATTTTTTTCATTTTTCGTGCTTCTTTCCTTGAGTCTGAAACATTAGTTCAGGTATGAAGTATTCATCTGTAGAGTTTGCCTTAAGTTGATCTTCGTAATCCGACATTGGTCCTCATTCGTTTATCTTGATCCTTAGTTGTGATTAGCGGTGGAAAAATTCAATATAACAAATATTCTTTGTTATGTGTATTTTGGGTGCAAAAAATGTATAATATAATGTGATAGCATGTGCATAATAGATTTTAATATTAAGATTTAGCTGTGACTTAAAAACATTTACTAGAGCTCTAAGATTCCAAGAGTTGAATTGTAGGCTCCAATAGAAATAAACTTGACAAGAAGTGAAGACGTGTTGATCCAAGCTTAAGTCAAGTAGTAGGTTCCTTTAAAATGCTAGAATGCATTATGGCTCCAAAATGTGTTCACAAAGGACAGAATAGGAAATTCGTGCCGTGACGCTGTGAGTTCAGGAACAACAGTTATTTGAGATTTATAATTTTTGTGCGCACATCATAATTTATACATTTCTTGCATGAATTGATTTGTGATTTAAGAAATCTTAGTTTCGACACTCTGTAAATCTGAGGATGTTTGCTCTTGATGCAGGGACTTAGATTCTTGTCTTGTTACTAGACAAAGGGATGAATACCCAATGGGAAACTTAGTTGGATCATAGGTAACTTACTCTACATATAGAAAATTATAATTAACATATTTTTGGCTAAATAAAGATTAATATAGAAATTATGCTCTCAGATTAAGAATGAAGTTCTTAATGGTACTTCATTGGTTGATAATAAATAAAAATGTTATGTAGCTACATTGTTTTATGTAAAAATGGTTCTTATGGAACTTCACTAGATAATAATTGTGGGTATGTAGAACTTGATTTTTTAAAATTTTGTTTTGCAACATTATTATGTACTAAAAACTCATTATGTGTAGTTGCACTGTATTGGTTCATGATGAACAAGTTCTGGTTGTATTGTTGGAAAACAAATATTCAGTTATACTCAGATGATTATAATGGTAAACATGAAAACAGTTTGTAAATATAGAGGCATTATATTAATTGCTATATGTTAAAATTCTCAGTAGTGCTCAGATCTGTTGTTGTGGGTTCGTCCCTTGTTGAGCGCCAGTATGACAATATAAATAATACATTGTCATAACAACATTTGAAAATGGTTAGGCTAAGTTCAAAGTTCCACATTTGTGCAATATTTATAATAAGTTGGTCATAACAGTTATTTTTGACTGGCAATATGAAAAACAAATATCTTCAATCATATGTGTTCTTTCAGACAAGAAAGATATGATACATTCAAATTTATAATTAAATTTACTGAAATTGTGTACATTTGCATTGGCATCAAGGTTTATATACAAAGGTCAACTCTTTAAAATTGTTCAATGTATAATATGATGTCATACTTGGTATTTTGTATCAACATTCAAAAAATGGTAATTGTAATCATTAGATAAGTATATTGTGATATACATAGTAAAATAGCTGTAACAGAGCAAATATGTACATTTGCAACACAAACATTCAAGCTGTTAAGCACTTATGGACAAAAATATAAAACAAAAACAATTGAAGATTGCACATACTAAAAGATCTGGCTTGAACTAGTTGCTCTGATACTAGTTGTCTGTGACTTGGGAAAAGGGCTGAAGATGGGAACAAAGATAAGGACAGATATATCAATATGGGATGGTTATATATTTGTATAATAATTGTTGCTTTTAAAGATTAAACTTGGCCACGTGATAATAACTTGGATGTTTAAGTGATATAGAAGCCTTTTATGACTTGAATGAACTTTGATCATGATATAATCTTATAAAGATTCGAAAGTTATGGAATGACACTGATATGTATAAAAGATGCCATGTTGATTTTGAAGCAGTGAATAGGTATCTGTTTTCATCTTGCTTAACGAGCAGGCTTGTAAATGTTACAGTTCCTCAAATAAGTGCTTGGAGGAAGGTTGCATAGAGTGACAGTTATATGTTCTACATTTGGATGTGGTTTGATCAGATGATGAATCTTGAAAACTGAAGCTCAGAATTGTGGATACAAGGACTTGCTTTATCCTGGAAGGAGATAACAAAGAGATATTTTCTTCTTATGTGTAGCATTGATATGTTATAAATGCTCTTGTACTTTTTGTTGTTTCTAGTTCTTTTTTTATTTTTATCAATATAATAATTATAAAGGTATTTATTATTGATTGAATATAAACACAATTCATCAGCATATGTAAATTGAAATTTCCTTTCCAATATAGCACCATAGCTACTACCTATTGTGCTGATACTGAGTTTGAATTATACTGACCAAAAAATGGTTAAAATCTCACCCCAATTTTAGATCTGAAGCAAAAATATGTTATAACATAAAGTCCCGGGCCCTACTAATTACTTCCAAACCCTGGTTGAAATTAACATCAGGTGCTCTGGGAGGAATTCTAGACCTCTGGGATTTTTCAGAATTTACACCAGACGAGAAACCTTTTGAATAAAAGTCGTTGCTAAGAAGCGAGCGGAGCAGACGAAACGAGAACTCCCAGTATGCTGTGGTTGCCATGGGAACGGCATGACATATGCAGGTGTCGTCACGCTCTCAACAATAATAGGGCCTCACCGGAGGCACAGTGGTAGCGTCGTTGCCTTGTAGTCAAGGGGTCCCGGGTTCGATACCCGATGTAGTCTCATAGTGGTTCGGATTCCACTTAAAACTGTAGGTCCAGTCCCGATTAGCCTTACTGTGCATGAAGTGGACTTAAAACACCAAATCAAACAATCAATCAATCAACGATAATAGCGCTACAGTGGGAGAAATGAAAATCATGGAAAATCACGTGACGAGCTGCTAGCAGACGACAAGTGAATTTCCACGAGACAAATAGGAAGTTACCGTATATATTCATTTCTAGTCTGTGATAGAGACTGCGTCCACCAATTTACTCACTTTAGAAAACTGTTTCTTCAATTTTGACTAAAACCCGCGTGAATATATCGATTTAGTCATTCTTGACTAAGGCATTTCCAACATTGCACACGCTATTGTTTCGTGAATATTATATGAACTAACATCTGTTCATATTCCTCATTATACTTGCAAACATGCAACGGGGCCTCGAGTCTTATCGAACAAACATATCTTCTTACATTTAACAAAATGAGAATTGCGTGATGTTTACATCTTGCATGCATAATGACTAAATGACGCCACTGCATGCTGCTATCATGATTCACCTTCACAATTTGTTAGCATTCCAGGTAGGTAGCTTGGCATTCTCAAGGAAGTGGCTAAGAAAACGTTTGAGTTTACAAATTGAATCGGCAGGTTTAAGAAGGGAATAAGTCCAAAAAGAAAATTTGTGGGAAATCACAAGAAACTGTATAAGTAGAGAGTGTGCATCCAAGAACAACAACTGGAACGTGAGAATCCTGTGTAGGTATAGAGGAGTACGTGAAAAGCAATGTACATGTAACCAGAACTTATATAAAATGTAAAAAAGGTGGCGGATTTATTTCCTTCTATAAACGTATGAAGTTTTTGTTGGGAAAAATATAACATAATCTCGTGTAGTTTACAACACAAAAGTGCACAATGGATTGAATAATAAAAAAATAATGTCCAAATTTTGGAAATTTGGAGGCAAGTTAAAACATCAAACAGTCATTCATCCACCGACTGATCTTCATCGTGGTGAGAAGTTGTAGACCAAGTTACCACGACGTCGTATAAAGGTTTTTTGTCGTCTGGAATGTAGGGGATCATTCTCCTAACATCATTAACTTTTTTTTTTCGTTGATTGATATTTCGTTGTGGCATTGTAAGCTGCATATGTGGGGATTGTCACCGGTCCAGGATTCATTTCCTTCTTACACCTTACGTTGATTTCAGTGTTCTTTATCTTCCTCTAGGGACTGTTTTTTATATCTTTCTTCATACTCAAGTGTACAGCGACGTTTTCCGATGATGTGGAGTGCAATAAGTAATTTTGCCAGTTTTGGTCTTAATTCCCTTCTTAAACCTGCCGATTCAATTATCTCACAAGCTTGCAGTAAATTTCCTGCTTTACACGTAGAAACAATTCAGCCTTACCTCTTAGGGAACTGAACTCCGTGACGCAACAACCAAAGTCTGACAAGTGGCTTATAATTTGTAACTCTCTTTCAGTGCATTGAAAACCATACCACTATATTCTAGATTTTGAAACTGAAGTGATCCTATAAAGTGAGTAAATATTTTACTATATATTAGTATGTTTGCTTTTACAATTTTGACAATATGCAATGTTTGGTATTGAATTATTTTTGCACTCAAAATTCATTACTTACAATACTGCTGATAGCATGAATTATTGATAAATTATGTATCAAAAGTAATGTGCACAGAAATCCAATACAATGTAGACATACACAGTGAATTCCAGTGAAAAGGTTACTGATTGCATCTTCGAGCTTGGATGGATTTTTTATGTACTGATATGCGTCTTAATGCTTTATGTGTTACAGTTCTTGTACAACAAACTTCAAACCTTTCTCAGAAGTGTTCACCCCCTTACCTGTTCGGCCCGTACATAATAAATTGGTGAAGGACAAAGGAGCATTAATTATTCCTCCTTCTCACGTTTAAACCTCTCTCGCAGCCAAGCTGTTAGGCCGGCGAACGACCTAAACGTAACAATATCCTTGAAATAATTATGAACCACCCTGATTTCTGTTTTCCAAAGATCAGTATTTATGAGATAGTTCGCATAGTGTTTTCCTCCGTGATTACAAAACATGACAACTTTCATGCATACCATAGTTTGAACTAAGAAAATTTCGAGGTCTTCAAATATGTCTTGGAGTAGACTAGAATATATATAAAGGTTGTTCCTTATGGGACGCCGAATTTGAATCTAGTTCTAGTTTTTTGTTTCGAGGTTGGCAGACCTGTTCTTACCAATGTTGGTATCTGTTGTCATACGGATTAATGTAACCTCAATTGTTTTGACTCGATTGTTATGGTTACGATATGGGCCAGTTTACGATTGAGCAACGTGTTCTCATTGTGAAGACATTTTAGCAAAGTGGGGAAAGTGCAACGCAGACATGTCATGTGATCTTACACCCTGTGATTTCACAAACTCTTCAAGGGTTCGTGGTTTGTTGACGTACACCTGTGATTTCACAAACACCCATAATATTGATTGATTGATTGACTTATTTTATTTTACTTCGCGTTTTGTGCCTCTTAGGCTAATTTACGAAGATGGGGATGAGTGATGAAATGATGAAATTGATGAATGGGCTTTCACAAACAACCAAGCTCAAACGGGATTCGAACCCAGGACCCTTAGCGTCGCAGACCCCATAAGACGAAATCACAGGTTTACGTCAACAAAACCACGAACCCTTTTGGAACTGAAGACGGAAATCATACGACTCATTGGAGGCATCGGGACAGACATCTGCGAGAGGGTTACCAATAATTTTGTGGAGCATATATATGCATGCAGACTCAGTAGGGGTGGGCATATGTCTGACATTGTCTTTCATACGTAAATGGAAGATGTTGCTGCTTACATATATGTGAAATATAACTATTTTAATGATATTTTCCCTGTTTGTATTTAATTTTCTAATTCGGCGTCCTATAAGGAACACCCTATATTTTTAAATATATTATTGGATTTTAACATACAGAATTTCTCAATAATTTATATTTGAGTAACGAATATTAAATGGTAGGACATGTGCAAAGAATTAACACAAAAAATTAGAAAATTTTATTTCATGTCACATTATTAAGGGAGCATTTGTGCAGTGACTTTCGTTGGGCCACATGTAGAACATCTACTAATTTATGTATTTGTATGTACTTTACCTCATGTTATAATATATGTAAGTAATTACTAGTAATACACGTATACAGCATCCTCTCATAGAGCACCGACAAACTTCCGGCTTCCGTGGTGAAGGGGTTAGCACAACTCCCTACGACGCCACCAATAGAGCAAAGAAATATCCAGGAAACATCTAAAAGATAACTTATGGGAATCTACAGTATATACAGAATGTCCAGTAGACATCCATTGTATGTCCCTTGGATATCTATATGTCCATCCAGAGAACATCCATAGGAAATCCTGGAAAGATATGTTTTGCAGATTCCCTGGATAATTTGTGTTCCTGTTTTGGAAATCCTTGGATCATTTTGGACATGTTTTGGACATCCTATGGATGTAATTTAGACATGATTCGTGTATCAATACGACTTTATTCACGTGGTCGGGATGGTCTCGTGGATAATTTTTATTTAATTTTGTACTGTACCTAATCAGGACATTATCCTGACCCACACATAATCTGGATACGAAAATAGCATTCCTGGACTAGAGATACGGACATCGAAGAGCTCGTGTACAAATACGCATGTAAAAGGCTCTCTCTGTCTCTCTCCCTTACACACACACACACACACACACACATACACACACACTCGCATGTCCGAATGCAAGGGACGCAAATAATTTTACACATCCGGAAAATGTTTAGAATTCACACCCGTAAGCAGAGTATGCACAAAAGTTTGAGGTACTTCTTGACTACCAACAGCACGCAAAGCACACCGCAACTAACTCCTCAATTCAACCTCGCATGATGAGTGTAACAAAGAATCGTAAAGATTTGTGAATGCCCCTTCATCAGTTTTATATCATCACTCATCCTCATCTCCGCAATTATCCAAAACTGGTCTAAATGCGAAGTAAAAAAAAAAAAACACTCCAAAAAACTTTCACAGAGTGTAGATTGCATCAAGACTAAAGAGTTTTCTTAGTGACTTTGGTCCCTTTGAGACTTCCTTTTGGAGCTAACAATGGCAATTCTTATTGTCTATGTAAGCACCAAGATTTTACAAATTCATGGTCTCCACTTTCATTTGCCATCTTCTGCTGGAAAATGTATTGAAATCGATATAGAATTGTGCAAAAAGAGGTTCAGACAGTTTACATAACCTCCCTCTGGCCTTATGGTACACACATGTCTTCCTTCATGTTCTTTTTTTATAAACAAATAGTTTCTACAGTTTTATCCAGAGGCTTCTACACTCAACCGGACGACGTAACTACATTTACTCTGTGCACATTCTCTCTGTAACGTACTCACAATTTTGTCGTTTTCCGACAAAAATAACTTTAGCAACTATGCATGACGTACAGTACATGTACAGAATAGAAGAGATCGTTTTTCGTGAATTTGAAGCAAGACTTCAACGAACATAAGGTTACGAAGAAAAGTTGGTCTTCTTGATGAACTCTGAATGGTGTGAAAATTATGACGGTATTATGCGGCGATATCCGTGTGTGTGGATGGGGTTATGCACAGGGAGTCGTTACGTACCCAAGTTGCGTTACACGGTACGTTCAATTTTGTAGGAGGAAGATTATAGTTCAACTGCTGGTACCCATGTAACGTAGCGAAATGCAATATGTTATAGACTGACGTTACAAGGAACATAACAAAATGTATTATGGTAGATATTAACGTTATAAAGGAACGGAACTAAATGAGCACATTGGAACATAACGTAATATGCAATATGGTATATACTATCGTTACAAGGAAAGTATTAACGAAATGCAATGTGGTATATACTAGCGTTACAAGAACATAACGAAATGCAATATGATTGTAAAGAACGGTACATAGGAACGTAATTGAATACAATCCTCAGTAACGGAATAAAGTGAAAGGCAATATGGTTAATTAACGTTACATAGGAATGTAACAAAATGTAAACCACTGTAACGGAACGGGACAAAATGCAGTTAAGTACATACCATCTGCATAAGGAACGTAAATAAATTCAGTATGGTAGATGTTAACGTTACAAGGAAAGAACAATTCACAAATGTTAGCTAGTAACTTTATAGGCGCGTGACGAATATAATCTATTTATCAAAAAGGAAGGAAAAGGAATAGCCGAAATCTCTTACCTTTCATAAAGTAACTCAGTATATCGTGTGAGATTAATGTGAAATAGCCGTTAAAATATGGTTCTTTATAAATAAATGAATTTCAACCAGGGTTGTTAAAGGGTCAGAAATTTTAAATCAATTCAATTCCGGTTCAGCAGATAATATTAGCAAGCGTAAATGGATCTGGACAGTAAAGAGCCCTTTTATGGTTAAGGTAATTAAATTTTGTTCCAGGAATTTCTCCGGATCAATTGAAATACTGCACAAAGATCATCTTTCCAAATCAATTTAAATACGGTCTAAGTTCCATATTGAAATGAAACAATGCGCAACTTGGACCGAATTTAAACTGTTGGATGAGGAGAGAGTCTTGACTTTTCATACCGAAGCTCCTTCAATTCGTTCTCCAATTTCTTTTGGTTGAAATATCTGAGATACGCAATCTACCTCATTTTCCTTTTCACTACGTTTCATTGCATCACCCGTGGTACTCTTACATGTACTTAAAAATTTTAATTTCCCTATACCTGCACCATTTGGTTAGATACGGAAAAAATAAATACGTAGCTGCCGTCCGTCAAATGTTCTATTTTTGTTTTTGTTGCCCATTTAACTCGTACTTAAGGCAGGGAGCAATGCAGTTACTCGTAACAGATGTAGTCAGGAAGTAGCATGAATTCTCCTCTCCCCGCACTGTAGTTGACCGTTAAAAAGTATGTAACAGAAACATAAGGCTTTCACGATTTATCTGAATATTAAAGTGATCTCTTTATTCACACCCACATATAAATAACTACTTTAAGATTTGAAAACGTAGCAGGGGTGTAAGGTGTTACCTTCCACGTAGCACACCCAATCTTCAACTTCACTTCCACCTAGTACAGAAGGGATCAAATGAAATGTACTTCCCTTTTCCTACCAACTCAGAAGCGATTTGGAAACTCTTCATTGCTCCTGTATAGATAAGAAAATGGGGGAGGGCAGTAGCAGACAAGGCCAACACGCAAACTTGTTTCCGACAAGAGTAGTACAGTAAATGTGCCTTCTACAACAACCCTGATTTTTTGACCTCTAAGAAAATCGCACCAAAACCTCAAAAACTCACTTTCTCTCCACGTTCCGCGTCGCATTTATTGCTCTGACGATGTTTCACAGCGCAGAAAAGCAGTGATGAGTAAATGCACTTTCTCATCCTTGAAGGATGAATGCGCCTTATCGTAATTTTCTAAGTCCGGCCATGTTTATATATCGTGACCTTTGTAAACCTCGGAATGATGTGATCTTTCTGCCACACACACGCGCGCTCGCCTATCATTATTTCTGTATTGTGACGTGTTTTTTCAAGCAAACAAACAAATAATAATAATAATTGGTTTTTTTAGGATTCCTGGCCCCTATAACCCCGCCAGGGTGCGTGGTGCCCAACCAAAAAAGGTTCTAACGGCTGCGGTTAGATAACCACACCTCTGTAGAGTTTCACGTGTTTTTTTTTTTCAAAGGTCCTATGGGACCCCTCTGTTTGTCAAAAATTCGAGATATTTGCAATTTAACGCAGGACTTGGAAAATTTTCGGAAAATTTTTGGTTCCATGACGACCTATGTTTATTTTGGTATGGGTAGACAGAGGACACCGAGACTCGACCAACGCACTAAACCCGACCTTTCTACGACTATTCGTTCAAAAGTTACGAGTGATCAAATTTTGGAGGGTGGGTTAACTTCTTACCCCTTGACCCCAGGACCACCAAAACTTGTTACACGTATTCTACACCTCCAAAATCGACAGAGGGTATCTAACGATACCGGATGGGGGTGTTTTTCGATATATATTGTTTCGATAACTCTTACCATTTTTGAGATATTTGTAATTCAAAATTTTTTTAACGCTGGACTTAGAAAATTTTCGATTGATGAAAAAAATTGGTTCCATGACGATCTATGTTCATTTTGGTATGGGAGGACAGAGGACACCGTGACTCGACCGACACACTAAACCCGATCTCTCTACGCGTACTCTATGTCACCAAAAAAAAATCGACAAGGGGAGATTTTTCGATAACTCTCACTGTTTCCAAGGTACTTAGGTTTTTGATAGACGACAACAACGGAGTCATCAATTAGTAAACATCTGAACTCGGTGAACACTTGGGAACAAGTCAATTTTTTTCAGCATGTCAATATTTTTAACTCTCTCTGCCAGTAATAGGGACTGGTAGTAAGCGTTAGACAAAGTACTTTGAAGCTGAATATGCCTTTCTTAAGACGTCGTATATTGCTAAAATATCTTTAATTCACATATTTCTCATACCGCCGTATCTTGTTCTATTAGACCTCTTCAAGAAAATTGCCAATTAGTAAAAACTAATTGAGCACAACAGGTGCTAATAGGGCAAGCATACAGTGATATGGGGATATGTGAATTGTTGGTTTCTTCGATTCAGATAAATGGATCGAATTGAAACTGGGATATTTTGAATTTTTTAATATGATAGAGATTTTGATTGGCTAATAATTTATACCTGATTGGTTTAAGTAAGCAAGATTTCTATTGGCTCTATAAATCTATATAAGTTAGAGTACAGTGCTAATTTTTCACTTTTGCTGGATCGGCAGAGAAACCTATATCGCGAGGGATAGAACCTAAACAGTTTTCGCCTAAAAGCATATAATTTGGCGGAAAAACCCAAGTAAGGTCATAGAGTTTCTTATAGGAAATAGGTTGAATTTACATATTAGTTAGTGGGACATGTTGTTGCAGTACTCCTCATACAGGTCTGTAAAGAAGTCTGACATCCAGCTTGTTTTTGTTGTAATCTATTCATATTTAGAGTTGGTTAGATGTCTGTCCTAGCTTGCTGGATACCGGCATTACGTCATTGCCTTCCTATGCACATCACGACGTGCCCGTGCAGACATGCAATTGGGGTAGGTTAGTGATTCTGAAGATCAATACTTATTCTACCTTCATGCACGTCAGCCATTGGCTTTACAATTTGTCACAGTTTTATTAAGTATAGAATTTTGATTTAAACCCCAAGAAATCTTTATGTATCTAAGATGTAGGAAGATAATTAACCAAGATAGAGATTGTGAGAAAAGAGAAAAAATGTGTAAGCGGAGGATAATGAAATTTTTTTATATTTTGAGTTCCCTATCGTGATAAACGGTTCAACTTTTGCAACATTTTATTTCTTTGCTATCATGTCACCCATTTGCATTATCATCGGTTGGGTTACAAAATAATGTGGAGTTCAAAAATGAGAAAGGGCATCGAATAACACACTTATAACCCAAAACAAAAATACATTAGAATCTTCGATACCAGGTGCACGTCACTATAAAAAACTGCATGTTCCGAATAAATCTATCAATTAATCAAGTTCAAGGATGCACTCTCAGTCTCCTTTTTCAGCCCTCAACGCTAACAATCTACTTCCGTGCCACATCACGCCAAGAGTATAATTCGATGGCACACACTTTTGCTAACTCTAAGAAAAATCACTGGGGTGTGAAAATATATTTCTCCCATGAAACTACAACATACCATCATCGAAAAAAAAATGATCTGTGAAATTGCTATATGGAAAACTGTAAAAAATCCATTTTCAAAAAATAATCACGAACGAAACTATATATTTTTTAAAAAATAACGTTTATTGACATTTCTAACATGGAACACAAAAAATTGACGGAATATTTTTTTCTGCTTTTTACACCAACAACGGAAAAAGGAAACTATTCACCACCCTTCCACCTTACCAATGGGCGAAATTTGCACACACACAATATTTTTTCTGTTGCTTCGTATGAATTGGACGCTTTTTACAAATCGGTGGAAATCAAAGAAAGGTGGATCTCGAACATGGACACCCTCATCAAAATTAATTGGAGACCAAATCTTATGAAACATCAATAAAGGATGCGCTTTCTACTGAAAATTTTAATTACTTATAAACATGGAATGAGTGATATTCTCGAAAAAATTCAACCCCCCTCGCCCCTAAAGAATTCGAATCCTATTAAAACAAAAAAAAAACTTCAACACGGACAACAAACATGCTTCACAAGAAATATTAGCATATAAACCAACGATTTTTTTTAAGAAACCTACTTCGTTTAATTAAAAAAAATCCTACTGAAAGCACATGCCACTATACAAACTATAAAAAAATACAATCCCTGGCATAAAATGAACTTTAAAGAAAATTAATTAAACTTATTTCCACATAATGAACCTCAACGCGTATACATTGGTACATTTTTTTTTCATTCTGTGTACCTCCAAAAATATGAATTAAATAGATTCGATATTTTGCAGGATTTAAATGAAACAGACGTAAATAAGAATTGGGAGCACGTACGTAATGCAATAGAATCAGCAGTTAAATAAAGTATAAATCAAGAAAAAGTAAGTCATGGTTCGCATAACCTAATAGAAATAGACTTAGGTGGTTAAAGAACAGCATGTTTAGAAGATTACTTGAAAAGTAAAATTAACGAAATTGAAATAAAAGAATCAGAGGTGCAAATGAATTGAGAAAGGGGGTGGCAACCTAAAGTAAACTTCATAAAAAAATGGCTGACTATTTTAAATAGATGGTAGAACTACTTTAATGACGTTTTAAATGTTCATGTAGGAGATAAATTAGAAATAAATTAAGTACGCACAGCAGAACCTAACTTGATTGAAGTTAAAGATTCCAAAGAGATAAATTAGTCGAGAAGAAACTTGTTAATATGTCTGACAAAAATGTACAATTCATGATGGATTAAAAAAAAAAAGAAGATGCTCTTTTTAATTTTGCCTTAGAATATGCTTTTAGGAAGGTAAAAGAAACTAACGAAGTACTGTTAGAATATGCAGATGATGTAGACTTACTGGAGAATGATGTAAATACAATTAAGAATAATGCTAAAATATTTTTTCAAAGCGGCTAAAGAGATAGGTTTTAGAAGTTAGCAATGAGAAATCTAAAGATATGTGCTTACAGGCCGAAACCAAGTGATAACAACTTGTTTTGAACCAGTTTTCCAAATCCAAATACTTAGGAGTAATACTAACAAATGAAAATGATATTAAAGAGGAAATGAAAAGAAGGCTTAATTCATGTTACTTTTCTCTTCATAAAACTTTTGTCTCCTCGTTTCATATCTAAGGAACTAGAAAATTAAAAATATATATATAGATCTTGCTCAGGATAACAAATCGAACTTTCGGGTACAAGAAGGGTAGAGAATTAATTAATTAGTTAATATTCAATGTAATATGGATTCACGTATTAAACAAAAACAAAGTTAGTAATAAGGTATTCATATTGACAAGGGAATTCTTACAAATCCATTCTCTTCGTAAGTTTGCCAATAGCATTTTTCATCCTGTGTTATTTCAAATCTTCAATTATGCAATGCAAAAAGGAGAAGAATTTCCATGACATGATAACATGAATTTGTACGTTGAAAGAAAATTGAAAACGAAGAGCTGTGATAAAAAAGAACGCTTGACTCTGACGAGCGGGAAACATAATAGAAATCAAGGACGGAAAATATGAACAGAGGAAAGGGGATATTCAAAAGAAGGTGGCTCTTCCATGATAATTTTTACTTTCTCAATCCGAACAAATTCATAAACATTATCATCATTGAATGTTGTTGTTGTTGATGAGTTGGTGTTTTAAGTCCACTTTATGCACAGTATGGCTAATAGAGTCTGGACCTACAGTTTAAAGTGGGATCCGAACCACTATGTGCCTCCACCAGGTATCAAACCTGGGACCCTTTGATTACAAGGCGACAACGCTACCACTGCGCCACGGGGGAGGCCCCATCATTGAATGGTTGGTTACGTTGTCCCTCCGAACGAAAGATGGAAAGTACACAAGCCTGTGCCTCCTAAGTTCATCGTGGCTTGCGAAATGAAACTTCCGATGATTTTTATTTTTTTTAAGAACATGCTTCGCTAAGGAGGTCAAAATGACAAGTTCCGTAATTCGAATAACTTGTTGATTTCATTACGAACGAAGAAGGAATGCATGGCTGTAGTATCATTACATCAGATCATCTTTTATCTTGTTTGCGTCGATTAATCTCCTTACGTTCTTGTCGTTTTCGTCCAGAGTCACGTCCATCTCTCCCGTTATTACATTCGCCACTTCTAGATTATCAATTTCTCTCCCTGTAATTTTATGAATGTGGTTTTTTGATGATCATCTAGCGAACATCGCATAAATTTTAGCAATGTCGATCACTCAATGTATATCATCATCTTCGTCCAATACAATTGTTGAAAATTTTATATAGTACTTCCAGGAGTAGGTCGGTTAAAGAAACGCGAGCCCGAAGATTCCAATTTTACCTTGTTCTGTCTCGTTTAACCGATTTTGAATTTGAGAATTTTTTTTAATTATTATTTTGCCTTTTGCGACACGTTCGACTATTTGTTACAATACGTTTCAACCTTTCTGTATAAACGTTTCAACGTTCCAGTAAACGTTTCAACGTTCCGGTAAATGTTTACCCTTGCCAGAACAGAAGACATTATCCGAGGGTGGTGAAATGTTGAACAGAAGTTACTTATGTATAGAGGCAACTTTTCCGCTCTACCCCAAAAGCATCATACAAAATTTGCTTTTTTCGATACCCCCTATTGAAGAACGTGCAAGACCTTTTACCTCGGAACTTTGGCCAACGTGAGGACTTTTGCCAATGGTTTGTTCATCAAATTGAAACTATCCCCAATTTTCAGAATACGGTAATATGGACTGATGAGGCTATCTTCACGAAAACTGGTGTGTTCAATAGTAAAAACAGTCATGTGTGGGAACATGAAAATCCACATGCACTGCTAGTGGCACATCATCAGCACAGGTTTGCAGTGAATGTGTGGTGCGGGATACTGCATGACCATTTGATTAGACCGTACATTTGCCCTGTTCGCCTATGTGGACCCACTTATCAAGCTCTCAGTGAGGTTTTGTCTGAACTACTAGAGGACGTGCCTTTGGCACTGAGACAAAGACTGTGGTTTCAACACGATGGTGCACCCCCACATTTCGATCGGAATGTGCACCATTTCCTCAATACCTTATTCCACAACCAGTGCATTGGCAGGTGAGGGCCTGTGTCTTGGCAACCTCGATCGCCTGATATTACGCAACTGGATTTCTTCCTCTGGGAAGAGATGAAACGCCTCGTTTACGAAACACCTGTCGTGTCAGCCGAGGACCTCGTTGCCCGTATCAATGTAGCTGCAGCATCGATAGCACAAACGCCGGGGTTGTTGGGTAGCACTAGACAATCCTTGATTCACCGTTGTCGCCTCTGCTTGGAAGTACATGGTGGACACTTTGAAAACCGTCTGTGATGAGGTTCCCTTCACATCTCCATTAAGCATACTGTGTGCCGTTCAGGGTATGCAACCTATGATAGTTCAATTTTTTCGTTTTTACGTCATGGTGCCCTTCGCTCAGGAAATTTTCTTTGCTTTTTGCTGCCATTCAACACATGCCAATTTTCGTCGATACCAGCTCACGCAGAACGCACACCCACCCCACTCCCGTCAACATCTTCGTTCGTGTCCTTTGGGGAATCCCTTGCGCCGACATTGCACAACATTGCCGCGTGATTTTTTGAAAAGAGCGTACCCAATTTGTTAGTGGACCGCCCAACACCGACGACTTCTCTCCACCCGTTTTGCCATGATTCACTTCGGATAATCATTTTCTCACGTTTTCTAACGTCAGTAACTCGGCAACAAAACCGTTTCCGGAATTTCGTTACATGAATTTTCTACCTTATTTTCACTCGTACAATCATCACCTCCCAAGCGTTGTAAACTTACGAAACACCCTGTATATACAAACATTTTACCTCAACAAACGTTTGTTGTATAAAGTGAACGCACATGTTGAAATTCATTTTCCATAGATAATAAAATTAGAACAAATTCATACATCAAATAAATATATTTGTGATAAATACATAGTTAATCAGTAAATACCGATAACCAGAATTTCTGTCACGCCGAATCTTGTTTACGGATGTTTTGAGACATTTTGTTTTACAATTTAATGTTTTCACTGACAACCAAAACGAAAATACGTATTAGCCTATAACTTAATGACTTTCAATGTGTCAAAATACTGTAATGTTACTATGCTGCCGATCACAATTATGAAACTTCTTCGAACACGTCTTCGATAACGGTATTTGCTATTCGTAACGGATATGTGTATTACTTTTTTGAAACAGACGTTTGTGGAGGAAAATAACTAGAACGTTACAAGAGTAACGAGCACAATTATACGAGAGACCTATGTTATTCTCTCCGGAACACGGCATCGGACACGGTATTGCACATCGGAACGTCTGTATGATACGAGTAACAGCTATCAATAACGTCGTTGCTATGAAGCAAGGAGTGTAATATTTGTACAGTCGTGACCTCAATTAAGTTATGGTTAATTGTAACGTTACTATCACTTTCCACACACACAAAAGTTACTAGTCAATAAGTGACGAACCTCTTTCTTACCCTGTAACGCTACTGATCACAGTAAAAGCGTTACCAAACGGCCTACTGCTTTACAGATCAGTTATGTTTCAAAAACGTTATGCACACCTGTAACGTAATGTTTCATGTACCTGAGGTAACGTTTCTGTTCACGAAAAAAGTTACTTTGTTTATGGTAGTAACGTAACGGAAAACGTAATTGAAAATACCGCTTCATTTCGTTACGTTACGACTCCCTGGTTATGCAAGATTAACTTCTTTACACACTTGATTATGACTTTCTGGTAACGGTTTCCATGAATAGGTAATATATCATTCAAACTTCTTCAAGTATGTTTGGCAGTGATTTATCAAAATGTTCAGGATTTTTCGAAATTGTTTGAATTATTTCATTTTGTTAAAGTTTTTGTTATAGTTTCTTTTGATTCACTATTAGAAAATATCAGTAAAAATTAGTACTCGAACTTCACATTGGAAAGGGAAATGATACTATTAGAAAATGCATGCTGATCTTCCAAAGTGAGAATCAAGCGGATTGTATTCTATTAGTACAACAACCAAGTAAGTTGTGGCCATGCTATTCAGTTGTTTGGAGCTAACATCTTCCTCATCTCAATGAATAAATTGAACCACAATTAGGATACACAAGCAGGCTAACGCAATATGTTTTCGTTAGTAGTGTTCAAGGAACGTTTCAGCTCTTGCTCAGCCGTGAAATTTAATAATCTGGTGAGAGTTCAAAAATATAAATATACATACCAATATTATTTCTTTGCGCACCGGCGATAGTATTACGCTATGTCCAACGTGGATACGGGCAGCACGGTGCGTGCGGGGCGATGCGAGCAGTCGTATCCGATCAACCCTGTGTCAGAAATGAGCCCGTCCTACGTAGACACGTGACGCGTGCGATTCGTCCGCTCGCAACGCACGCAACGTTTGATTTTCAAACAGGTTTGTTTTGTATCGCATTTGCCGTCCGGTGGCCAGTCGCCAAGAAAGATGGAAGGGCTTATTGCAGAAGTGCAAAGAAGAAATATGTTGTGGGATAAAAGAAACCCTCGTTACAAAGATCGTTTAATTGTTGATAAGGAGTGGGATTCCGTAGCTGAGAGTACAGGAATTGCAAGTAAGTAATAATAGAATACACATACAGTCTTTACTATTTAATTATGTGAAAGTCGTGAGTGGATGAACAAAAACATCAAATTGTATTCACTGAGAAGTAATCACAGAATACGGTTCGTACATTTTCTGCTGCTCTCGAAGCGCGGTTGTTTGCCTTCGAGATCTGTAGGTTCCTGTCCATCACATTTTCTTCCAAGACGTTTACAAGAGAATCTTTTTCTATGTCAATTATAACATTATGCAGAATGCAAATTGCTTTAACAATATGAACAGCATGCTGTACACTAGTTTCGATTGGTTTCAATAGGATCCTAAATTTCGCAGAACTTATGCCGAAAGCACACTCCACTGTCATTCGAGCACGCGATAAACGGTAATTGAAATATGAGGCGGCTGCATTGTTTTGAACTCTTCTTTTAGAATATGGTCTCATAAGATATGTTCGTAATGGAAATGCTTCGTCTCCTACAAACACAAATGGAGCTTTTTGATGGAAGTTGGGCAGCTGCAAATCTTTTGGTAACGATAAGAAACCATTTTCGACATTTTGATAAAGTGCTGAGTTAGAAAATACACCAGCATCACTTTCTTTGCCATATGCACCCACATCGATCATTAAAAATCTGTACCTTGCATCAACAACGGCCAAAAGCACTATGGAGAAAAAATGTTTATAATTGAAAAACATGCTGCCTGACTTGCTTGGGCACTTCATTCTTATATGTTTCCCATCGATACTACCAACACAGTTAGGGAAGTTCCACTTTTCAAAATAGTCTTGCGCAACTCGATTGAAATCTGCAACAGTAGGCACAGGCATGTGTTCTTTCTGAAGAGAATCCCAAATGGCTTTGCACACCTCAATGACTATAGATGCAACAGATGATTTAGATATGCGAAATGAGAAGGCAATCTGTCTGAATGCAATTCCAGTCGATAGGTATCTGGAAGAGAAAAAAAACATCCATTTTAGAAGTATTGCACTCCTGTCGATGGCTTAAAAAATATAGTCATCATGCTTTTAACACGACAAACCCCATATGCTAAAGAATTCTCGATGATTAACTTGTGTATTGCAATGCAATTTGGGAAAGTAAGGTTAACTATGTAAGAGCTATGGGGTTTGAGAAGAATTTAAATATTGTATAAGTTGGAAACAAGTGGATGAATTATCTCCACACCCTTTTACAGTTGCCCGCAGTATGTAGTGAGACAGATCAGAATGAATTGCATAAGCATATTGATTAGCTTGTTCAGACGATGCTGATTTGTAATGAAATGTTGTACAAATTTATTAATACTCACAAACGCAGAACAATTCATAAAGGCAGAACAATAATAAATAGGTTTAAACAATGCAATTAGAGTTAGTTAGTTACTTAGTGAGTATCTTCTCTTTTGATTTCAGAGGATGAAGCTAGAAAGAAATGGCGCAATTTACGAGATCAATTTGTGAAAGAGTTTAAGAAAATTCCGAAATCCAAATCGGGCTGCTCCCAAGAATGTGCGGCAACGTATCGTGGAAAGTGGCAGTATTTTACGAATCTACTTTTTCTAAAGGATACAGTAGTCCCCAGAGAAACGGAGGGAAATGTTTCATTTCAGGCATCAGAAGATAGGCAGGTGTCTGGAATGGTCAGTGACTGTCATGAAGGTGATGATTTGGAAGAAGATGCAAGTGTCGACGAAAACACAAATACTGAACTTTCTCAGGTGAGTTTCAATGAAACACAAACACCATCTGCTCCTCCACAACGAACAACACAATCTTCCCCATCCAAAGCAGGTACGTCTCGTCTAAGGAGGAAGAAACCACACGAAGAGACAATTGATTTAGAACGAAAACTGCTGGATATTGAGTCCAAAAAACTTGCTCTACTTCAAACACCCGAAGATGAGAATTTACTGTTTATGAGGTCATTATTACCATATTTTCAAAGAATGAATCCCATCCAGCAACTACGAGTTAGAACTAAATTTCAAGAAATATTGATGCAAGAGCTGTCGCAAACTCAATCAGATAGTTTCCAGTCTCCTGTTTCAAATTTTTCTTTTATGAGTTCAACTACTGCTGCATCGTCTGTTCATTCTAATTTTCCACACATTTCTACACCTGTTTCTCCTGCCAGTTTAGCTTACCCCAATACTTCGCCGTCATATTCCTCTGCAAGCCTACCTTCACCTCATGCTACAAATATATATTTTCCAGAAAACAATTAACTCAGCAGCATTCACCAAATGTGTATTCCCAAAATGTATTCCAGCAATAGTGTAATAAAAGTTTCATAATACTAATAATTGAAATCTCAGTCACTTACCTCAAGGTTAGCAGCAACCTCTCTTCTACAGAAATTGGTCTTTGAAAATTTGTGGTATAATGATAACAAGCACCATCCAATCTTTTCACAATATAGACAAAGGTGTTTATTGTAATTCTAGTGTACTGATGAAATGCATTTTCATCTGCTCGTAGCTGCGGATACAGATGATGAAATTCTCCATACGACAACCTATTCCTGAAGATTGTGTGTGTCTTTTGTCTGTGACGTCTCTTGTGTTCCTTCAATATTTTCATTTTAATTACACTACTTTCCATTAATAGCACGGAGCGCACCGAACTGGAAGCCATGTTCGTCGCAACTGCTCAACACAATCGCACGCAGTAAGGTTGGACACTCCCTGCGTTCACGCACATATCTGCGGTGCGGCGCTCGCATCACACCGCACGCACCGCGCTGCCCGTATCCACGTTGGACATAGCGTTAGAGTCCATCCTCGAACAAAAAAATCGGATAAATTTTGTCCGGCATACACATGATACGTTCCAGAAAAAGGTTTTGTGTGCATGAAATATATAGATTCCGCAAGAGCTTTTGACAGGATTGATAATAATATTATCCTATAAAGCTTGCACGTTTTGGGTTTTGCACACAACATATAAATTATTAATCTAAAACAATACTTCCAAACTTATTAAATGTACAATCTTTCGTTTATCATGTTAAATCTTGGTATCCACAGTGTTCAAATCTAGTTTCTCTTTTTTTGCAATTAGTATTAGTACCAGGTAAAGCAATTTCTCAGTGTTTAATGCATGCAGATGATGTTTAATTATTCAGAGAAATTAGAGCTAAAACGGATACTAGGAAATTACGAACTGATATATACGGTACATGGTCCATATGTGGAGTATAGAGTATGACCTCAGGCATAATATTCAGAAATGTTTATATGTGATATTTACCAGAGCGAGAAATAATGTGCGAAATTATAAATGTTATTAATAAAAATAGAGTGAATTCCATTATAACACTTAACATGACCTTCAAGGAGCATATTTCTTGCATTACCCAGAATGTCTACAGGAACCTTCAATTTCTAATAAGAAATGCTAAAAGTTTAAATGATATACTGTATACTGTTTGTGTATACTGTATAAATGTTTAGGTAGAGGCAATTGGAATATGAATGCTCTGCATGTGCACCAACTTGTAACTCGCAGAAATATATGATTGAACGCACACAGAATAAACTTCTCAGATATTTATGTTATATAAATAATCAAATATTTGCCAGAATACCATACGATGATTTGTTAGATGAATTTGATTTTGTAAGTCTGTCAAATAAACTTATAATTTTTCAATAAATTCTTGAATTGCTGTTTTATGTCCACTTTATGCACAGATAGGCTAATCGTGACTGGACCTACAGTTTAAAGTGGGATTCGAAGCACTGTGCAATGTGCCTCCACCGGGTATCGAACCCAGGACTCCTTGATTACAAGGCCTTTCTGCAATCAAGATATATGTATGTATGCATGCATGTATGTATGTATGTATGTATGTATGTATGTATGTATGTATGTGTGTATATATACGTATGTGTATATATATATATATATATATATATATATGTGTGTGTGTGTGTGTGTGTGTGTGTGTGTGTGTGTGTGTTCTTGTGTTTAAAGGAGGCCAGAGGGAGATAAATTAAGGTAAATAAATAAATAATAAATAAATAAATATAGTGGGTGAAATGAATAAAATTGTTGCTAAAGTGGCACTTTATATTAATTTTGAAGTTTTTGAAAATACATTTATTGCAATAATAAAATATTTAGAGAAGCGTTATAATAAAAATCGTAATTTTGCAATTATTTGCTTTGTACATGAAAGGTTAATTCTATTCTTACTCTAAAAGAAACGAGATAACATCTGAACGTTAAACGTACACCTTTCTATCTATTTACTTAGGTGTCCAGATAATAGTACAACTTGAAAATGTGGACATTTTTATCCAAATGTTTATCCGAAGTGACTTTTCATGGTGTACCAGAAATTGTGAGAAGAAAGAGACATCCCATAGAAAGGTAGGTACCAAAAGGAAAGTACAATGCACTTGTAATCATCTCGCATGCCTCCTGTGTGCAATAAATATAATGATGTTAGTATTGTCCTTTTAAACAAAATATAGCTGTAACATTTTGACTTCTATTAATGTTGTACACATTTTTAATGGAAGAAATAGAAATAACACATTATTTTAGAACTCTTTCTTTCAATACAGTTAGTTAAATTCTCGAATAATATGTGATTTAAACGAATTTTGTTATATAAGGTTCAAAACGGATAAACAAAATCTAATTCATAGCCATTCTATTGTCTCCAAACTTAAGATAGATTAGGTATAAGTTATCGGGATTTTTGAACGTCACAGCGTGGTGAGAGATTACACATTTTTCACAAAACGAATTTCTAATGTTGCTTTTCTTCAAATTAGAATTTTCAAGCCATCTTTTATGATAAAATTAATTACGTTATTAATATTGATTGATTTGGTTTATTTCACTTCTGTTTTGTGTTACTTTATGCTAATCGCAAAGATGAGAATGAGAGATGATATGATGCAATTGATGAAGGGACACTTACAAGGAATGTATTTACCCAAGGCTGAGAATCGAACCCAGGACGGCTGGCGTTGTATTTCAGTGTGCTTGCCACTCCGCCACGAAGGTTGGTACATTATCAAACTGTATTATTATTATTTGAAAAAGGAACATGTGTCTTTACAATCATTTTCGTAGTGTATTCCAGTCTGTATAGTATTTTCTTCATTATGGCAATAATTCTGTGAGATAGTTAACGTTTACTGTTAGTCTGACACCAGATTTAGATGAAGTGAAAAAATAAGAATGCTTATTGAAGTAGAACTATTTTTTGTGATTTTCAGAAGACTTCTAATTCAGGTAAATTACATCTATTATGACGTAAACTATCTTATAGACGTACCAAGAGTGATATATATTTTCGACCAGAGAGAACGCTAGCGTCTATGAATAACACTCTGCCTTTTTTCACAATTTGAATTTGTATAAAATGTTTTATTAATACTTTTAACACCATTACGTCATGGACGTCTCATGTATCGTTAACATGTTGAAAACGTGTCGGAGACAGCATAGCCCATGTCGTATGTAATTCAACAATCTACCTGTGAGCTGAGCATGTACAAATCTACGGTTGGAAAGCCTCCTTACTTGTGTATGGGACTAACATTCATGCAGTCAACGCGAATGTTCTCTTACCAGCATGAAGTCATCCTTGGTTCATATACAGTGTCTTGCCCAGGAATTTGTAAAGAGGGGATATGAACAAAAAGTGCTGTTAGAGTCCTATTTTTTTTTAGAGTCAACTCATATTTTGCTTTCAGCTGGCCTACAAAGCCTTACGATTTTTATAAGTGTCCATCTGTGCACCTTATTGCAACCAGTAAGAACTAATTTGGTAGAGAAGAAATATGGAAATACACATTTCAAGTAGAATCGACTAATAATTACATTTACCAAAATAATATTTTTCATATTTTGCCTCTTACATATGTCGACGATACGTAATTATACTACCTCATAAAATTACAATGGAAAAATTGAGAGATTTGAAACTTCCATCTTTAGACTATTGGGCGTGACTTATACCACTTAACCACTTTCCTTGTTGAAAAAATTAAGTTGAAATTTGTCTTAAGAGTTGCCAGCAATCTTTCAAACTTTATTAGTCTTCCATCTGTTTCTCTCTACTTTATTTACAAGCAGATATAGACTTTGAGGTCTGCAGCTCAGAAGAAGAATATTGGTATCTTTCTCTCTCCCTTCTACTGTAATGTAGCGTATCTCATGTATTGTGTTTGAGAAGTGTCATTGCCACATGTTGCAAACAATTTGAAATTCCTTAGTTTCAAATTTGACCACAACCTCCGCACATGAGGTAGATATCGTTTGTGTTGAGATATCTAAATTGCATACATACATTACAATAGATTTTGATTGTCGATACAGACTCATTGCCGCTAAGAAACAACATAGTTTTTAATGCCTCAGACAATAGAATATTTTACAAAGATCTTAATATTGACCAACTCGCAAAGTGTGTTACAGACGCATAAATCGCCTAACAAGAATATTCATAATGTATACTCTTGTAGTTTGATTGTTTGATTGATTTGGTGTTTAAGTCCACTTTATGCACAGTAAGGCTAATCGGGACTGGACCTACAGTTTAAAGTGGGATCCGCACCACTATGTACCTCCACCGGGTATCAAACCCGGGACCCCAACAAGGCGATGACGCTAACACCGCGCCATAGGGGAGGCCTATACTTTTGTAGTATAAATTGTATTCAATTTGTCCAAACAATAAAAAAAACAGTAAAACTTTATGTTTACATGGGTTAAAGCTAGAGCTGAGCCGATGCTACCATTTGCCGATACCGATACCATGACCGATACCCACCAATACCGATGCCGATACCGATATTTGTATAATTCCAGTATAAAATAACAAAGGCTAGTTACCGAGTAATACTAACTCGTCACATCACTATGCACGTATTTAGAAATATATAATTTGGGGAGCTAGTCCGAGCAAAGTGTCTCAGAAATATAATAATGAAATTGTTTCTATTTAATACGTTAATATAATTATTTGTAATAATATGAAAATTAATTAATTAGTATATAATTTCTCCGATGCGCATGGAGTATTGTTGTGTGTAACCACAGACTATGAAACTTAGGAAAGACAACGTTAACACTTATTTCCTTCTTTCTATCTTGACCAAAAAACATTGTTATTACATAAATAGTAAAAAGACGCTATAAAATCAGAGATAAGACAGCAAATATTCACCATCTAGCTTACCTTACAAAAAGAATGATGATAAGTAAAGTCCCTGATAAATATTTTATGTGCATTAAGGTAACTAGTGGTGCACATAAATCTTCAGAGGGGCCTCTCCGATGATGTCGCCATCGCCTTGTAATTAATAGATCGCGGTTTCGATACTCAGTGGAGGCACATGGTGGTTTGGGTCCAACTTTCAAAATATAGGTCCACGTCCGATAACTTATCGTTTTTAGTACCGTCATTTAAAGCCGTATGTTCCCAATGTAATCTCGGCGGAAATTATTGATTGATTGATTGATTTGCTTTATTTTAATTCGCTTCTTGTGCCACTTTTATCTAATTTGTGAAGATATGGATGGGTGATGATGTGATGGAATTGATGAACGTACACTCCCAAACGTCCATACTCCGGCCGGGAATCGAACCTTGGCGTCGTAGCGCGATGTGCTAACCACTCCGCCACGGGGCCGAGGTTCGGTGGAAATAAATAGCAATCATTGGCCGATACCGGCAGTCACACGAAAGGCAGAAGCAAGGGGTATAAGTATAAATTGCTGATTCCCCTTCGCGCTTGAACGTAGATAAAACAAAGCTAACTTCACAGTGACCTTCGTCCCTCTTTTCCAAGAACTCCGTAACTACCTGACCCGGCATTAGTGTGGCTGGGGTTTAAAACATTCACCTACCTTACGACCACGAGCTTCAATCGAGAATTGTCAATGAAGGGTTTATTTCCCACAGCGTTAACTAAGCAGTTACACGCCTTCGTAGATACGTTTGTGTTCAGCATTAACTTACCCATGCCTTTGATCTTGCCATCTGCTTCCCAGGAAGGTGATGTTTTAACCCGTGTTTCTAGGAAAATCTATCGAACCTCTTGTGCTGGTCTCCCAATCTGTCACAGGGAAGGGGACCTCGGTGGCCAGTTCATGCGTTGTATTTCTTCACCTTCAAGAAAGTCATTCACCAATTTGGTTCCATGCGTACATATATCATCATTTTAACATCCATGAAGATAATGTCTTGGCCGACTGCGCCTTTGAAAATTTGAACATGTTTTTGGAATATTGATTACTGTTCCTCTGAGCAGTAAGGGCACCTCCAGCAGAGTCATGCAGTTCCGTACGTTCATTGAGCATGATCCATTTCCACGATATTCCTTGGATTAAATTGTGATCGAGGTTCTTTCCACATTAATGTGCGACGGGAATCATTTTGCAAATTGAATCCTGACTGATCTGTGAAGAGGACGTTCCTCCATTCGTTCAGGGTCTAATTTCGATGATGCTAGCTTCACTGTAAGCAGGCCCTTCTGTGAACTGGATCAAACGGGACACACACTACTGGACATCTGGCATAGAGACCAGCTGTCCTTAATCTCCGTCTACTATGGGCGTATCCGAAAGGTGCAAGATCGTACTTGAAGCGAGCATCCTCCGAGTATGGTCTTCAAGTCGTGGACTGGAAGTGAAAGTCTTTCGAATTGCACTTCGACTGCAGCGCCAAATACGATCAGTAGATAAAACTTAGTACTCGTTGTTTTAGCCACGTTTTAAACACTTCTTTTTCACCATAGAAATCACATAGAATTTCCAAATGTTCGTACACATACATTTCTACACATTATAAGAACTTTAAAACAACTTGCTGGCCCATAACGTATATTTAACCTGTGTTGCTGGCTTTCTACCTCCGTGATTTTATACAAATGAACAACCAGTGTGGAAATCACGTGACCTAGTCCACTCCCGTCTGTACTGCAAGCTGTGCACTTGCGTACTTCTGTTCTTGGCGCTTTCGAACTGTACTAGGTGACATCACTTCCGCTAAGACCATACTTCAAGTCCGTAATTTATACCTTTCGGACAGAACCACAGTTTGGAGATAGAAACTCTAACCCCTGACGCGGCTGCAAGCTCTGAGGACAGTTATCTTGCAGGCATCGCCGGTTTGGATCCATCTTGGTTTCCTGGCGTCATGTATGGTCTGTGACACATTTTCCAGCAATACACCTGTAGTAATACATGATTGCATGCATCCAAATGAAAGCATCCTCCATACACATCTTTTACCTTTCTGCAAAAACCTAAAACAATTAAAAAATGGTCAAAATTACTCCTAAAGGTTATAAGGAGATATTGTCGTTCTTTTTTGATAATGTTTGAAGAGGCAGCCATCTTGGATGTATGACGTCACATAGGTCATACACCCCAATAGTAGGTATGAACAAAATATCACAGGCAGTAATTTTACCCATTTATAAGCAAGATTGTCAAGTAAAGCGTATATAACGCTTTAAATTCTTGCAGAAAAGGGCAGGAAATAGTATCACTGCTGTCACGTCCTGGGGTGAGACAGAAGCACACAGGGGCGTACCTGTGTGGTGCAGGTCGTCGACCGGTCACTCTACTCTACCTAGCTTATCCATCTACGGAGTTCACGGGAAGAGTAGGAGACATACCTTTCTCTGATATGCCTACGGACTAGCCTTGCCTATTTTAGTGCATAAAGTTATAAAACTAGTGACCTCATGATAAAAACATTAAAGGGGGGGAAGTGTAAGTGCGAGAGGTATTTCTTAATGGAAGGACAAAAGAGATGCGAGTGTCTGTGTATGCGTGTGGGAAATACTTACATTAAATATTATTATCCTAGACGTCTTTTTCTACTGTGGTGGCAGGAGTGCCTTCATACGCACGACTGCTCTTCGTCTTAGAATAAATCTTTAGTATATTACCTTAAAAACAGTCACTGTGGACTCATATGATATTGGAAATCATGGGGGATAACGGATAAAGCAAAACTTTGGAGTTTAGAGTTTAATAAGCAACAAAACAAATAAAGAATAAAAATAAGATGTGATACAAGGATCATGACATACAAGCTTTCAAGGCTTAGTGATGATTACAATATGACTACATTGACCCCTGGGGGTTTTTGTGTTCATTACATGTTAAGACACTATGCTAACGGATATGAATCCTTCAGCTTCTAAAGTGTAAACAATGATATAAGGGCAGGCGTACAAATATGGCCCTCCTTACATTAGTTCCTTTGTTTCAGACATAACTCTCCAAGTAATGGGGTGGGTCATTAAATCAATGAATCTACCATTTATAATCCTAGCTAATTCTGGGTGTAAAGGTTAGTGTAATTTTTGTGTTTGTAAGTGTAGTAATGTTGCCAGACTTGGATTATAGGAGAGTGTATCCCCTGGAGGAGTTAGTTAGTTACCATACTATGTATTCATTAGATAGTTACAAAAGATTATTCTTACTTTCGTAAGTAGGGTATGTTACCACCGAAGAATCTCAGCGATCGTCTCTGGTGAGGGTGTCAGATTATCAGCAAGTGGGAGGTTCCTTTCTCTGTGCAGTGCTCGCCCACGGGTCAGAAGGAGGGAGGATAGTGGCGGAATGGAGGGCAAAACCACAAAAAGGAAAATGGGGTATTTAAGCCATATGTGCGTTGGTGACGCCATATCCTATGCTTGGAAACAAGGGTCCTGTTGTGCCCTATGTGCCTACGCTGGTGAGTTATCACTCTAGCAAGAAATCGGCGGAACCAAATGGGTATCTGTTTCGTCTGACTTATATGTCTGGGGCGGTTAGACATTAACTAACCTTCAACCTTCCCAGTATAGTGCTGGCAAATAATGCCTTCATTCAAAGTTCGTATTACCACATGTGAACAGGCAGGGATCTAACAGGGGTTTCATTATGATCACGATTCAGTTCTACAGTTCTTTGGAATTGAATATGGCATGCTCGACTATAAGTTTTAGGCCCTGAAACAAAAATCTACCTAGGGAGTGTATGGGGTGATCACTGCCAGAGAGGACTCCGTTTGCAATTTAGAATAAAAAATGTCCAAATTTCTTTAGGTGAGACCGGATATATCTCCATAACATTCGAGTTATAAAGAAATCTGTAAGAATCCATTTTATTCCCTTATCAATTCTGAAAAAAACATATCTGTACAAACGTTTGTCAAAAACCACTCTTCGAGGAGATATGTTCAATTTTCTTTGTTAGTGCATGAAGTTGCAGCCATCTTTGATTTATGATGTCACACAGGCGTTCTGCCACAATTGCGGATGAAACACCTGGTAGTACATGATTGTGTACCACACTAGCAACGTATTACTGGTAGTCGTATATTCCCTTAATTAAAATAACAACAATCTATAAAAATAATGACACTTGCGCCTGGACTATTTCGTTTCGATGTGTGCCGTGTCACCCATGGTGCACTCATTGAACAATTGAAGGTGCACAAACAAACTGTTTGAGTTCCTCATTCGCTTTGGACTGGTTTCATTAACGTAAGTTCAATACCTTACTTGCAAAAAATTGTCTAACAATTCTCTTATTTGTGAAACACCCGGTACCATAAAATTTGTATAATATGATGGTTCAGTATCCAATAAATTTTTCAAGTTTGGTTATCAATCCAATTGGTAGGAAGAGTTACAGTTCGTTAGAAAGTGTAACATACAATTGTAAAGGTAAAAGTTTATATCTTCGACTGTAATTTCTGTGTAATGGGGGGGGGCAGACGGATAATTTAAATTACAATTTAAAATTATGTATACTTTACATTTTCCCGTGTATATTATCATGGTTCAGATGGTCGGAGGAGTTACAGTTCGTTAGAAAGTGTAACATACAATTATAAAGGGAAAAGTTTATCTTTTCGACTGTAATGTATGTGTAATAGGGGAGGTGGACGGAAAATTTAAATTACAATTTACAATTATGTATACTTTACATTTTCCCGTGTATATTATAATGGACAAAAAAGGCTGAAAAGCTGTTAGATCCAAAATAAAATAATGGATGAATGAATATTTGATGGTTTGCAGTGAATTAGTGACGTTCACTGTAGTTTGAATTCACCACAATAGGTTTGCCATTACCCCAACATGTTATACTATCATATGCAAATAAATATATGTTTCAAAAATTGAAATTCATTTATATGTTATTAACTGATCTATTTCTGTGGTTGGTAAAGCACGTATGAATTATCTCTGAGACATTTAACTACTCACACTAACTGTCGAAGTTAGTTTAATTTTCCAAAATATCCCATCAATGGAATTCGGATTTAATTATATTTCTCTTGCAGATTCCTTTGGATAACTTTGTCTGTCTCTTTCCTATTTCTGACGATATTGTTAATTCGATTGTCTTGGGAAAAGTTTCAAGACAACCCTGTTGTAGTGACTGTAGAAAGGAATTTCAACGAGTGGGCAATTCCAATGCCTAGTGTTCTAGTATGTCCAGGAAACGTTCGATCTGATAACTTGAAGCGCTTCTATAAGGAGTAAGTGGTGATTATATACAATTACATTTAGTTCAGATTATATTTACGGAAGTCGACAACAAGGTCACATAGAACGACCTCGAATGCAACAACACCAGTTTAATCAGGTAAACATATATATAATACTCGAAAAAATTAAGGAACATAATCATCCATTTGTAAGTATATTTCATCATAATATCGCATATATTGTGACTGACCCAAAGATGTTCAGTTATCTCATATATAATATATTGTATAATTTTGTGTTTAACACGCAAGATGATATATACATGTTGTTATCAAATTCTATTTTGTTATATTTTGCGAAAATGATAAGTTGATTTAGTATGATGTATAACTAATTATGACCACATTATTGATTATGTAATATTACGATGTATACATTTCTGTATACATTCTGAGCATAACAAGAGAAAATAAACAAATGAATTTAAATCAATAAGTGATGTCCGACTTTTAATTGAATTTACCAAACCGTAAGGGAATGTACGTACTAGAATGTTTTGCTGAAGTGTGAGAGAAAGGGTTTGCTTCAATATCAATACCTTGGAGTGGTGGTAACTGCAAAATATAAAGAACGTTGTTGTTTCGTTTCTCTATTAACAGCTATTCCCAATAGGCTCATAATATTAATACACTGTAAGTGAATATCTTTGTCTTGCAATCATGGAATATCGATTTCCTAATGAAAATGTATTCTCATTATTTGTAAAGTGTTACCTATGTTCTTTCTTAGCAAACTGTGTAATTTACGTATAATTACAATAATTATTTTATTAATTAGTTATGAGAATGATTAGTAACTGTAAAATGCTTACGAGGTCATAAAAGTATTAATTTGATAATGTTATTAAAATATGTAATTGCTTAACTTTAGATGATAACATTACTAACTTTAAAGCGATCTGCACATTTTGTTTGATTCATCCTACTTTCATTGTTGAATGTAATGTTGAATGAAATTGTTGAAACAATTTACTTCAACTCAATATGAGTTAGTGTTATAAAAAAATTCTAAAATTACTTTGAGTTTTATACTAGAAAATAATTACATTTGAACTGAAATGGGACTTAATTAAAATGAAATACTGTTACAAATAATCAAAACTTATGATAACAGTATTAATCGATTAAGGAAAACCTTAAATCTTATTAACTTTCTATTCAACTATTTACATTACAATGCACATTTTACTATGCTCAGTTTTCATGGAGGAATACACTTTTAGGACGTTCGGAGACTCGTATGCGAAGAATAGTTCATATTACGAGAAGTTCGCGTACGACATAGCACATCTAACTGATGGGACGATGAAGAACTTTCAGCTGTACGAAGGAGATGAACAACTGGGGCGTATCAACATCAGTGAAATCCAAGACAAGGTATGTGCAAGTAACAATTCGTTTCTAATATTATTATCAACATTGAATTTGAGCTAAAAGATTAATCTTGTAATTTGATTGGAGCAGATATGAGGCCGTTTTTGAAAAGTTTTGCCTCCTTTGCAATAACCCTGGCAACACTGCTTGGTTCTTGGTATTACTGATATATATTATAAAATACATTATTGTATGTGGTGAACTAGCAGTTATGGCCAATGTACATAGTCTGTGCATAGCCACGATTATGTATCTTTTTTATGTGTCTTATGGATGTTTAAGTTTTAATCATGTAATCCACCTTGTTACAAGTTTGAATATATTAATTATGAAGCTCCAATCTTGAGATGTTTATTTCTGTTTATGTCATTAATATTAGGACATAACAAAATGGCGACGAGGATTAAAGAAGATAAATATTTACTACTGTAAGTAGAATTATAGTAATTAAGTCCAAGTGAGCCAGTATGGAAAAACACATAAGTTTTATACCTGCATTTGAGGCTTATAACCCAAGCCAGGATATAAATTAGTATATTAAAAGATGCAAGGCTTTTATTGATGCTAACGATATACAAGAAAGGAAACGAGTGTTTACTCTTATTTCTGTACTCGGTAGTTTACCATGTCAAGAGCTGGAACACAGATTAAGTCCAAAGGATCCACAAGATTGCACTTTGGAGGAACTCTTTGATACATTGCGAAAAATATATGCACCTCAGGTTAATAAATGGATTCAACCAATCGCTTTTATGCAAATAAAGAAAGAGCAAGGTGAGACAGTTACATCGTACATACATCGTTTAAAAGTTGCAATAACTTGTGAGTTTACAACAGATGAATTAGACACTTGTCTTAGAGAAAAACTCGTGTTCGGACTACCCGATAGTATACTAAAAGATAGATTACTGTCAGACATGCCCAACACATTCGAAAAGGTTTGTGATGTGGTACTCCAACATGAGATAATACGCACAAATAAAAATAAAGTCAATCAAAATGCATTTTTGGTAGGTGAAAATAAACAAATACAAGGCTCACGTAGATTCGGTACAAACAATTCGTTTGCTAAAGCTCTTTTTTCAAAGAATCAACAAGATACAAGAGAATCAAGATTCGGAACAAATAATGCATACAAAGGCATGCCACAATCTAAACCCCATACTGCATTTATCCAAAAATTTGTATCATGGCAAAATCAGGCAAATGATATAAAATGTAAGCGCTGTGAAAGGTTAGGTTGTACGTTCAAAGAGAACTGTCCTGCATTCAATACTATTTGCAGTTTCTGTAAGAAGAAAGGACATTTCTTGGCTGCATGTTTTGAATGAAATAAACAATGGGAGGAACCTGCAGTCAATTTATCTAGTATTTATAAAGGAAATTGTGAAATGAGAAACAATAATTTGGATACCAAATGTAATGGTTATGGAGAACGCAATTCTCAACTTAGCTTTTTTTCTGTGCAAGAAGATAGTGCACATACTTTTTTAACTACAAACACGCAACAAATGTACAATAAAAAAGCAAACGAATCTATTTCTAATTTGCAACACGCATCTGATCAGAATTCATTGAGAAATGAACGTTTACCTTTGTACATTGATATTATAATACAAGACCAATCGTTAGAAGTTATTGTCGATTCTGGTAGTTTTGCTAATTTCATTTCAAAAGATTTGTTAACTAATCTTATTGGCAACTTCACACTGAGTCCGTTATTAAATTCATATACGTCGATATCAGGTGAAAGTTTGTGTTTAATAGGCCAATTAAACTTAAAACTTTACTATCATGGCAAAATGTACATGATGCCTTTTGTTGTTGGCGATAAGATTAATACAAATATGTTAATTGGCAGAGTTGGAATGAACATATTATTTGGTGATTGGCGCAGCAAACTTCTAATGAGTTTCCTGAAACTGATTACATTCAAAATGGAGATTCTACACATGCTTGCTTAGGTCTGGAATCAAAAGATTCGCTACCAGATGCTTGTTCGAAAATTCAGCGTTCAGGCATAATGGATACTCCAAAGGTACATGTACAGAAGATTGATGACGTGGGTGAATGTTCACGAACATCAAATGTGCAAGGGCAAACTAGCAAAGTTATGATTCTGAAGAAACGTAAAACCGAGGTACATAATTCAAGTAATGTAAAACAAATGAACATTGAAGACTGTTGTTCACAATTACTGACATCTTTTGCAGAATTGTTTAATGAGGATATTAGTACACCCATTAAAGAATTCAAGGTATCAATACCTTTATACAGAAGAATGCTAGGCCTGTGTTCAGGAAAGCGTACAGAATAGCATATTCATTACGAGATCAAATAAAGGAAGAAATAGATAATATGTGAAGCAGAATATTATAGCTCCTATAGAACATTCAGAATGGGCAAGTCCTATTGTGCCAGTTAAGAAATCAAATAATTCTATACGTATCTGTGTAGATTACTCGAAAACGGTCAATTTTTAAACCGATGGTTTGGTGTATCCTCTACCAGATTTTCCTGATATTTTACAAAAAGTTAAAATAGGAAAGTACTACACCAGGCTTAATTTACGTTCAGCATTTTTACAAGTTAGTTTGCATCCATACTCACAAAACATATTATGTTTAAATTATGATTCTCACTTGTACACAATGCAACGTTTACCATTTGGTACAAATATTTCGTCTCAGCTTTTCCAACAGGTAATTGATTTATTTTTAACAGGATTGGAAAGAGTTGCAGCATTTATTGATGATGTTATCATTTCTGGAAATAGTCTACAAGAATGTTTCCTGAGAACAAAACAAGTTATGGAACGCTTTAAAGATTATAATGTTAAAGTCAATTTGAGTAAATCTGAATTCCTATTGCAAGAAGTGATTTACTTATGAAGACGTTTCACGGCAAATGGAATGAAACCAACTGAAAAGCCTGTGCGTGCTATTTTAGAAAGTCCAGAGCCAAAGGATATAAGGTTCAACTACAAAGTTTTTTAGGGATGGTTGCATTTCAAAGCCGTTTTCTACACAACTTGTCATCTACAATACCACACCTATATCGACTTCTGAAGAAAGGCGAAAAATGGTTGTGGTCTAATCAATGTGTATCGGAATTTAAGGCTATTAAATATAAGATTGTTCAGACACCTGCTATAATTCCTTTCGATCCTTCAAAAGAAATAATCGTAGAAACGGATAGTTCTTGCTACGGTGTTGGAGGTCGATTAGGGCACAAGATAGATGGCGAACATAGAACAGTGGCGTGTTCTTCAGCTACACTTTCACCTGCTGAGAAGAATTACTGTCAGGGAGAAAGAGAGGCATTAGCCATTGTTTCGTCTGTGAAACATTTTTACTTATATCTGGCAGGTCAAAAATTTACAATATACACTGATTCAACGACTGCGAAATCATTGCTTGATCCGAATACACCAGTGCCAATGCAACACAATGCACGTTGGCAGAGATGGAAAATATTCATGGCATCTCTAAATTACGAAATAGTGTATTCTAAGAAGGTTCCAATAGCAGACGCTTTGTCAAGATTATCACTACCTGAAGAATTGCAATGAGATTTGGTTTTGACAGCGTATGCAGATCTAGAACAAAAGTTACAACCGTTACGTGTATCGGAGATCAAGGAACATACAACACACGATGAATTGTTGTCTAAAATAACAATTTACGTTAAGAATGGTTGGCCAAGAGGAATTGATCCACAAATGAATGAGGAAGCAATAGGTTTATGGAATAAACGTCTGGAACTGTCAACGTAAGATGGATTGTTGATGTGGGGAAATAAAATTGTATTGCCAGAGACACTGCGATGCAACTTTCTCACTCAAATTCATGGTCTGCGCAGTGGCGTAGTGAGATTAAAACAGATTTGCAGAGATTTAATTTCGTGTCCTAAAATGACTTCTGACATTGAAAGTTTTGTTGCAAAATGTGATGCTTGTCAGACGAATGCAAGAGCTCCAACAAAAGGACAATTTATATCATGGACACCGACATCACAACCTATGGAACGGGTACATGTCGATCATTTCTATTTCAAAGGTTATTTATTCCTGTTGTGTGTTGATGCTCACACGAAATTTTTGAATGTTTGGCAATGTTCTAATTTAACGGCTCAGGAAGCAATTAGACATTTAAAAAGCCAATTTTACATACTTGGTTCTCCAAAAGAGTTAGTCTCAGATAATAGACAACCCTTTGCAAGTGAACAATTTAAGATGTTCTGCCAAAGTTTGGGCATTGATCTAAAGCATTCCTGCCCATATAAACCTTCGGGAAACGGGTTGGCTGAGAGAACAGTCAATACCGTGAAAAGGTATCTAACCCTCATAGGAGATTTTCCAAAAGGGGATGTTAGAAAATTGAATACTGAAGTAGAATTACTACTGCGTACAGTATTACACTTGCATAACAATACTCATTGCCATCAACTGGAACATCTCCAAGTTCATTAATGTTTTCTTACAACACTGCAAGTAATATAATCATTAAAGATGACACTAAAAATGTTCATTATGAATGTGAGAAATTTTCAATTGGAAGTAAAGTATATTATTACTGTCCTGAAAGAAAGATATATCGGAATGGAGAGATTATTGAAAGATGCAGTTTTGCTGTGTATAAAGTAAGAGATGTAGAAAGTGGTAGATACTGAAATGTACACTATTCATTTTTAAAGATTCTTCATGAAACAGGAGGAGATTCAAATCAGTCAGAAATACCCAAGGAATATGACGATAGTGCATATCATGCATATTTATATCCTCCTATTAAAAATGAAATGCACGGCAGGAACTAAGCGACAGTGAAGAAGACAATGCTCACAGTTCGTCTCCGAAGCAAGAAAGTAGATCACATTCGAAGGAACCGAGCAGACTTGGTCCAGGAACAAGTTTGTCTTCGAAGGGAGGATGTGATTTTGTAAGAAGGAAATCTGAAAGAGAAAAGGCCAAGAGTGTTTTACCAATCATAAGTTTGTTTTCTCTAGAAGGGGAGAAGATTGATATATATTATAAAGTACATTATTGTATGTGGTGAACTAGCAGTTATGGCCAATGTACATTCTGTTTATGTCATTAATATTAGGACATAACAATTACCAAGAAAGCCAAGGGTGTGGGTAGGAACATGGTGGAGATGAACTCAGCTTCCAAGACTATGTCGAGTGTCGTAACACATGGTCACCGATATTGAGGGCCGAAGAAGGAATCCAAAGCGTGGATCACGTACTCACAACCACCAAGGTACGAAAAGTGGCACTGGATCCTCAAGATGACAACAGATGTATCCTCGATTGTGGGATTCATACATTGCCTTGGGGACACCATCGTTTCAAAGATGACAAGAAATGTATCGAATGTCCATAATCAAACAAAAAGAAAAATTCTTACAAAAATAAATAAATAACCATGCATATACACTTGTTCGGTTTCGGTTTCAGAAAGCAAATCATCATGGAAACTGCTTAACCTAGCTTCAATAATCTCTTACCTTCAATGTTATCTAAACTCAAAGGTCTGTTGATTTTTCACCTGAACAGCATTTGGACGAAGAAGTTGGCAACACTTTTTACGTCTCCAACAAAAACTTAAATTTCACAAGATTCCGATCGATGGGAAACTTCAGATAACCGTAAATCCGAAGAATGTGCGTGAAATCAAGGTTTCTTCCGACAAGAACATTTGCAAAATCAAGCACGATAAGATGGACAATTCAACCAAGTACGACGTTTCTACCGACGATTGTCTGTACGTCGAGCTTCTGGTAGAATACGACACACTCATTACTCTCTTCGTGGAATTGAGAATCGGGTATCCGATAATAAATAAATAAATAACCATAGTGCCTAAATATATTTTTGGACACACGAAGAACGTGGATCATGTCAGCGAGATTCTTATGCCGGATGTTAGAGTTTAAAAGTTAAGAAGCGATCTAATAGCTTTGCGAACTACACTGAACACCAGTCTACAGTTGGAAATAGCAAGTCTTCAGTCTCAATATTTGGACCCCATTCTCAAAATAGAATCTGAATTAAAATATTTCATAAAAAGTTATGTCGACGTTCCGTCGCTTGTCAACGTGCAAGATATACAGTTGAGCGTTGGTTTGCTTCAGAACGACTTGGTCAAATTGCAGCAGCTTCAAACGAAAGATATAGAAAAAAATAAAACTTGAACTTGAAGAGTGAACTTCCAATGTAGAAAAAAAATGTCCGAACTTCAAAAGTTGATGGGCGACATTAAAGATGATTTTGACGTTGATCAGTTACATAACGCCATCTCTAACTTACATGATGAATTTTCAACGATCGAAAATGATTCTATGAAAGAGAAGCTTCAAGCGGAAACAAATCATAGTACTCTCGAAGAAATTAAGGGTAAATTGCAGATTTTGAAAGACACCATTTCAAATTTGCCTTCCTCTGACGAATTGCAAATTATCGGTAAGAGCGTAGCGAATTTCAAGCTTCAGTTAGAGCGTACCAAGATTTTGTAGACATTCAAACTACGATTGCTACACTCCAGGCGTTGATTAACGATGAAATTAAAAATATCCACACTTTCATAGAGAGCTTCCAAAAACAGACGAACAGTATTCAAGACACGGTAACTACGGTTCAGCAGAAGATGGAGTACTTAGAAAATTTGAACGTTGAATCTAAATCTCAACCATTTTCATCCTGTCTTGATATACATACAGCATGATCTCGAAACTTTTCTGACGAGTGTTCCGTCGAACGAAGATTCACAGAAGTTGAAAACAGCTGTGTCGACATTGTCCGAATCTAGTGACGTGCAGAGTGACAAAGCATTCGAAAACACGGTAAGTGGTCTTCCCACCTTGCAAGAACTTCGCGCCGTTAAAAGAAATATTGCACGCATACCGAAACAGATAGAAACGGAAGTGACAAATACGGAACAGATTCGGAACAAAATATCTTCGTTTCTAGACATGGTGTCCATGTTACCAAAATTGCAGAATGTGACCGATCTCCATACGTAGTTTACCGAGAGGAGAAATAAACGAACTTACTGCGAAAAGTTCCAAATTGCATCTATTGGAAAATGTGCAGCAAATTGTCGTCAGTGTCAGAGAACAGGTTGGTGTTCTGGTAACCAATGTTGCCTCTCAGGAATCGACGCTAGCCGCTTTTGGATCTAAGTTGCAAGAACTGAACGAAAACTACAAACAGTTGAACGTTGAAATAAAAATCAAACCGTCATTTCCGTCTATAACGGATTATATCGTCGAGCAATTGTTACCCATAGATAATAAACTGCGACATGTTCAAAGTAATCTCGTTACTATCGATACTAAAATTGCCAAAAGGTTTTCCTTCCTCGATATCAATAGTATACTAAAACAGCAAAAAACTCACACTTTCGTTAAGGACAACAAATTGTACGTATTAAGTCCACATAAGCCATATTAAAGATTTTTAATCGAGGATACCATACAAATACACGAATTTTCATACTGGGTTCATGGAAAACAGATCGCCATTCCTACAATGACATTAATAAGTAAGTGCGGAGTCCAGAAGGCAGGAAATATCTCTTTAGCCTACAGGGATGAAACCCATTCTGTATATGAAATACATAAGGATGAAGATCTTACGGTTTTTGGTGTGGTCGCTGGAGATAAACATTTTATTCAAAATACCAGTGAAGTGCCACCTTCGAAACATCCAATCACGTTATCATTCTCTTCAAACAAAATCTATCACTCAATATCTAGAAGGATATAATGAACGAGTTGCACAAACCAGAATGTCGCAATTACAAACCTTTATCGGTGGTGACAAGAGGTATAGACGATTTGTGGCAATGTGACCTCGTCGAAATAAGCAGCGGTAATTAGAAGAATTTACATAAAATCAACAAGGGCAACAAGTACCTCCTCACCGACATGAATACATTTTCAAAGTTCGCATGCGCTTTACCTCTAAAACGGGAACATGTGTAGTCGAAGCAATCAAAACAATTTTCGATGAAAGCAGCAGACGACCTTGATTCTTTCAATCGGACAACGCAAAAGAATTCTACAACTCTGTCTTCCAGCTTTTCATTCAAAAACACAACATTCATCGTTATTCAATTTTCAGTCACATAAAAGTGGAACGTTTCAATCGAACTTTGAAAACGCACATGTGGATACGTTTCACGCTTCAGGGAAACTACAAATGGATCGACATCTTACAGTAACTCGTAAACGATTACAATCACACAGTTCACAGCCCGATACGCATGAAACCCGTTGACTTTACTAAATCTGACGAGCTGCGTTTAATTTCTACGGTTTATTGTCCAAAGTACAGTCCCTCGACCAAAAAATCAAAACACAAAGTAGGAGTTCAGATGAGGATCAGCAAATGCAAACTTACGTTCGAGAAGGGATTCACAACAAATTGAAGCACGTAACTTTTATACCGTAGTTCGAGTTATACCCGCAACACGTCACATGTATATAATAAAGGATAGTCGCGACGAAATTTTGAAACGAAGGTTTTACGAGGATGAACTCTCTAAAACTAAATACCCCGACACGTATCTCATCGAGAAAGTATTGCGCAGAAAAGATAACAAACTGTTGATAAAGTGTCTGGGACTTCCGGAAAAGAGTTGGATCAATGCAAATGAAGTGATTCTATAAGTACGTGGAACATGGTGAAGTGTTTACCAGATTTTAAATGTCAAACTAAAAAGAAAATGGCGAGTTGCTACCCGATAACATTCGTTGTCTTATCGTTGGTCCTTCCGATTGTGGAAAAACAACGTTACTGGTGGACAATTTTCTCCTCGCACCGAATTGGTCAGATTGGAAGAACAAAAGTTTGGAACAACCGAAATACCAGCAACTGATTAATTTGTATGAGGGACTGGACATAGCAACTCTTGAATCCGAAATTAAACTTCTCGACCGCTATCACGAAATTTCTCTCGTGGTCGTCGACGATGTAATTTTAGAAAATCAAAATGAAACTCACAGCTTTTTCACTCAAGGTCGTCACAGGAAAATGGATTTCTTTACCTAGCTCAAACGTTTTCCAAAATTTCAAAGCAGTTACTACGCGACAACGCTAATTTTATTTGTTTGATTCGTCAAGATCTCACCAATCTCAAGCATGTCTACGATGACTACGAAGACGGAGATTTAAACTACAATCAATTTTCGAAATTCTGCTCTTCTTGTCGGAACAGTGACGATTCCGGATTCGCTACGTTCGACATGACTCGAAAACGCGGAACGGAAAGTACAGAAAAAAAATCAACGGCTTTGTAATTGTTGAAACGTTACACGACGTTTAAACTAACCCCATATTAAAAAAAGGACAAAACGAAAATCGGATAATCGTGGATTTTGCGAAGAGAAGAAGCGTAAAGGTCAACCCATCATTAACGCTATCAGCGGTCTCGGTAAGGAGATTAAAAATGTTACAGAACATAACAAGGATCTCATCACGGAACACATACCTCTTGCCGCTCGAAATTGTGAAGATTATCCTCCAACGCATCTCTCTAGCATTCACACTCCTCTCGAACTTAGGCAACCGCCGAAACGTCAAGCCATAGGCAGCACTTCATCTTCTTCGGGTAAGATCGAGTTGGGTCCATTGGCAAGAGATTACCTAAGTACCGGGAAATTCGATAAGGAAGAGGTACTCGGATTATATCCCAGTATGGAAACCAACCAAGGAGTGATTTGGAAAATTGTAAAATCGAAAGTCACATTCGAAGGAGACGACTTAAAAATTAATTTAGGTGAAAAAGATAGTTGGTCCAGGTACCCAGTTCCGGTTGGACTTTGGGAACTCATCACTAAAAAATATCTGAAAGATGACACGGACGAATATTATTAAAGATACAAGGACATTTTAATATTGTCGGATGCTCTGTACCAAAACAAAAATGCCACTCAGAATCATGAAATCCAGCAGCTGAGAGTAATACTGGAATCTCAAAAACATATTTGGAATGATATAAAAAGTGGAACCGGGGTCAACGTTACAACACGTTACCGAAGGAATTCGTGTGGGTTGACAATGTTAGGAAACTCGTGGATCATTTACTTGTCGTAGAAGGCAAAGAAAATGCAGGTAATGGTAATTTTTACAGCGGTAACGTAGGAATCGCGGACATGATCAACACCAAACTCTACAACTTCATCGTGAACGACAGTAAAGGAATAGGATACGAAATTTTGGAAAGTAGCAGAAGGCAAGCGACTCGTGAACGACATCATAAATAAATTACCGTTCGAAATGCATATCCCAGGTTATCAGTACTGCGGACCGGATATCAAACTCGAAAAACGCATGGAAAAAGGAGACAGGGGAGTGAATCCGAGGGACGCCGCATGCAAAGATAACGACATTGCTTACAACACTCAAACAAATCTAGATGCACGTCACGAAGCACATAGAAAATTTTAACATGCAGCATTCGGAGATTCATCAGCAGGGACGCTTCTCTGGGGGAAAGTGTTGCAGCTTTGGGCATGACCATGGCCATGAACACAAAACGAAAATTGGGATGGGGTCTATAAATAACACCCCATAAAAAAAAGACGCAGCTTCACATTACAGAATTTACTATCTAATTGCTGTATAAAATATTTACGATCGCTTTCGATGAAGGTCATGGTAACATCGACTTAATCAAAATAATAATTTTGATCAACGTGCAAGATGGTTCTCATGGACCACATTCGGAAAATATGCGGCCCGAAGAGTTTGTAAGATCTCGACGTTATTTTTCAAGCTCCCGGAGAAAAATTGGACAAAGGTTGGACGAGCTTCACAAGGCAAGACAAGGAATAAGACAATACACCGATGATTGGAACAGGTCCAACATGGAAAGAGCTACTAGCATCATAGTACATTTCTTCGACTCCCACGATATATAAATAACCGATTGCCAAAAATAATAAAACTTATCACGTGAATTATTCATAGACTTAGCGAGATCACCTCGAACAATTATATTATCGCGATGAGTGAGACAAAAATATTTTCACAGAATATATATATAAACAACGTAGCATCATCGTGAAGCCCAAGGGTGACGTTTACGAAGTACCATACTCGATTCTAAAAAATCTGGCTGCCCTCGATGGATTACTCACCAAGAGAGAACGAGAAAAGAAACGTTCTTCCTTGTCCAAAAGTGACAGAATGAAATTGTTGCTCAGCACTCCTCAATTACAAAGATTGCAGCGTTCGTAAAAAAATCTCTCACCGGAGGTTTCATTTTCAGCATTCCAGCAATTCTAGTGGCTTTGGGTGCCGTACGAAGTTTGGCAGGTAATAGTGCAGCCATAGTAAAAACTATAACCGAGTCAAAAAAGAACAAGGCAGACTTGGAAGAACAGAAAAGTCACAACCTGGAAATGGATAAAAAGGTAAAGTCATCAAGAAGAACGCTTTGAACAAGTTTTTAAAAAAGAAAAAGCACTCAGTAATCGCGACATTGAATGTGATCGATCCGTTGGGAATCAAACTCTTCAGAGGAGTGTTCATGTAAGATTCTTTACCCTCCGCCGTAAGAAAAAAAGAGTGTGGAGTCATCAATTTGGACAATTACAAAAATCCAGGCATGCATTGAATATGTTATCTCAAAAATTCAAATAATAACGCTTTCATTTTCAATTCTTTCGGAGGTGTTCCACCATCGGGTATCGTAAAATATCTCAAAGCTTCCAACATATACTGCAAGAAAGAATTCAAGATTTCGAGGAAGTGAACTGCAGTCATCCTTGCATTTCAATGCTCGCATTTCTGTCTCCAATAAATAACCCATCAGTTCAAGATTTCCAGAAAGCATTGTGGAACCTGAAGCATCATCATGGGAGTGTTCCATCTCACAAGCGAAACTTTGGTCTTGAAACTCATGTTGTACGACGTTATACTAAATCCATCTCTCTTTCTGCATTCTACAGCATGTACCTGATTCCAAACGTGACCGAACGCAATAATACCATCAAGGTCGGAAACGAAAAAATCAGCATCATACTTGGACAGTACAATTTGTCCACTTTTTAAGCCGAATTACCAAGAGGAATACTTCTCTCTCAAAATTCCGTGACCCACGGAGTTGAGTTGGAGTGTGCAACAGAAACTGTGGACCTGGGTACGATCGGAGAACTTTTTGGTTTCGAGAACAACACAAAACTCGAACATGGAATCAAACACTTCGTCGCCAACATTTCTAAGTTTCTGGCCATCGAGACTCTGAACTTTCACTGCAACGTGGCGGAAGGCATGATCACAAAGTCAGACAATATCCACAGGCACAAACAAACGGGAATCATCGCAACTTGCAAGCCATATTCGTAATTCATGGAACCGACCATCTTCGCGCGCTTGTCGCCAATCAATTTTCCCATATGCCGCAACAAAATCGACCAGTTTGAATTGGTGGTGACCAACGTAAAAGGTGAGGTTATGAATTTCGTAGGAGCAACTTCCATGGCCATCGTCGAGATCAACATATAATAAATAACCATCATGGAGCAAATCGAATGTTGGGAATTGAAATATTCCCCCCCCAACCGTCGCACGTTCGCCAATCTCAACGAACCGTACCGGGAAATCGAGTTCGATGTGGACGTAGGGGACGGAATCTTTAATCCTCACAGATCAGACCTGTACGTTAATTTCGACGTGTTGAAAAAAGAAAATGGAGACCCATACCCTCCGAACGCAAATTGGAAATTCGTGGACAACTTCGTACCCTATTTGTTCTCGCAAGTTGAAGTCAGAAAACACGGAACGGTCATCGATAGAGTCGATTATCTAATAAGCACTTCTACAGTAGTGGGAACGTTGAAAGTTTCGAAAACAAATGCCACTTACTACCGAGCAGGAGGTTTCGAAGCGGGACGAGAATATCAACGAAAAATCGCACGGTACTGATTCCCGTGCGTATACTTTCAGGTTTCTTCTCAGACTACAAGGAGATCATGTGAAGAGGAGGTTTGAGAATGACCTTTGCAGATCCTCGAACGGCAACAATGTTTTGATGCGATACAGTAACTTGGGTACGGACGAGATCACTATACTTCCAAACACTTTACCCGAAGCAGCAAAATGCATCATTCGAACCATGGAGCTGAGAATTCCAGTTGTGGAATACGAAACCAACAATGCTCTCAAGCACAAAGCAGATATTTTGAAAAATCCACAGGTACCCATTAAATTTTAAAGTTACGAGTGCGTGCAGTAACCCACTTCCGGTAATAATTACGAATTCGACGTCAAGACGCAGTTCAACAACATACAGTACGACATGCCAGTTTCGTCATTGTACTCTTCCAAATCGGGAGGGAAAACGACCAGGAAAAATATGTCAGCAAATTCGACAACTGCAAGATCAAGATCGCATACTACAAAAAAAAGAAGAAACGAAACAACCTCGACATAGCACAAGATGAGTTTCTTAAATTATACGAAGCGTGCACCGCTTACAAAAGAGTGACGGAGGGAAACATAAATGTATACTACATTCCAAGCGAATTCAAGGCACACAGACCCATGTTCGTCATCAAAACGTCGAAAAGAAAACAAGTGGTGGTCAACGATAGAACAAACATCAAGATCGTCTGGGAATTTGACAAGCCAATCCCCGACGACACGTTGTGTAGCGTTATCCTGGTGGCAGAAAAGTCATTCGTCCAAGATGTCAAGAACGAGAGAGTCACGGAACAGTTGTAAAAAGTGACACAAGTAGAAAAGTTTCTTTCATATCATTTCCAGAAAAAATCGAAGTAAAATTCAAAATACTAAAAAAATGTTTACGTAGTGCAAAAAAATGACAGAAAAATTCCACGTTAGATATGAGTCTCCACATTACGTAATAACGTGTTGAAGAAAAAGACCACGTTAGATATGAGCCATCACATTAAGTAATAATAATTTGTTGCAATACATTTCCAATTCTGTCGTTGCCTATCAAAATTCTTCAAAATTCGAAAATCATAAAAATCGAGACCTTTGACCTATTTTGAAAAGACGTAGGTTAGTTTAGTCCGTTAAAAAATGTTCTCGTGATTGTAGTCAAAGTATGTTACTTAACTCTTGAATTATCGTAGTAAAAATATAGGTTAAGTTATATCACGTAAGATCGTAAAAACAAAGGACGTAACCACAAACAACCCTTGTAGGTTAACTTAGTCCGTAAAAGGTCGTAAAAGAGTAAATAGGTTAAGTTATATCACGTAAGATCGTGGAATACCTACAAAGGATGAGATGGGGAAAACCGTGTTGCGTTGAAAATTGTACTAGAACGTCGTCGAACGCCATAAAATCCACAAAAAAATCGTCATAATATGATAGAACTGAGGCTAAATCCATAAAAAAAGGATACCTACTTGGGATGACGCAGAACCGCTCATTATACACTACTAATATATTTCATAATTACTGCTTGTAATCATAGATCTAAAGTTGTAAAAATACAAAAATGTTATTCGGGGGTCATTTTGAGGGGTATTGCACTTAGCACTTCGGTCCAGATTTCTTAACTGCTTACTTTTGAACATGATGGTTTTCTCAAAAATTTCGGAGGAACTGTAGCTCTATCAGTACCTCCTGTTTTCACCAATGCCCCAAGCTTATCACGTACATTCCGCTAATCAAATTCTGTGTAATTTGGTATTTACTCGTGCTATAGAAGGTAACCGGAAATTTATTCACTTTTATGAAACAGTTCAGAATGTGTATATTTGATAAATTTCTCGTATCGGACAAACGGCTGAAATTTGCTACTTCATTTAATTTGAATATTCGTACTTTCGTATTCTGCATTGAGAAACATTGCTGAAGGTGGCATTTAGCTTATTTCATGGAAATAAGCTCTTTTTGCAACATATCGAGTAAGTTTTCTTCGTTTCTTCTTGCCTTCGGTAACACGCAAAATGGCGGTCACAGTTTCAGTATCGTAGGCATGCAGTATTTCCACCCCACTGCACCCAAAAATACCTACGTAGCCCCACAAACCATTGACGGATAGCCCCACAAACCATTTCCGGTAAGGTTAGGTAAGATAGGGTCACGTTTAGGTTACAATAGTTAAAAATTGGATTATAGAAACATATGCGTAGCCCCACACACCATTCTCGCATAGCCCCATGAACCATTCGCGGAAACGTACCTTCTTCAGTTACAGAAACACGTGTTTGGAAACATTGACCTGGATTACGTCATTGAGGATTAAATTGAATCTTTCACATCCCTTGATATTATGATTTCACATGATCTCTTAGTGAATGCTCTCTTAAATGACTGAGGTTCGGGGATAATTTTAATCAATTGTTTAAGCAATGGAAATAGACAAAGTTGGGGAGACGGCTGATTTCAAGTGAATTCTCTGGCAAAAGAATAAAACTTATAAAGATGTATTTTGACAAATTATTTCAGCACCTGGTGTGGTTAGCACAGCCCGCTACGACGGCAGGAGTACGGGTTGGAATCCCTATCTGGACAAACTGTTCTATGTGAGTGTCTCTTCATCAATTTCATCGTATCATTACTCATCCTAATCTTATCGATAAGCCAAAAGTTACAGAAGAAAATGAACCAAATCAATCAATCAATAATAATCTTTCAGGACTAAGTAGTTACTAACCGAGAAAGCTGGTTCAAGGTATCATTATTTAATAAATGTGGACACAATATGCTCATTACTAGACAATCATTTTAAAGGCATGAACGCAGTTGTAGACACGTAGATGGTAAATCAACCTTCTTTTTTCTGAAGTTCTGTAAACACTTAGCATCGCAAAAAAACATGGAAAAATTGCAAACATACTTCCAAGCCTTTATTTCAGTCTCAAATATTATCAATTTGTTCTTTTAAATGCAAGATAAAGAGCGTGGATAATGGGAATGAGCTGGCTGATCTCATTGTGATACATATACAGGGTGTCTCATAAGTAATAGCTCAAACTGACACAGGTTAAAGTACACGATAATAGAAGCGAAAGGGTCTCAGTAAACATGGGTCTGCAAACGAGCCGTTTTCGAGATAATCTCCAATGTGTGATTACAAGTCACCACTGACTTCATTGTTTGTAAACGTCGTCCAAGTGGGTAAAATGCTAATAATGTGTGCGAATGTGTGGTTACAAACCATCATTGATTGCACTTTGTAAATACTGAGTGCTTTAATCCTTGCGCGGTCCGAGGTTTGCTCTTCGTTTACAAAACAGAACATTTCCGTGAGGTTGCGTTGTAATCAAACATAACATTTCCGAGAGGTGGCTTTGTATGGATACAATCAGTACACAGTCTAATCGTACTGTGGGAGTCATGTCAGTTGTGCTGGACTGCGTAATGAAAATGGAACTTTACAGCAACGAAGAATATATGGATAATCATTTTTTGTATCGTTTGGCTAACGGCAATGCACGGGAGACTGCACGCTTGTAACAAGAAAAATACCCTGCTCGAAGGCACCCCGAGAGTTGCACATTTACTAGGGTACATCAGCGCCGTAATGAACATGGTAGGAGAGCAGGTAGACCTGCACTCATTCCGCCTGAAATTGAGGGCATGGTGTTGGAAGCAGTAGAACACTCTCCAGGAACTTCGACGAGGAGTATTAACGCCCAAGTGCCAGTAAGCCGCAGTATTGTATGGAGAATTTTACATCGCAATTCACTCTACCCTTACCACATCCAAAGAGTTAAATGTCTCGGATGCAACAACAGGTTGTACTCAACCCTCGTTTTCCAGGTAACATTCTATTTACAGACGAAGCGGTGTTCATACGCGATTCTATTTTTAGTTTTCACAATTCTCATGTTTGGAGTGTACTAAACCCACATGCTGTTCACGAGGCACCACATCAGCAAAGTTTCTCATTGAATGTGTGGTTATGGGTATTAGGCGATCGTCTCATTGGACCACACATTCTTCCAAGAAGACTCAATAGAACGAGCTACCTTCTATTTATGCGGCATGATCTTCCAGGATTGTTTCAGAATGTTCCTCTTGATCCACGTCAGAGTATGTGGTACATGCATGATGGAGCAGCGGCACATCTTGCTGCTGTTGTGAGACGACATCTAACACGCAGATATCATCAAAGATAGATCGGTCGCGGTGGGTCTGTACCGTGGCCTCCAAGGTCACCAGATGTAAATCCTCTGAATTTTTGTGTCTGGGGTCACCTCAAAAGAGTAGTGTACAACACTCCCGTTGACACGGTTGAAGAACAGATTATTGTACATACTTGTGACCAATTCCGAAATGATCCAGGGGGGGGAGGTGTGTTCGAAATATTTCGAAACTCAATGCGGAATCGCGTACAGTATTGCATTCAGATGGAAGGACGACACTTTGAACACCTCCATTAAAAGGTACGAGTATATAGTAACTGTAACGTAGAACATACTAAATTAGTGCTGTATTCCTTGTTAAAGTAAGTAATATGTTCAATAAAAGCAACGAGATCTCCAGATTTTCCATACTGCATTATTGGTATTTTACCAACTAGGACGACGTTTACAAACACTGAAGTCAGTGGCAGTTTGTACCCACACATTCGCACACACTATTAGCATTTTACCAACTAGGAAGACGTTTACAAACAATGAAGTCAGTGGCGGCTTGTAATCACACATTCGCGATTATCTCGAAAACGGCTAGTTTGCAGACCCATGTTTACTGAGATTTTCTTGCATCTATTATCGTTTACTTTCACCTGTGTCAGTTTGAGCTATTACTTTTGAGACACCCTGTATAGTTAGTTCATTAACTTCCAGGGTACCTGACACTTTATTTGGGTCACTTTATTTGACCCAATAAGAGCATGTTGAATTAAGAGAAAACTCAAAAGAAGCTCTCGACAACTTCTCCACCAACATACATTAAAATCAATCGCTTAAAACATACAGGATTTATGAGAAAAATTAATGAAAACAGTCATGGTCAATTTGCAGGGTAATACTCATGGATCCCACTTTACCTTACTGTCTCCGTCACAGCAGCAAAGGCAGATACTTCGTTTTCTAAATTAAAAATAATTTAAAAAAACTATTTACGTAGTAACATGTGTCACGATTTCTTTAGTGGGCTGGCTTTACTCAAATGAAAGTGACAGAGCCAAAAAAAATAATACATTTTAGCGACGTAATCGATGCTTGTTCCAAAAAAAATCTAAAAAAAATCATTTAAGACTTAAGTCAAGAGTATTATAGTTGTTTACCACCCCATATATTACAATGAAGTATTTCTTGAATTAATAGATCGAGCCACTATAAAAGCAGTAACTGGGGCCGCACTTGAATAGTTTGCCTTGGTGTCCCTATGAGTCTCGCCAAGACCCTGGCAACTTTTCAACGTTTCTACTTTCATCGTGCCTCAAATGATGAAGATTGACCGCTTATGTAAACATGGGATTTCAATACAAGTGCTTAGTTCTTGTTGATGAAGCAACCATTTATTCGTAGAATCGCAGCAGTTTGTAGTAAACATTCCAGCACGACGGTTGAATAATTGCAGTAAATGGTGTTGCTATTATAATAAATATATTTAATTGCTTATTTAATGTATTTAATTACATTTTTTGGAGCCCAAATTCACTCTGTTGGGCGTTAGTCAATAAATTAGTTTCTTATTCTACCATATAAACATTTCCAGAATATACTGATGGATACTAATTCCATACAAGACTAAAACTTTCGTCTTATGATAAGAAAATATGGCTAATATTGTACAATCTCTTTTCTATTGAAGGTCAGAGCATTTCCAGACTTATGGCTTGATTTGAATTTCTTCAGTGAAGCTTCAAATAAGAGTCAGTTCTTTAATAATCCATATTGGTCATGCATTTCATCCCTTCCCGGCTTGAATATGATTATGAGGTATGTTAATATTACCTCCTCCATTCTATTGACATAATGTATCCAAATGTGTGTTTAACTGCTCAAGACTTTTATTACAGGGTGGCTCAATAAGTCACTTAACACCCTCAGTACAAGGCCACTGCGGCATGGAATTTGAAATTGGCGATGACCAATCGTTATCTGGCCAAGGGGGAACCACATTGACGCCACCCACACGGTCGGCGGACATCAAGATGGCCGCCGACCGTGTGGGTGGCGTCAATGTGGTTCCCCCTTGGCCAGATAACGATTGGTTATCGCCAATTTCAAATTCCATGCCGCAGTGGCCTTGTACTGAGGGTGTTAAGTGACTTATTGAGCCACCCTGTATTATTGATTGCTTATAAATTGCCTGTTCACTGCTAACAAAATGTGACTCATGGGTTTATTGTAACACGTTTTGTATATCTTCAGTTATTCATAATTATTTCATCCAATCGCCCAGGTATACTCTACAGACATTAGGTTACTACATTTCTTTCGTGGTCCTAATTGATTTAAATAACAAAATAAATTAGTCTGAAAACTATTATTTCAATTGAATAAAGGATTAAAAGTACAGTCATTTCATCTCAAATCATATAGGTAACTGATAAATTTGTCACCTTCAAATTTCAAAATCAGCTGAAAAAATATATGTGAAGCGGCTGCATTATAGGTGTCTAAAAATAAAAAGAATAAAAAATGCTGCTGATTTGTTACAGTGTAACAAGCTCACGAAGAAAGACACTATTAGAAAAAAAGAAATATGCAAGAGAGAGAATGCAATATTCAAGCCACTGTAAATAAAAAAAAACAGACATGGTAGAGACTCAAAATTTCCTATATTTGAAAGCATGTTCAAAATACTTTCAAAATCTTATTAATGAACATATTTATGAAAGCTTCTTCAACTCTAAAACTAAAAATCAAAATACAAAAATTTGATTTTTTTAAGTTGATTTTTTTTTTGAAAAAGTGAACAACAGGACATGAGTTTTGCTGGGATAATAGAATATTGGAAGTGGACTAACTATTTTAAATGCAATTTTTGCACTAACTTCAAACGTCATGTAGGAAATTCTTTATAAAAATTAAAAGATAGTAGAGTATTTTTGTGACTCCCACCGCAACTTTGATTTCTTGACTAAACGACCACAAAAAGTTGAAAAACTCACTTTCTCTCCCTGCTCCGCGCCTCATTTAGTACGCTGACGACGTTTCACGGGCGCAAAAAGGCAGTGATGAGTGAAAGATGAGCTCTCATCTCCTCATCCTCCTCATCTTTCTCATTCTCTTTTTATTCTCTCATCTTCCTCTCATCCTCCTCTCATCCTCCCATCTTTCTCTTATCCTCTCATTTTTTAATTTCTTATTTTCTTATTTTTTGAAAGATGAGTGCATCTTATCGTAATTTTCCAAGTCTGGGACCAAATGTTTATATATCGTGACCTACGTAAACCTCTTTTCTTATTCTCTCATTCTCTCATTCTCTCATTCTTGAAGGATGAGTGCACTTTATCGTAATTTTCCAAGTTTGGGACCAAATGTTTATATATTGTGATCTTCGTAAACCTCTCTTCTCATCCTCTTATTCTCTCATCCTCTCATTCTCTCATTCTCTCATTCTCTCTATTTTTAGAATATTGTCGTCAACATTAGAGATGAAGTTGGAGTGCTGGAATCAAGGGGGCCAAAAAATGTTTATATATAGCGACCTTCGTAAACCTCTCTCTCGGGGGAACGATGTGGCATATACACACACGCGCGCTCTCATCTTCTTAATTTCTCATTCTCTCATTCTCTCATTCTTGAAGGATGAGTGCACCTTATCGTAATTTTCCAAGTCCGGGACCAAATGTTTATATATAGCGATCTTCGTAAACCTCTCTCTCGGGGAACGATGTGGCATATACACACGCGCGTGCTCTCATCTTCTCATTTTCTTATTCTCTTATTCTCTTATTTTTGAAAGATGAGTGTATTTTATCGTAATTTTCCAAGTCCGGGACCAAATGTTTATATATTGCGACCTACGTAAACCTCTCCTCTCCTCTCATCTTCTCATCTTCTCATTTTTGAAAAAATGAGTGCACCTTATCGTAATTTTCCAAGTCCGGAGCCAAATGTTTATATATATCGTGACCTTCGTAAACCTCTCCTCTCATCCTCTTATTTTTGAAAGATGAGTGTATTTTATCGTAATTTCCCAAGTCCGGGGCCAAATGTTTATATATTGCGACCTACGTAAACCTCTCTCTCGGGGAGGGAACGATGTGCCACACACATACGTACGCGCGCTTATGTATTGTAACACAAACAAACAAACAAAATAATAATTGTTGTTTTTAGGAGGCCTGGCCCCTATATAACCTCGCCCGGGGTGCATGGTGGCGACGAAATCATCACGAGTTTAGATTTGTACTGTGAATGTTGTCAAAAATTTAATCAATATTGTTTATTCTCGATGCTAGAATCTTACATAAATTATTCTCTAAAAACGAAAATCGATAATCCTATGCCAAGCCCCCCCAAGGCATTCAGGCAATTTCTAATGTTCGCGTGGATAGCCACGCTCGGTAGAATTTTTTCTGTTCCTGTGGGGAAATTGTGTTTCGTCGCTCAATGTAATATTTTCATCACGGGACCAAACTATCCACAGCAACCCCTCCCCGAACCCATTTACCTTGCATCCTTTTTCGCCTGAAGAGATTCTATTTTTTTCAACTTTCCCACGGTTCTGAATGAAGAATCTATCACATCCCCGATAACAATAGAATCAGAAGCGGATGCGGCGGAAGCGAACACAGCAGCATCTTCCGCTTTTTGAGTTTTATACTGGGAATCGTTTGTTTCACACACCACACCCTGACGGGGGGGGCGTGGAATAGAGGCCGAGGGGAAATGATGGACAATACATGCATACAATATGGAACTGTCAACGTCCCGTTTATTGTTATTTGTCCCCCACAAAATATTGTGCGTATCACAAAAGTTTTTGTTGAAAAAAATATAGCACGAATGAATCAGTCAACAAGGGTTTTATTTGCTTATTGTGTTTTCACCAAAGAGAGTCGCGTGGAGTAGGAAGGAGAGAAGGAGAAAAAGGAGAGGAGTTCCTATATAACCTACCAGTTTTTTGTACATCATTATCATAGTGAACGTCAATCGTGGCAGTTCAGTATTTTTTAATTTGTCTATCTGGCAGTATACATATATATCATCGTGGAAGTTTTAGTGAGCTACAAGTTTTATTTTGAAGTCTCTCTATCTCTCTTGAAAGGTGAACGTCAATCGTGACAGTTCAGTATTCTTAATTGTTTGTCTGGCAGTATACATATATATCATCGTGGGAGTTTTAGTGAGCTACAAGTTTTTTATTTTGAAGTCTCTCTCCACCTCTCTTGAAAGGTAAGTTTTTATTTTCATGATATATTAATATTTTTGTTTTGCGTCTGACATACACATATTCAGAGGAGCCATAAAAAATTGACACTCACTTACATGTCCCATATTTTTAACCTCCTACAACAGTGCACACACACATACATACATACATACTGTTCGCCTCTAATATATATGTGGAAGGAAAAAAATGTCGAGCATTTTTTCAATTTTTTTTTCTTCTGTTTCAGTGCGCTTTCCACTACCACTACCACAACCCCCCCAAAAAAAATTTCTCTGTATATATATAAATAACAGAGAGAAAAAATGGAACCGCAACCAGGTCCCTCTGGTCTTTGCGTGAAAGTGGCATGTCGCAACTGTGGAAAGTTGTATTCTAAACCTAACATTGCTAGGCATTTGAAAAAATGTCGTCTACCGAAACATGATGACGCCCCCCCGGTAAAGAAACCTCGCATTGATGAGCATGAAGATGGTGCTTTGAATAAAAATGCACGCATCATGACGTACAAATCTGGAAGGGATGAAAAATGTGACTCGAGCATCTTCCTCGACAATGTGAAATCTCTGGTAGTCGATAAATTACGTGATTGCCTCGTCAATGTTGCAATTAAAATTCATCTCGTCTTGACCCTGCTGTATGAGAAAGTTGTCTCGTCCGAGTCAAGTACTTTCAGCTTTTACGTGGGGTGTGAAAGCTTACACGATGACAATAACGAGAATCTTGACGAGATAGTGACACGGCTATTTGAGCACTTGACACAAAAACAAGAAGAGTTTGAAGGTAGAGGAAGTGGATGGAGTCTTTGCGGTCGCAGCCACATGTTAGAACTTCGAGTCTGCAATTTCAAACCATTACGCAGCGCTCAAAAAAAAACAAAAAAACAAAAAAAACAAAATGCAGTGTTGAACATACAAAGTAATGATCAGAAGAGTTTCCTGTGGTCTGTCATCGCCGCATTACACCCAGCTAATAATAATGACCCCCAACGCCTGTCCAATTACAGAGGATACGAGGGAAGAGACGAGAATATGATGAGAGGAATTTCCTATCCTGTGCCCCTGAATAAGATCAATCAATTTTTAAAAAACAATAGGGAGGAAAAAGGAGAATATATCGATATTTCTGTGTTTGGGGTTGACGATTCCGGCAATATTCGTGTGTTAAGACCTGCGAGAAGGCAGAATAATGTAATTCGACTCTTGCTTGTAGATGGCCGTTACAGTTTGATACGGAATTTCTCAGGATTAGTAGGAAGGCAGATCAGCAAGAATCGCGATAAGATCGAAATTTGCGATCGGTGTATGAGAATTTTTCGCGGGGGTAAGAAGATGAGAGAACAGCACAAGTGTTTTGGCTCTGTGAATGCAGAACCTGAAGATGTCATGCCGGAACCCGGAACCAAGATGAAATTTCAGAAACACCAGGCTCTTCTCCACCATCCCGTCGTCCTTTATGCCGACTTTGAAAGCTTCCAAGTTCCCATGACGTCTTGCGACCCTGATCCCTCTACCTCAAGCACGACCCAAATTTTTCACCACGAGCCTTGCAGTTTCTCCATCTACGGAGAAAAATTGAATGATGTCATTTTGTATTGCGGACCCGATGCGGCAAAACATTTTGTTGAGAAGATAGCGGAATGCGCGAGAGAACTTGCACCCGGCCTGAAAGGCTCTTACATTTCTCCACCTGCTCTCACAACAGAACAACAACAGAGACATGACGCGGCGACAAGATGCGAGGAGTGTAACCAGGCTTTCACCCCCGAAAATTACAAGGTCGTCCACCATAACCACCAGAATGGATTATTTCTAAGCACCATCTGTAATTCGTGCAATCTTAAAATTAAGGAGTCGCATTTTGTTGCCGTGTTTCTGCACTACACGGAGAAGTACGACACACATCTCTTCGTCAAAGAGCTCCACAACATAACTTCTCGAATCAGCATCATTCCGAGAACGAGCGAGAAGTATATTACAGTGAGAGTGTGGATCCCTCTCGAAGAAGGAGGAAGTGTGGAAGTGCGAATCCTGGACTCTTACAATTTCCTGTCCTCCAGCCTCGCAAGCCTTGCATCTCAACTTGGCGACGAAGATCTTGTGGCCACCAAGCAAAAATGTTTTTCGGGGAGAGATGAGAATTTGAATCTGTTGCGTCGCAAGGGCGTCTACCCCTACGAGTACGTCAACGATTTCGAGAAATTTGATGAGACGGAACTTCCACCCCGGGAGGTATTTTATTCTTCTCTCACGGAGGACGTCTGTTCCGAAGAGGACTACGAACACGCTCGTAGTGTGTGGACGGCATTCAATTGCCAAACTTTTCGCGATTATCACGATCTTTATCTGAAATTGGACGTGACACTTCTGATGGATATTTTCGAATTGTTTCGTAAGAGATGCATCGCGATATACAAGTTGGATCCTGCGTATTTCTTCACCACGCCGGGATTGACTTGGGAATCGATGATGAAATACACCAACGTGGAACTGGGCCTCATCGCAGAGAAGGAACAGTATGCTTTCATGGAGAGTGCGATACGCGGTGGCATCGTCCAATGTCCCCGACGCCATGCTCAGGCAAACAATCCTCATACGCCTGGTTACGATGCATCGAAGCCCAACACCTACATTGTCTACTGGGATGTCAACAACCTGTACGGCCACTCCATGTCCCAGTGTCTTCCCATCAGCGACTACGCATGGATGACCAAAGAGGAACTCTCCTGCGAGGATTTTCTCAACTGGAGCGAAGATAATGAATGGGGTTGTTTCTTGGAAGTGGATCTCGATTATCCCGAAACACTTCACGAGAAACATCATGGATTGGCCCTGGCCCCCTCCAAAAAGAAGCCACCTGGAGGATCGGAGCCAAAACTCATACTAAGCATGGAGAACAAGCGGAATTACGTTCTGCACTACCGACTCCTCCAATTTTACATAAGTCACGGCTTGCAGTTGAAGAAAGTTCATAGAGGATTGAAATTCCGACAGAGCAAGTGGCTGGAACCCTACATAACCGAGAACACGCGCCGCAGAGCGCAATCGACATCGCCTGCAGACAAGGATCTGTACAAACTGTTCAATAACGCCATCTACGGCAAGACGATGGAGAACGTGCGTAATTACATCGACGCAACGTTGGTCACGGACGAAAAGAAATTTGAAAAGATCGTCGCGTCCCCCTACTTCAAAAACTTCACCATTTTCGACGAGAATCTAGTATTCGTCGAGAGGAACAAGAAGCAAGTGATGCTCAACAAGCCGATTGCCATAGGTGCCACCGTCCTTGAACTATCAAAATTGCACATGTACCAATCGTACTACGATCAGTTTCAACCTTTTTATGGAGATAACATCCAAATATGTTACATTGACACGGATAGCTTCATTTTTCTAATCCAAACACCAAGCCTCGAACATGATCTGACTAAGATGAAGCATCTGTTTGATTTTAGCAACTTACCATCAGGCCATCACTTACATTCGGCAGAAAACAAAATGACGATTGGAAAGTTCAAAGATGAAGTTGGCGGGGAGTACATCAGCGAATTTGCGGGGCTTCGTGCCAAAATGTACTGTGTAAAGATTGCAGAAGAAAAAGAGATCAAGAAAGCAAAGGGGGTGGGAAAAATAAGTACCAGCAAATTTAGCATGCAAGACTACAAGGAATGCCTTTTTCATGGTAAAAGGCAACTCAGCACCGATCATCGCATTGCAAGTAAATTGCATGATTTGTACACGACGCGCGTAACCAAAGTAGCATTGGATGCAACGGACAATAAGTTACGTGTTCTCGATTGTAAAATCCACACGCGAGAGTGGGGGCACTACAATGGAAGCGATAAATGTGACGTGTGTTAACTGTAACCCCATAGCCATGAAGTCCGCTGTGTCTTTTCCTCTTCAAAATATACGGAGGAAAAGAATGAAAGAGGGAGCCCTCGGGCGATGAAAAATAAGAGTTGAATTTAATGAGCCTCAGTTTGAAGCGGGCTTAACAACATAATAACAGGTTGCAACTCTTAATCGCCCGAGGGCTCCCTCTTTCATTCTTTTCCTCCGTATATTTTGAAGAATAGCAAAGGCACGTGTTAAATACCTAACAAGGACAATGAATCTCTTTGGTTTTCGCAAACAAAGCAACATGGAGACTGCATTACCAAATTCCAATAACCTCTTACCTTCCGTGTTATCTAAACTCAATGGTCTACTAATTGTACATCTTAATAGTATATGGACGGAAATAAATAACGATGTGGGCAAGATGTTTTATGTTTTTAATAACAATTTACATTTCTATGAAATTCCGATCGACGGGAAACTTCAAATCACCGTGAATCCGGAGAACACAGGCGAAATCAAAATTTCTACCGGCAAGAACATTTTTCGAATGAAGCACGACAAGATACTTTCTAACATGTCGTACGATGTGTCTGCAGGAGATTATCTTTATGTGGAACTCCTAGGAGATTACGACAAACTTATTCCTCTCTTCGTAGAATTACGAATCGTCTATCCTATTATAAATAACCGTTAACCAAAAATGCCTAACGACATTTTCGGCAACACCAAGCGTGTAGACCATGCAGAAGAGATTCTCATGCTGGACGTTCGAGTTAAGAAGTTGAGGACCGATTTGATCGCTTTGCAGGAGACCTTAAACAAAAGTTTAGAGTCTGAGATCGCTACGCTCCAAACGCAATGTCTCGATCCCATTCTGAAAATCGATTCCGAACTGAAAACACTGATAAAAAATTATGTCGACGTACCTTCTTACGACAACATTCAAAATATACAGTTGAGCATGGATTCGCTTCAAAATGATTTGGCCAAATTACAGCAATTTCAATCGAAAAATGAAGATTTGGAAAAATTGAAACTGGAAATCGAAGAGCGAACTTCCGCAATAGAAAAGAATTTCTCTGAACTTCAAACCGTGGTGAATGATATTGATATAGAACGCTTGCAGGTCGTTGTTTCTAAATTACAAGAAGAATTCACCGGCACGTTGGAAGAAATCAAATCCAAGTTGCAGACTTTGGAAGATACCATGACGAACCTACCATCGTCGGACGAACTGCAGGTCATCGGTAAAAGCGTCGCGAACATAAAAATTCAATTGGAGGCCTATCAAGATTTCGAACACATTCAAACCACCATCGCTACGCTTCAGGCGTCCTTGGAATTGATCAACGAAGAAATTAAAAATATTCACGCTGAAGCAAGTGTGTTGACGAGTATTCAGGACACGTTGAGCACGGTTCAGCAGAAGATCCAATATTTGGAAAATTTGAACGTCGAATCCAATCTTACTCATTTTCATCACGTACTGGACAACATACAGGGTGACTTGGAATCGTTACGAACGAGCGTGCCTTCGAGCGAAGATTTGGAAAAATTGAAAACGGCGGTGACGGCCCTATCAGATTCGAGTGACATCAAAAGTTCGTTGAGCGATCTCGAGAGTAAAGTGGCCAATCTCCCCACCTCCAAAGAATTACATGCCTTGAAAAGGAACATATCACGTATGCTGAAACGACTGGAAACGGAAACGGCGAACGTGGAACAGATTCGAGACGAACTTGCCTCGCTGGTGTCGACGCTGCCCACTTCGCAGAGCGTCGCCGACCTTCACACGCAGTTTACAGAGATGCGAAGCATCGTGAACGATCTTACCGAGAAGAGCTCGAAATTGAATCAAGTCGAGAACCTTCAGAACATCGTCGTCAACATCAGAGATCAAGTTGGAGTGCTGGAATCAACGCAGGAATCAACGCTGACCTCTTTCGGTGCCAAGTTGCAAGAACTCAACGAAAGCTACAAGCAGTTGAACGTGGAAGTGAAAATCAAACCGTCATTTTCTACCGTAACGGATACCATAGTCGAACATTTGTTGCCCGTACAAAACACACTGGGTCAGCTTCACAGTAACCTCGTTAGCGTCGACACTAAATTCGCTAAACTGCATTCTCTGCAAGCCATCGAAATCAACAGCGTACCCAATCAACAGAGAATCTCCACGTTCGTCGAAGGTAACAAACTGTACATGCTACATCCTTATCATCCGTACTACAAGTTTCTCCTCGATGGCACGATTCAGATAAACGAATTTTCGTACTGGTCTCACGGTAGAAAAGCTAGCGTTCCCACCATGACTTTGATATCGAATCGTGGTGTCCAGAAAGCAGGAAACATTCCTCTGGCACGTTGGAACGAAACGCGCAACATATATGAAATACACGAAGACGAAGATCTCACCGTTTTCGACGTGAGTGCCGGCGATAAGCTGATCATTCAAAACACGAGCGAAGTGCCACCCTCTTTGAATCCCATCACGCTGGTGCTTCTCTTCAAACGTAATCTCTAAAAATAATAAAAATGTCTAGGCAAGCCATCGTCCAAGAATTGCATAAACCTGCACGCCGCAACTACAAACGTTTGGCTGTGGTAACCAAGGGAATCGACGACCTCTGGGAAAGCGACCTCGTCGAAATGAGTAGCGGCAAGTTAAAAAACGTGCATAAATTGAACAAGGGCAACAAGTACCTCCTCACCGTCATAGACACATTTTCGAAATTCGCATGGGCTCTACCTTTGAAGGCAAAAACAGGAACGTGCCTCACGGAAGCATTCAAGACAATTTTTCGCGAAAGCGGCGGCAGACGACCTCGGTTTCTGCACACGGACAAAGGGAAGGAATTTTACAATGCCGTATTCCAAAAGTTTATTCGGAAACACAACGTTCAACATTACTCGACCTTCAGTGACGTCAAGGCCAGCATCGTGGAAAGATTCAATCGCACTCTGAAATCGCGCATGTGGTCACGCTTCACGCTTCAGGGAAGCTACAAGTGGGTCACTATTCTTCCGGAACTTGTTAACGACTATAATCACACACGGCACGCAACGATAGGCATGAAGCCAGCTGACGTTACCAGGTCTGACGAGCAACGTTTAATTTCTAGCGTTTACTGTCCAAAGTACACGCCCACGACAAAAAAGGCTAAATACAAAATTGGAGAACAGGTGAGGGTTAGTAAATTGAAGCGAACGTTCGACAGGGGTTTTACACGAAACTGGAGTACTGAACTTTTTACAGTGGTTCGAGTTCTACCCGGGAACCGTCACACGTATATAATAAAAGACAGTGGCGGTGAAATTTTATTGGGGCGCTTCTACGAGGAGGAACTCTCTAAAACTAAATACCCCGACACGTACCTTATCGAAAAAGTTTTGCGCAAGAGAGGCAACAAACTTTTGGTGAAATGGCTGGGACTTCCGGAAACAAGTTGGATCGATTCAAACGAAGTGATTCTATGAGTACGTGGAATGTTGTGAAACGTTTACCTAATTCGGAAAGTCAAACGAAGAAAAAGAACGGCGAATTGCTCCCCGACAGCATCCGCTGTCTGATCGTAGGTCCTTCGGGGTGTGGGAAAACGACACTGCTCGTGGACAATTTTCTCCTCGCACCGAATTGGTTAGATTGGAAGAACAGGCACCTGTACGTGTTCTCGAAAAGTTTGGAGCAATCCAAATACCAGCAACTGATGAAACTGTACGATGGTCTGGACATTGCAACGTTCGCCTCGGAAATAAAACCTCTCGACGATTGTCGTGAAAATTCAGTTGTTGTGTTCGACGACGCCATCCTGGAAAATCAAAATGAAATTCGCAACTTTTTCACGCAAGGTCGTCACAAAGGAATGGATTGTTTTTACCTAGCTCAAACGTTTTCCAAAATTCCAAAACAGTTAGTGCGCGACAACGCTAATTTCATATGTTTGTTTCGCCAAGATCACACCAACCTCAAGCACGCGTACGATGACTACGTAGGCGGAGACATGAACTACAATCAATTTTCGGAACGCTGCTGCTCTACTTGCTGGAACGGTGACGATTTCGGATTTGTGACGATCGACATGACGAGGAAACCCAACGACGGAAAATACAGAAACAAAATCAACGACTTTCTAAACGTTGCAACGTTGTGAGAAACGACGTATATAAATAACGTCATGACGAAACGAAAAATCGAAGACGAAAATCTCAAGCTTCGCGATTACCTCGCGAAACGCTTCAAAGGTTGGAAATCCGAGAATCGCGGATTCTACGAAGAGAAGAAACGTCAGGATCAACCTGTGATCGATGCCATCAGCGGTCTAGGTAAAGAAATTAAAAGTGTCACGGAACAAAATAAAAATTTGATTAATGAACTCGTACCGCTCGCAGCTAAAAGTTACGCCGTACCCACGCCCATTTCGAGCATTCCTTCGACGCCGTTCGAACTGAGGGATGCACCGGCACGACGTCGAGCCATAGGCAGCACGTCGTCGTCTTCGGATAAGATCGAGTTGGGACCTTTGGCACGAGACTACCTGAGCACGGGGAAATTCGACAAGGATGAAGTGTTCGGATTGTATCCCAGCATGGAAACCAGCGAAGGCGGCGGTGTGGTGTGGAAGATTGGGAAATCGAAGGTGACCTTCGAAGGCAACGACATTAAAGTCAATTTAGGCGACAAGGATAGTTGGAACAGGTATCCGGGCACGGTGGGACTGTGGGAACTCGTCGCCAAAAAGCAGCCGAAAGATTACACCGACGAAGATTACCAGAGTTACAAGGAAATTCTGATCATGACGGATGCCTTGTACCAGAACAACGACGCCTCGCAGAATAGGGTGAAATCGAGCAGCGGCGAGAAGTACAGGAATCTCATCAAACCGATTTGGAACCAGGTCAAAACGGGCAGCGGCGTCAAACGCTACAACACGTTACCCAAAGAATTCGTTTGGGTGGACGACGTGAGGAAGCTCGTGGACCGATTGTTGGTGATAGCCGGCGAAGAGAATGCAGGCAACCGTAATTTCTACAACGAGAAGGTTGGCATCGTGGACATGATCAGCACGAAACTTTCCAACTTCATCGTGAACGACGACAAGGGCATAGGTTACCTGATCAAAATCATCAACACGCTGCCTCCGAAATTTTGGAACGTGGCCGAAGGAAAGGGACTTGTGAACGACATCATCAACAAGTTACCTTTCGAGATGCATCTACCTGGCTACCAGTACTGTGGACCGGGTACCAAACTCGAGAAAAGATTGGAGAGAGGAGACAAGGGTGTGAATCCGTTGGACGCCGCATGCAAAGATCACGACATCGCCTACAACACCACGCAGACGGATCTGGATGCACGTCACGAAGCAGATAGAAAGTTAGAGCACGCAGCTTTCGAAAGATTCGTGAGCAGAGACGCATCGTTGGGTGAACGGGTCGCCGCACTAGGCACCACCATCGCCATGAACACTAAACAAAAATTGGGGTGGGGTATATAAATAACATACAGTAAAAAAAACAACATGGCTTGCATAACTGATTTGCCGCACGAACTACTATCTAAAATATTCAAAAAGGTAGTTAACGGAGATGTTAATAAACTTGTGATCATAGCAAAAACAACGCCGGAATTTCGCATCCCTTGTGAAATAGTTCTCAAGGACCATCTTCGGGAGATCAGCGGCCTGAGGTGCGATGATCTCAACATTCTGCTTTCGGCTGCAGGGGAGAAATTAAACGATAGGTTGGACGAACTGCACGAGGCAATGCAGGGAAGAAGACGGTATACTGATGATTGGTACAAGTCTATGCAGGAGAGGGAAGATATCATTACGCACATCATCGCGTTCTCCGAAGCACGGACTTTCTTCCTTGTTAAAAAATAATAATATATATACGTGTCAAAGAAACTTGATATATAAATAACACACATCGTGAAAAAAATAATCTTCGGTATATATAAATAACACACATCGTGAAAAAACAATTAAATTTCTCTAACACACACACTGAAATTTTTCTCTTCTTCGATATGACAACTGAAAAAATGAGTGATCTCCAAACATTAAAACAAATGCTAAATTTGTCAGTCGAGTATGTAAAAATTCGGGAATTGGAAGTCGACAAACCTTACACGATAACTTCCGGTTCAATCGTTTCTACCCAGTATGGTCCCAAGGTACGCCTGTTGCTCAACGCACAATACAGTCTATTTTTACCAGATCGATACGCTAACATGTTATGCGACGAGAAGCTATCTATTTTAATCGAGAACAAAACTCGAATCGTGTACAAGGGGACAAAGGAACTTCTTGGCAAGAAAACGAAGCACGTTATAGAATTTGTGTAACAACTGCGAGGCCTTGAAAATATATAAATAACATACCGTAAAAAAACTACACAAGAAAAAAATCTCAGAATATATATAAATAACATACCGTGAAAATAACACATAGAGCATCAACATGAAGCCCAAGGGTGTCGTGTACCAGATACCATACTCCAATCTAAAAAATCTAGGTGCTCTCGATGGGTTACTCACCAAGAAACAACGCGAGAAGAAACGTTCTTGCTTGTCGAAAGGACATGGAATGAAATTGCTGCTCAGCACACCTCAATTAAAAAGATTGCAGCGTTCGCGGAAACAGCAAAAAATCGGAGGTTTCATATTCAGCATCCCGGCCATCCTAGCAGCATTGGGGGCCGTTGGAAGTTTGGCTGGCGGAAGTGCCGCCATTGCGAGAACCGTCATCGACTCGAAGAAGAACAAAGCGGAATTGGAAGAACAGAAACGTCACAACCTGGCCATGGAGAAGAAAGGAGGAAAGGGCGTGATGAAGAAGTTTAAAAAAAAGAAACAGAAGCACTCACCAACCGAGACATTGAATCTCTGATCGAACCGTTACAAATCAAACACTTCAGAGGAGTTTTTATGTCCGACTCGTTACCTTCAAGCGTGAAAAGAAGAGAATGTGGAGTAGTCAACTTGGACGGTCAAGAAAATCCAGGCACGCATTGGATATGTTACCACAAAAATGATGATAAAGCATTCGTTTTCGATTCTTTCGGAGGTGTTCCACCTACAAATTTAATTCATTATCTGAAAACGAGCGAAACCTCTATATACTACAACGACGAACGCATTCAAGATTTCGGAGACGTGAACTGCGGTCATCTCTGCCTCTCCGTGCTCGCGTTTTTCTCTAAAATAAATAACCCTACGGTCGAAGATTTCCAGAAAGTACTGTGGAACCTGAAACAGCATCACTAGGATGGGCGTGTTCCATCTCACGAGCGAATCTTCAATCTTGAAACTCACGCTGCACGACGACATTGTCTATCCTAAATCCGTGGCTCTGCGTGCATTCTACAGCATGTACCTCATACCTAATGTTACGCAGCACAACAACAAAATTAGCGTCGGAAGCGAACACATCGTCGTCACGCCAGGACAATACAATCTTTCCACTTTGCAAGCTCAGTTACCCAAAGGCACATACTTTTCTCAAAATTCGGTCACTCACAGAGTGGAAATCCTATCCGCGACGGAGACCGTGGACCTGGGCACCATAGGAGAACTTTTAGGTTTCGAGAACAACACCAAACTCGAAGCTGGCATCAAGCACACAGCAACCAACATTCCTAAATTCTTGGCCATAGAGACTCTGAACGTACACTGTAACGTGGCAGAAGGTATGATCACGAAATCCTCGGACGGATTGTTAGGAAGTCACAAGCAGACGGGAATCATAGCCACTTTCAAACCAAGTTCCGAATTCATGGAACCGATCATCTACACGCCCTCTTCGCCGATCTATTTTCCAGTATGTCGCAACCGCATAGACGACATAGAGTTGGTAGTGACGAACGAGAAAGGAGACGTGGTGGATTTCGCAGGTGCAACAACTACTGCCATCGTGGAGATCAACGTATAATAAATAACCATACATGTAAAATGGAGCAAATCGAAAGTTACGAATTGCAATCTTTCCCTCCCAACCGTCGCACGTTTGCCAATCTGAACGAAGCGAACAGGGAGATCGAATACGATGTGGACGTAGGCGACGGGTTCATTCATCCTCACAGAGCGGACCTCTACCTTCAATTCGACGTGGTGAAGAAAGAGAGCGGAGACGCGTTTCCTGCAGCAGCAAACTTGATACTCGTGGACAACTTCGTGCCTCACCTGTTCTCGCAGGTAGAGGTGAGGAAACACAACACCGTCATCGACAGAATAGACTATCCAGCCATCACGTCGACGGCAGTGGGAACATTGAAATTATCCAAAACAGACGCAGCGTACTATCAGGCAGGAGGATTCGAAGCCGGGACCAAAATATCGACGAGAAGTCACACGGTGCTCTTTCCCATGCGTCTGCTTCCAGGATTCTTCTCGGACTACAAGGAGATCATGTGGAAGGGAGGACTGAGAGTCACGTTTCGAAGAGCGGCCAACGACAACGACGCACTGATGCGATACTCTACTTTGGGTCCGGACGGCACCACGCCGATAGCCAACACTTTACCCGAAGCAGCGAAATGCGTCATCCAAAGCATGGAATTGAGAATGCCGGTGGTGGAATACGAAACGAACTACGCCCTCAAGTACAAAGCGGAGATCTTGAAAAGTCCGCAGGTGCCGATTCACTTTCACGGTTACCAGTGCGTGCAGAAGATGGCGTCCGGAAGTCACATGGAATTCGACGTGACGACGCAGTTCAACAACATACAGTTCGACATGCCAGATTTCGTCGTAGTGCTTTTTCAGACCGGGAGGGACAAGAATCAGGAAAAAGATTCCAGCAAATTCGACGACTGCAAGATCAAGAACGTTTATCTGAAGAATGGCAGGAACGAAGTGTTCCCGCGCGAGAATTACAACCTCGACATGACCAAAAACGATTATCTCAAACTTTACGAAGCGTTTTCGGCTTACAAACGCGTGACCGAGGGAAGTGTGGACATGTACTACACGCCCAGCGAGTTCAAAGCACGGAGACCCATGACCGTCATCAACACATCTAAGAGAAAAAAGGTTGTGGTCAACGATCGAACCAACATCAAGGTCGTCTGCGAGTTCCACGATGCCTTGCCCGAGGATACCCTATGCAGTGTCATCCTGATTGCAGAGAAGTCCTTCGCCTACGACGTGAAGAACGAGAGGGTCACAGAGCAGTTTTAACAAGTTTTTAACATCTATTTTCTTGCACAATAAGTAATTTTTTGTACTAGCACAATCAGTTACAATGGCACAATACGAATTTCACTAGTTCAGATCAGTTACAAATGTCAATTTCATTAGTTATCAGTTACAATATCTTTTTGCACTATAGCACAAGACAATCAGAAAATTTGCACAAAAAATTTGTTGTTGTTGTTTTTACACAAGAAAATTAACAATAAAATTTCTTTTTTATCGTTTCAGATGCTGTCAAAACATCAAAAACACATACACACACACTAGAAAAAAGCATGCAACTTTATTTGTAACACGCACATATTCTCCATCTTCATCAAGAAAAATATTATAATAAACATAATTATTTTTATCTATATCTCACAATAAAACTCTATATCCAAAAATATCACAACATCAAATAACACTAGAGTCGTTAGTACACGTTGCATGCATTACGGAGGTCCTCTGTAGGGTTTCATGGAAGTTTGGGGGAAAAAAATAAAACACGTGAAACTCTACAGAGGTGCGGTAATCTATAACCGCAGCCATTAGAAAACTTTTACATTTTTGGCTGGGCACCACGCACCCTGGCGAGGTTATAGGGGCCAGGCATCCTAAAAACAACAATTATTATTTTGTTTGTTTGTTTGTGTTACAATACATAAGCGCGCGTACGTATGTGTGTGGCACATCGTTCCCTCCCCGAGAGAGAGGTTTACGTAGGTCGCAATATATAAACATTTGGCCCCGGACTTGGGAAATTACGATAAAATACACTCATCTTTCAAAAATAAGAGGATGAGAGGAGAGGTTTACGAAGGTCACGATATATATAAACATTTGGCTCCGGACTTGGAAAATTACGATAAGGTGCACTCATTTTTTCAAAAATGAGAAGATGAGAAGATGAGAGGAGAGGAGAGGTTTACGTAGGTCGCAATATATAAACATTTGGTCCCGGACTTGGAAAATTACGATAAAATACACTCATCTTTCAAAAATAAGAGAATAAGAGAATAAGAAAATGAGAAGATGAGAGCACGCGCGTGTGTATATGCCACATCGTTCCCCGAGAGAGAGGTTTACGAAGATCGCTATATATAAACATTTGGTCCCGGACTTGGAAAATTACGATAAGGTGCACTCATCCTTCAAGAATGAGAGAATGAGAGAATGAGAAATTAAGAAGATGAGAGCGCGCGTGTGTGTATATGCCACATCGTTCCCCCGAGAGAGAGGTTTACGAAGGTCGCTATATATAAACATTTTTTGGCCCCCTTGATTCCAGCACTCCAACTTCATCTCTAATGTTGACGACAATATTCTAAAAATAGAGAGAATGAGAGAATGAGAGAATGAGAGGATGAGAGAATAAGAGGATGAGAAGAGAGGTTTACGAAGATCACAATATATAAACATTTGGTCCCAAACTTGGAAAATTACGATAAAGTGCACTCATCCTTCAAGAATGAGAGAATGAGAGAATGAGAGAATAAGAAAAGAGGTTTACGTAGGTCACGATATATAAACATTTGGTCCCAGACTTGGAAAATTACGATAAGATGCACTCATCTTTCAAAAAATAAGAAAATAAGAAATTAAAAAAATGAGAGGATAAGAGAAAGATGGGAGGATGAGAGGAGGATGAGAGGAAGATGAGAGAATAAAAAGAGAATGAGAAAGATGAGGAGGATGAGGAGATGAGAGCTCATCTTTCACTCATCACTGCCTTTTTGCGCCCGTGAAACGTCGTCAGCGTACTAAATGAGGCGCGGAGCAGGGAGAGAAAGTGAGTTTTTCAACTTTTTGTGGTCGTTTAGTCAAGAAATCAAAGTTGCGGTGGGAGTCACAAAAATACTCTACTAAAGATGCATTTTGACTTTGTTTCAGAAATCAGTTTGTCAAAAATACACATCTCAAAATTTCTGAAAATTTTACAATATAGTCTTTGGTTACTGCACTTGCAGCAGGTGCAATCTGACCTGGCATTTTTTTTTGTGTAACTTGGGAGAATATTTTAAAGAAAATGTCCTACATGTTTCATATTTTTTTGTAAAATATGTTACACTAGCAACATTGTTTGTTACTGCTGCTTGTCAGGAAACCAGTAAAGCATGAAATATATTACTGGTAACATTTTGTGCTTGGTCTGGATCTACACCTAAGCCGAAATATCGATTTTAAACATTTGAAGAATACAGAAATAAGTTATTAAATTATTAATATTTTTAAAGGAATATGATGCAACAAGATTGATTGAAATGGTGTAGAATGACCCTATTTTAAGTAGTTCTTTAGCACTACACACACGCGCCCGCGAGCATGCATGCACGCAAAAAATGTTACTAGTAATATTTGATACTCTACTGGTTTCCTGACATGCTGTAGTCGGGAACAGTGTTTCCAGTGAAACATATTTTGGAAAGACTTATGGAACATGGAGCATGTTTTTTTAAAAAAATCTCCCCAGTTTCACACAAAAAATATTGCAATATCTGATTGCACCTGCTTCAAGTACAGTAACCAAAGACTATATTGAACAGTTTTCAGAAATTTTAAGATGGGTGTTTTCGAGAAAATGATTTCTAAAGAAAGGACGGAATGCATTTTTTTATTTTTTCCAAGGAATTTTCTAGATAACGTTATTAGACGTTAGTGCAGAAATGGCTTTGCAAATAGTTAGTTCAATTCCCATATTCTATTATCCCAGCAAAACTCATGTCCTGTTGTTCTTCACTTTTTCAAAAGATAAATTTGATCTTAAAAAAATATGTTAGATTTTCATATCTTGATTCTTAATTTTGAGAGTTTAACAGGATTTCATAAAGATGTTCCTTAATACGGTTTTTGAAGTACTTTGAACAAGCTTTCAAAGAAAGGAAACCCTAAGTCTCTACCATTTCTGGTTGTTGATTTATAGTGGTTACAATATTGCATTATTTTCCTTGCATAATTTTCTTTATTAAATAGTGTCTTTTTCGTGGGCTTGTAACACTGTAACAAATCAACAGAAGTGAAAAATATTTTATTTTTGGATATCTATCATGTGGACCTTTAACATAAGTAAGTAGTAAATATTCATTTGAAGCCAACTTCAACTTTGACACTTCAAAAACCTGTAATTTTAGTGCACGAACTCACTATTTCCCTACGTTTCGCGGCTTTTTATTGCAGTAACGAACTAAAAGAGTGAGAAAAAGGCTCTGAAAAGTGAGTGTCAAAAACGTACTTTCAGGTTCGCGTACTTCAGCGTTGTAACTTTCTAAACACGTCCATGTTTCTATATCGTGAGCTTTGTTAACCTAATGTTGCTTTGCTTCCCTCGTGACCTTTGTAAACATAATGCTTTTCTTCATATCGTGATCTTTGTAACAACCTCTCATTTTCTGTAAACCAAAATGTGTGCTTTCAAGCAAAAACATCTGGCCAGGGTGTGTGTGCGTGGTTATCTAATGGCTGTGTGCGGCACACACCTCTGTAGAGTTTTTATTTTCCCATGAAACCTCCCCCTACCGTAAATGCATTCAACGACTCTACTGTTATTTTGATATTTTTGAATGAGAGATATGTTTTATTATTTTTCTTGATGAAGATGTTACAAATAAAGTTGCATGCTTTTTTTCCTAGTGTGTGTCCTTGTTGTTGTTCAGCAGCATTATTTCGTTCTATAGTGCAAAATTCTCATTATCTCATACTATAGTGGTAACTGGTGTAACTGATTATCTCATGCTATAGTGCAAAACTGGTGTAACTGATTATCTTGTGCTATAGTGAAGAAATTGTTGTTATATAGTGCAAAAACTTATTTTATCGTGCTGTCGTGTTAAAACTGTTAAAACTGCTCCGACACTCTCTCGTTCTTCACGTCATAGATGAGGGACTTCTCTGCAATCAGGATGATGCTGCACACGGTGTCCTCGGGCAGAGAATCGTGGAACTCACACACGACCTTGATGTTGGTGCGATCGTTGACCACCACCTGCTTCCTCTTTGTCGTGTTGATTACGAACATGGGTCTGTGTGCTTTGAATTCGCTGGGTGCGTAGAACATGTCCACGTTTCCCTCGGTCACCCGCTTGTAAACAGAGTACGCTTCGTATAGTTTGAGAAAATCATCTTTTGTCATGTCGAAGTTGTAATTCTTGCGCGGGAATACTTCTTTAATACCGTTCTTTAGATAAACTTTCTTGATCTTGCAGTCGTTAAATTTACTGGAATATTTTTCCTAATTGTTGTCCCTCGTGGTCTGAAAGAGTACTACGACGAAATCTGGCATGTCGTACTGTATGTTATTGAATTGCGTCGTGACGTCGACGTAGGTTTGATTGTACATTATGCAAGGTTTATTAGTTTTGTTTTGCTAGCACCTTCCCAAGTTTTGTTATTGTATGATCACGGAAGTGTTCGAGTTTAATAAACACGCTGTCGCAGCACGGCAATTTTCACTCTCTCTCCATCCCCCCTATGGCGTCATTTCAAAAGTCCTTGACTTCATTTAGATTCTCGCAGCTCTTACTAAACCTTGTTTGTAGTAATTTAAAGATTTGTCAACATTCACGCATCATTCAGCGTATCAGCGAATCATAGCGCGTCATTTTCTTCATCCGCCTGTTGGATTCTCACCTTTGCCCGTTGCCCGAAGCAACGATATTCCCCCTCCGCCTCTCCGACGGAACCCGAATTTGCCGATCACAGCAAAGAGCCTGCAAGAGCCCTCGCTGTCACGGTAGAGAATGATGAGTTACGTCCAGCGACTACGAAATGCAACTTTGCACAACTTAGAATATCTGATGTCAGCAAATTCCTTTCTCCGCGTTTACGCCTTCCAGAGCACGCTAGTAGCTCAGAAAGATTTAACATGGAATTACAACGGAAACCTTTTGACTCTGCACTTTTTTTTAACCAGTGGCGTTCGCTCATTAAAATTTTCATGGGAAGTTTAGTTAAGGATAGCCATCAGAATTTGATTTTCACGATAGAATTTCATGTAAACAATGTGAGGGATATTTTGTTTCCCATAGACAAAATTTTGCCATAAAACGTCGCATTTATGCAATTAAGATTAAACATGACCAATAATTTTAACAAAGGAACAACAAGACGATATTTTTTTGTTTTTCTCGCAAAATTTTCCCGTTTTTATAAAGATATTTTTAGTAAGTAATTTTTTTGGGAAATCGACTTGTATGTCATTAGAATCAGGATAAAGTCAAACGAAATTTTGATAGAACTCAGGGAAATTTTACAAAAGGGCAATTTTGGCATTTTATGTACATAGATTAATCAAAATTGTCAGTAACATGCCCAGGCTAAGGCTCGGTGATTAGCACAGGCATGTGCAGCAAAAGTCGCCACGGCACCGTTAGCCTTTCCAAATTTATACAGTGTGGTTTACCATAAATGTTATATTTTGGGAATTTATTATTATTATTAATATTAATTATTAGGAAATTTAGTTCACTTACCCAATTAGCACCTTATTCGACATTGCAGCAATGAATTCATTACTTTTTACTGATTAACTTCATGTTAATTTTAGTACAGTAGGTAATAATTAGTAATTTGTATTTACATTTTAATACATTGCATAACTATTCTCAATCTATTTTGTTTGAACATACCTAAGGGATTGACACTCCATTCTTATGTTTTGAGTGGTTAAATTTCTTTTGTTTAAAGAAAATTTGGAATTGAGAAATTTTTTTATTATCTTTATTGTGTTTAAAATTTGAATTTCACTCTTTCGATTCCCTGATGCGATATTTGTTACCACCTGGGCTTTCAACGAAACTCAGAAGTAGCATTTACTGAATTTTTTGTTTTACATTGCATATTAATGAACCACGGCAAATTGCTTCTGCCTATCATTTATTTGGAGGCCATTAGAGGCTTGCCAAAGCAACCTCTTAGGACACTAATAGCTTGCTTTGCGCAACACAAATTTATATATATATATATTTTTAAGGGTTCAAAACATAATATTTTTTTACATTTAAACAGAATTTAGAACATGCTTGCAACACTTAAAAAAGTAAAAAGTAAAGTGTTCCCCTGTGCATAGCACCACGCCATGAAGGCGTATAGGGGGTGTGGGGGTAACGCCCCACACTTTCTTGATCCGGTCGTGACTGGGGGTGATGTGATCAGCATCACGTCCCTGACCGCCTTTAACCCCCAGGGTTTCCCCCAGGTACCCATGTTATTCGACGCTGGGTGGGCGCCGGGGCCGCTTCCACAGTTAGAAAAGTTCCACTTTTGTTTATTAATTCTACATTTTGTAATTTTGAAGTGAAATGTATTACTGACAATAAATTATTTCAGTTTATTAGAACACGTAATGGTATTTTAATATCAGGCTCAGGTCAATTTCTTGTCATTCAGAATTTGAATAATAATTTGAACACCCACAGATCAATTCAGATTAACGAGGAGCAATCTATATTTTATAACTATCAGGATTTTTCTCAGATTATTGTGGATCAACAAATTTTACATACCAGAATTTTAGCTTTTGAACAGGTAAAAATGACGGAAGTTGAATTACCACTTAATATTCCCAAGAATTTATCTGATTTCACTATTCCCCAATGTACTCCGCTTGAACTTGCCTTAAGGCAACTTAATCAATCTATTTGTAAGGGCATTTAATTTCAAGAATTAGTTTTAAACCCTTTGCACATGTCTATATTAGTATTTATTTTTTGGAATTTATTCCTAACAGCAGCACTTGGGTATTATTTTTATAAGCACCGTCAACTTGCAAGACAGGTTCATTCAGAGCAGCACAGTAATAATTAATAATTTAAGGCACACATCAATCATGGACACTAATATTTTAATTACGGTTGTATATTTTATTTAAATTATCTTTATTTATTTTCAAAGAGTTATGGCAATTATTTAATCAATTTATTTTAATTTTATTTTATCTTGATGAGGCAATTTAATTTAATTTAATTTTAAGAAAAGGCAATGGAATAAGTTTGGTTTTGAGTGCATAACCATGGAATTATATATACCTATCCTACGCAGTTTCCTTTTCTTATTATATTTTTTCCCTTATTTAACCTAACCTGTCTATACAAAACGACGTGGACGAGCAATGCCTACATCAATCATGGGCATTTTTTATGAAGGACGTCCGCAGATGCAGTCAATTATTATACGGAGAGACTCGTCACCAACAACTTGAGGGAAGCATGCAGACATTTTAAGTCATACTACAAAAGTACTACATTTTTACCAGGAAGGCTGTATTCAACCATGAATTTTCCAGTTTAGTGTTATAGATTATCAAGGACACCTAGTGAAGGAACCAGATAAAATTTCCCTCCACACTGTTTCCATTTAAGACAACTTTTCCCCACCTCCCAAGTTTTACGGGTAATTTATTACACATTTTACATTGCCCAAATTAAGTCAAGACGATAAGCAATACGAAGAAGAAGAGAAGTAGAGAGAACATATATTCTATAAGCAGCAGTTTCGGTCACAACAGTAAGTACAGAATTGTTATTCAAATTGTGCTACAGTGTTTTCCCACACATTAACATGCAAGCTCATATCATGTGTATTTTTGTGGATATTTACCGTGCATTATGAGAAAACAATACTTTTCCATAGCCCTTCTACACATGTTCAGTTTCATACCATGCATGCTAGCCAGTTTTTACATGCATTATAGTTTATATCATACTACAAGGAGGCGACAAGCGCCTGTTGCGTCAATTAACCTGCGCTAGCAACAACCAGTGTATAATTTTTTTTAAGAAGAAATTTTCACAATGGATAACCAACCGTACATGCAAGCAATAACAAGCATAACTACAGCACCTTCGAACATTTCAAGAAGTATGTTTTAGTGCGAATGTTTTATGCAAATGTTCCTTCCAAGCAGTTAATTTTGTTTCACCAACATGGAACATAGTAAGCAACATATTTGACACCGGACAATGTTCTGATATTTACAATCAGAGCAGACAGTTGGTGGATAATTGCAAGATATTTTTTGTGTGCAGTTACACTCCAGTATTTACAATGCTATATAAATACAAAGCTATATACACACTACAGTGTACATAACAACATGGCAAGGAAATCGAACATTATATTTAGGTTTTATGCCTGCGACCGTTATTCAGTGTCAAAGATTATATGTATCGAACATTTCATACTCATATATAGGAATAACCAGGATAGCCATTGAAAGTTCATATTTTTAACGAGGTTTATTTGATATGCAGAGAATGGAAGATTTGAGATAAACAGTGCATACCAATATTTTTTTTTCATCTTGTTATAAGAGAAGTGGCTATACATTTAGCAAACATATTACATTTTGGTTTACTCAGCCTTTTTACAATGAGATGCGTATATAATGATGATATTACAGCGAACACTTGTGTATACATGCTTATTTACGATTCTACTTACATGTGTGACAATCCACATTTTTGTGTACTTACTTATAAACTTTGTTTCCTTTTAAATATGTATTTAAAGGGTCCCCATTGAGCTTACTTCCACAGAAACATTTTGACAAAAGTTTTCCTTGCGAGAACTGCGGCCATTTCAGGTCTTCTTTACACGGGAAGCCAAGCCTTGCACAGACTAATGACCATGCGCTTGCGACTCATAGAAACGAGCAATTCTAAATTAAAACAACTTACGCACGTAGAATTGCGTAACATCGCGAGTTATATCACTTAATGACATAATTTTTTGTAATTACTAGTCATATAATCATACATAATATTGTTTTTATATCATATCGACGTGCGTACTTGTTTTTTTGATTGTAATGTTTTAGGGAATGGAAATTTTTTTTTGGGTTAAGAAATCAAAAGAAAGTTATGTTTTGTTGTTTTTTATATTTTGTATGTTTGTTTTTCTAAGAAAATACATGGAATTGGCGAACCTGGGTCATGTCAAGCTTTGCAATTTGACTTTTAAATTTTCAACATAGAAAATTTTCTCCACGCCGGCAGAACGTAACAATTCCTAAGATTATATGTTTATTTTATTAAGTCTCTCTGAATGCTTCACGTTGGCCAGGGCATTCACTTGTTTTTCTCACTTCTCTCAACCTCTAAGGCATGTTTACAATACATTGTGTTGTGCCATGCAAACCTCCTGAGCATTCAGGAAACAGGTAATTCTTCTGGTTATAGAGTCAGCGGTTTGCATGGTAGAAATTAAAAAAACACGATTCGGCATAGAGGAAGAGATCGATGGCCTAGTGATATAGAGGTGAGACAAGCTGAGAGGGGACTGACTTTTGGGATTGAGTTGAGAGAGAAGAGGTGGTTAGCAGAGCAGTAGGTCAGAAGTGGGACGACGCTCTGGTCGACGAATTGGAGAAGCTAACAGAGGACTTCGTATATTCTATTCAGGTTAATACTTCAGATAGACAGGTAATTATCCTAACACCCAGCCATGATTCAGGTTCAACGGTTCACAAAACCCAACGAGTGACCATTGTCTTTTCTGTAGTTTAGTTCCTGAGTGTGATTTTGTACCTTTCGCATAGCCAAGCGTTAACTCGTCATGCCAATGACGAGTCCTCCCATCAGAGGATGAATGATGAGTAATTTACATCACCCATTGATTAAATGGTTAACATTCTAGGTACTCGTAAGATCCCACGAACTTTACGGTTACGGTTCGTTACGCAATTTCTGCATTTTTATATACTCGACTGACAAATTTAGCATTTCTTTTAATGCTTGGACGTCACTCATTTTTTCACTCATTTTTTTTCAGGGTGTGTTATAAGATTTTTTCACGATGTGTTATTTATATATCGTTTTCACAGTGGTTCATTTATATATTTTTGTGTGTGTGTGTTAGAGAAAGAAAGTAAGTTCGTGCTTTGGAAAACGCGATGATGTGTGTGACGATATCTTCAGTCTCCTGTTTAGACTTGCGCCAATCATCCGTGTATCGTCTTCTCCCCTGCCTCGCCTCGTGAATTTCGTCCATCCTGTCGTTTAATTTTTCCCCTGCAGCTGAAAGAAGAGTGTCGAGGTCACTGCACCTCATGCCACTTATCTGCCAAAGATGGTCCTTCAAAACCATTTCACATGGGATACGAAATTACGGCGTTGTTCTTGCTATGATTACAAGTTTCTCAACATCCTCGAAATCTCCGTTTAAAGCGTGTTTGAATATTTTACATATCAGTTTGGACGGGAAATCAGTTATACAAGTCTGCAACATATTTTTTACTGTATGTTATACAAGACTGCGACATACTGCATGTTATTTATACACCCCAACAAAATTTTTGTTTTGCGTTCATGGCGACGGTATTCATGCAACTTTTTCACCCAAGGATGCGTCTCTGCTGACGAGTCTCCCGAAAGCTGCATGTCCCAATTTTCTGTCTGCTTCGTGACGTGCATCTAAATTGGTGTGCGTGTTGTATGCAATGTTGTGATCTTTACATGCAGCGTCCAACGTATTCACTCCTTTGTCTCCTCTTTCCAATCTTTTCTCGAGTTTGGTACCGGGGCCGCAGGACTGGTAACCTGGTAAATGTCTTTCAAAAGGTAACTTGTTGATGATGTCGTTCACGAGACCTTTTCCTTCGGCCACGTTCCAGAATCTTGGAGGCAGCGTGTGGTTAATTTTCATGAGGTACCCGATACCTTTGTCGTTGTTCACGATGAAGTTGGAGAGTTTCGTGCTGATCATTTCCACGATGCCCACCTTCTCGTTGTAGAAATTACGATTACCGGCATTTTCTTCACCGGCTATCACTAACAATCTGTCAATGAGTTTTCTCACGTCGTCCACACAAACGAATTCTTTCGGTAATGTGTTGTAGCGTTTGACACCGCTTCCAATTTTGATATCGTTCCATATCGGTTTGATGAGATTCCTGTACTTCTCACCGCTGCTCGATTTCACCCTATTCTGTGTGGCGTCATTACTTTGATACATGGCATCCGTCATGATTAAAATTTCCCTGTAACTCTGGTTATTTTCGTCGGTGTAATCTTTCGGATATTTTTTTGGCAACGAGTTCCCACAATCCCACTCTACCTGGTTACCTAGACCAACTGTTCTTCTCACCTAAATTAATTTTAATGTCGTTGCCTTCGAAGGTGACTTTCGATTTTCCAATCTTACACACGACGCCTTCGTTGGTTTCCATGCAAGGGTATAATCCGAACACCTTGTCCTTGTCGAATTTCCCCGTGCACAGGTAGTTTTGTGCCAAGGGACCCAACTCGATCTTCTCCGAAGAAGAAATGCTGCCTATGGCTTGACGCCTTGGCTGTTGTCTAATTTCCAGAGGAGTGTGAATGCTGGAGGCAGGCGTCGGATAAAAATCTTCATAATTTCGAGCGGCAAGAGGTACAAGTTCCGTGATCAGATCCTTGTTCTGTTCCGTGACATTTTTAATTTCCTTGCCGGGATCGCTGATGGCGTCGATGATAGGTTGTCCTCCACGCTTGTTCTCTTCGTAGAATCGGCGATTCTCGGATTTCCAACCTTTGAAGCGTTTCGTGAGGTAATCACGAAGCTTAAGATTATCCTCTTCATGAAACATTTCTCTTCGACATATTTCTTTGAGCCTATATACTTTCCGTTTTATCGTCACCAAAACTTGAGTTGATCCACTTTCCGATATTAAGGTTATTTATATATGTTTGATCTCTTGCGTCAGTTGATTTTTTGTTTTGTGTCTTCTTGAAATTTACGTTTCATATGACGTTATTTTATAACGTTGAGACGTTTAGAAAAACGTTGATTTTATTCATGTACTTTCCGTCATTAAGTTTTCGTGTCATGTCGATCGTAACAAAGCCAAAGTCGTATTGGTTCCAACAGTCGGAGCAAAATTTAGAAAACTGATTGTAATTCATGTCAGCTCCTACGTGGAATGATTTCGAAAGAGACCGTACTAAAGCCCAGTCCCTCATACAAATGAATAAGTTGCCTGAACTTTGGTTGTTCGAGACTTTTTGAAAATACATAGAGATGCCTGTTTTCCCAGTCTAACCAATCGGGTGCGAGAAGAAAATTATCAATGAGCAGCGTCGTCTTTCCACACCCTGATGGTCCTAATCGGGTAAACGTTTTACAACGTTCCACGTTGAGTTCATAGTGTCACTTTGTTCGCGTCGATCCAACTCTTTTCCGGAAGTCCTAGCCATATGAAAAACAGTTTGTTATCTTTCCTACGCAATACTTTCTCGATGAGGTACGTGTCGGCGTGTTTCGTTTTAGAGAGTTCCTCTTGGTAAAACCTTCCTTTCAAAATTTCAACGCTACTATCCTTTATTATATACGTGTGACGATTTCCGGGTAAAACTCTAACCACGGTAAAAAGTTCCGTGCTCCAATTTCTAGTGAATCCCTTCTCAAAAGTACGATTGAATTTGCTGATCCCTACCTGGTCTCCAATTTTGAAGCTTGATTTCTTGGTCTTGGGACTGTATTCTGGACAATAAACCATAGAAATGTATCGCTGTTCGTCGTATTGTTTAACGTCCGCTGGTTTCATGTGTATCGGACTGTGAACGTATGATTGTAATCGTCAACGAGTTCCGGCAGGATGTCGACCCACTTGTAATTTCCCCGAAGCGTGAATCGTTTCCACATGTGTGTTTTCAAGGTTCGATTAAATCTTTCCACGATGCTGGCTTTCAAATGACTGAAAGTGGAATAATGTTGAATGTCGTGCTTATAAATAAACTTTTGGAATACGGTGTTGTAGAATTCCTTCCCATTGTCTGTTTCCAGAAATCGTGGTCGTCTCTTACTTTCGCGGAAAATAGTTTTGAATGTTTCTGTGAGGCATGTTCCCGTTTTGGCTTTCAACGGTAGAACCCATGCGAATTTTGAAAACGTGTCTATGACGGTGAGAAGGTACTTGCTACCCTTGTTCAATTTATGTACATTTTTCAAATTACCGCGTCTCATTTCGACGAGGTCCACCTGCCATAGGTCGACGATACCCCTTGTTACTACAGCTAAACGTTCGTAGTTGCGGCGTGCAGGTTTGAGCAACTCTTCATCGATTGCTTGCCTAGACATTGTTTGTAGTTTTCGTTCAGTTCTTGCAAATTGGCACCGAAAGCGGCCAGCGTCGATTCATGTGTGGATTCCAGCGCTCCAATTTGATCTCTAATGTTGACTACAATGTTCTGAAGGTTCTCAACTAGATTCAATTTTGAGCTTTTCACGGTAAAGTCGTTCACGATGTCCCTCATCTCGGTAAACTCGTTATGAAGATCCGTGACACTCTGCGATGTAGGCATCGTGGCAATTTCATCTCGATCCTGTTCCACGTTTGTTGTTTCTGTTTCTAATCGTTTTAGCATTCGAGATATGTTCCTTTTCAAACCATGCACATCTTTAGAGGTGGGAGGATTGGCTACTGTATTTTCGAGAGCACTCAATGAACTTTCTATGTCACTCGTTCGGATAATGCCGTCACTGCCGTTTTCAATTTTTCTAAATCTTCGTTCGAAGGCACACTCGTCTGTAATAATTCCAAATCACCCTGTATGTTGTCCAGTACATGATGAAAATGGTTAAGATTTGTTTCAAACTTCAAATTTTTCAGGTAGTCGATTTTCTGCTGAACCGTGCTTAAAGTCTCTTGAATACCCGTTTGAGTTGAGCTTCCAAAGATGCCTGAATCGTAGCAATAGTGGTTTGAATGTGTTCGAAATCATGATAAGCCTCTAATTGAATTTTGATGTTTGCCACGCTCTTGCTAATATCTTGCAATTCATCGGAGGATGGTAGATTTGTCATTGTATCTTCCAAAATTTGTAATTTAGATTTAATTTCTTACAAAGTGGTGGTGAATTCTGTGGTGAATTGGGAAACATCATCGTGTAGACGTTCCACATGCAGCTCAGAGAAATTATTCTGAATTGTGGAAGTTCGTTCTTCGATTTCGAGTTTTAATTTTTCCAAATTTTTTGTTTGAAATTGCTGGAATTTGGCCAAATCATTTTGAAGCGAATCCACACTCAATTGTATATTTTGAACGTTATCGTACGGAGGCACGTCAACATAATTTTTTATTAGCGTTTTCAACTCGGAATCAATTTTCAGAATAGGATCCAAGCATTGTGTTTGTAAACTAGCTACTTCAGATTTTAAACCGTTCTTTAACGTCTCCTGCAAAGCAATCAGGCCACTTCTCAATGCATGAGAATATCGTCAGCATGGTCTACACGCTTGGTGTGTCCGAAAATGTAGTTAGGCATTTTGTTAATGGTTATTTATTAAAGGATAGACGATTCGTAATTCTATGAAGAGAGCAATGAGTTTGTCGTAATCTCCAAGGAGTTGCATGTATGAACGATTTCCTGTAGAAACATCATACGTGATGTCGGAAAGCATCTTATCGTGCTTGATGCGATAAATGTTCTTGCCAGAGGAGAGTTTGATTTCAACTACGTTCTCAGGATTCACGGTGATCCGAAGTTTCCCACCGATCGGAATTTCGTAGAAATGTAAATTGTTGTTGAAGATGTAAAAAGTTTTGCCAACATCGTCGTCGAATTTCGTCCAAATACTGTTGAGGTGAATGATCAACAGACCGTTGAGTTTGGATAGTAATGAATTATCTGTCGTTGTGTGGCGTACAGTTTCCATGTTGGTTTGTTTTCTGAAACCAAATAAATTCATCTGCATTTTCAAGTTATTTAATCCATTAAACAAATTCTATGGCGTGTTTTGATTTATTGGCAGGAAGATCCAATTTACCATTATAGATAATATGAGTTTTGTTTTTGATTAACGAAGACAGTTTCTTAACGGATAACATGTTAGTATATCTTTCGGGTAAAAATACGCTGTATTTATCATTAAGTAATAAGCGTATCCGAGAACCAAATTGAGTTGAAATAATTTCACCAGAAGTTATCACATAAGGTTTCTTGATTTCTAAGTCTTAAAGCTTTATTTACTCCACTGATGCATTTAGCATCTTTTTCAACGCTTGAACATCATTCATTGTTGTTGCACCTACGTGTTATGTTATTTTATAAGGATGAAATGAGGAAGAAAAAAGTTGCAGGTGGTAGAGCTGAACTTAATGACTTTCGCCTGGAGGCATGAGTGAAGATCACTCGTTACCTCTTTCCAAGCACGTAAAACAGAAAAGACAGAGGACAAAGCAGTTAGCGTGCTCTAGTTGGGGAGACACATGCTACATTTGTCCCTGGTATTCCAGTGTCCCCACTCGCGTGTATGTACTTGACAATCAAGTACATTTAATTTATTGTCCGTACCATCCAATGTTAGCTTGGTCAAGCGTGTTGTGTAGAGTTCGTGTGAAGTATTCGCAATGCGATGATCGGTGGTTAGCTATGTTTTTTTTAAACAGACATTCTTTGTAATCTTCTATGGTGAATCTACCTGTGCTAGTATTTCCCACCCCCTTTGCTTTCTTGATCATCTCTTTCTTATCTGCAATCTTCACGCAGTACAGTTTTGCCCGAAGTCCTGCAAATTCACTGATGTAATTACCGACCGCTTCGTCTTTGAACTTTCTTATGGTCATTTTATATTCCAATGAATGCAAGGGATGGCCTGATGGTAAGTTGCTAAAATAAAAGAGATGCTTCATCGAAGTCAAATCATGATGAAGGTCTTGTGTTTGGATTAGAAACACAAAGCTATCAGTATGAATGTAGCAAATTTATTTATTTATTTATTTATTTAATTGAAACACAACAGGCGCATGCCCAATTACAGTGTTCAATATGGGATGACACCATTACATAAACAACAACATAACTAAGAAAATTAACAAGAAATATGAATGTACATTTTACATTTAAAAACAATTGTGAGAAGAAATTAATTATTAGATTATAGAAGCAAAGGGAACACAGAGACAATACAATAATAAATGAAGCTAAACTATTGGATATAACCTTACAAGCTGAATGAAAACCAAAATTCAATGAACAAAACAAAACAAAACATACAGAAATTCAGCGAATAGATCTAATGTTACAATTACATTTAAATAGGTCTACGCTTGGATTATTCTTAGAAACTGAATTAAATAACTTGCACATTCTCCTCATGGGTTCAGCTTCGGTCATTTTCGTTCTTCCAAGGGGGATTTGAAAGAGATCAGTTCTGGGTCTTAACATACAGTTTGGCACATAAAAATTTAAATTCGACAACAGATTAAAAGAATCTATTTTACCATTGATAAGCTTGGAGAGAAAAGTTATTTGATTTGTTTGCCTCCTTTCGTCGAGTGACGGAATATTAAAGATTTCGCGTAATATGTTGCTAGGAGTGAGTTTTGGATATGTACCATCAAGTTTAAATAGTAGATATCTGAGAAATTTATTTTGAAGCTTGTCTAATTTTTCGATATCTTTCTTGAATTGCGGGTGCCAAACAAGAGAAGCATATTCGAGTTTAGATCTGACGAGCGTATAATATAGCAAGAGAAATGTTTCCTTTTTTCTAAATTGATGACCCATTCTTATTATAAATCCCAAATTTCTGTGAGCTTCGCTTAAAATGCGGGCAATGTGTGATTGGAATGTTAACTTTTTGTCAAAAGTGACCCCTAGGTCGGTAACTATATTCTCACTTTGTACAAACACATTAGAAATAGTGTATGAATGTTGAATAGGGTGTCTGTTGTGGGTGAATGATACAAGTTTACATTTCTTTAAGTTTAGGCTGACTTTATTAATTTCACACCACTGAAGCAAGTTATTCAGCTCTTCATGTAATATTGTACAGTCATCAGCGTTTTCGATATTTTTGTATATTTTAACATCAGCAAAGATTAATGTCCTACATTTTGTGAGTAGTTCTGGCAAATCGTTTAAAAAAAATTAAATATAGCAGGGGACCAAGGTTTGACCCCTGTGGAACTCCCGAACTGGCCACGAATTCGGTTGATCTGCAGCCTTGATACACGACATATTGTCGGCGGTTCTGCAGATAGGAAGAAAGAAGGGTAATAAGTGGAGGAGAAAGGCTATTGTTGGCAAATTTCTGTATTAATATATCGTGGTGAACTGTATCAAATGCCTTTGAAAAGTCTGTATATAAAACGTCAACTTGCCCTTTATTAGCTATACTGGGTGCAATGTAGCTTGTCAGTTCGACAAGATTGGTTACGGTTGAGCGTTTTTGGACAAATCCGTGCTGTTTGGGGGAAAGAATGGGTTTAATATGAAAATATATATGCTTATATATTATCTGCTCGAAGCGTTTCGCTGGTACTGACAATTTTGCAATAGGCCTGTAGTTACATATGTCAGCCATATCAGCAGCTTTGGGAATCGGAGAGATTTCAGTTGTTTTCCACATTGCTGGAAATCTCGAAGTTCTGATAGCCAAGTTGAAAAGGGGGTGAAGAGGGTACTTAAGAATTTCCGAACAACCTTTAATTACATAAGGGGGGATTGAATCAGGGCCGGCGGATTTTTTAGGTTTGAGTTTTTTAATGGCTTCCTCAATTTCATTTAGTGATATTTCAGAGATATTTAAGATACTAGGAAGTGAGTTCATATTTACATTAGGATGCGGATCCTTGTAGAAAGATAGTTCTTTGAAATATACGGATTCAAAATACTTTGCAAAGAGATCTTGGATACTTCCATTATCGTCAATGGTTTTATCATTATACTTAGTTGGCTGCAAGGTGGATTTTTCTTTGATTTTTAATGAAATACCAAAACTGGTTAGTGTCGTGAGCAAGATTGATTCCTGAAGTTTCAATATAGTTTTGGTAAGCTTTACTGATCTCCCATTTTAATTTCGTTCTTAAGGTTTTATACTTAATTTCGTGATGCGTTACATTTCCCTTTCTTTGTTTCCATTTTTTGTGGTGACTTGATATTGCTTTCAGATTCTTAATAATTTCCCGCGTGAACCAACATGGGTAAGATTTTTTTACAGAGGAGCGAGAGCGTGGAACACATTCATTAAGAATGCTTTCGATTATTTCATAAAATTTAACAACGGCAATATCTACGTCTTCGCATTATTTTAGTTGGTCCCAGTCAGCTAATTCGAGTTTCCGATACATATTAATGAAATCGGCTTTCTTGAAATTATATAGTTGGATGTTTGGATTTAAAGCTCTTTGTTTAAGTATGGTTTGTGTTAAAGTTATTCCTAAAGCCGGATGGTGTTTATCTTCTCTTGCCAGAGGCTCTTGGCGAAATATTTTAGTATTTTCAATATTTGTTAAAACTAGGTAGAGAGTTCTACTATTGGCGTTCTGGATGGAATTTTTGCTTTAGAGGTCGTTGAAATCGAGGAAATATTTCAGTTCGCGACATTGTTCGACTAACGTGAGCAACTCCGTGTTGGAATTTTTAATTTCAGGGATGTTGAAATCACCGGCAATAACCAACGGGCTACCCAGAGGGTAATGTGCAGTTATATGACTAAAGAAGTTCTCGTATACGGCCATGGGAGATGCAGGTTAAATATACACTACACACATGTAACAATCGCAACCAGATTCTGTTTTAAATTTTATAATTAAACTGCCAATGATTTGTTCTTGTAAAAGAGCATCGACCATTAGAGGATTATTTTTTTTCTTTATGGCGATGAGGACACCGCCACCTAGAGTTTTGCCAGTTTCTAACGTGTTGCGATCTGACCTGAAGACGCTATATCTATTGTCGAGTAGTTCGGAATCAGAAACTGAAGAATTTAGCCACGTTTCCGTGCACAACACCACATCGTAATTGTTACTCAATACACTTAAAAAGAACTGTTTGGTTTTTGATCGAACTCCTCTCAGATTCTGATAAATTATGTTCATGCTAATTTTGTTTTTTTCATTGTCGCACAGAGTTTTGGATGGGTCAGTTCTAGCGAGATTGATTGACGTCTCCACAAAAGCAGGGACAAGAACAGGTGAAGTAAACTTCTTACCTGACAAGTTGCGCTGGGCGTGGCTACCTTGACATCCTGAAAGAGCTCGGAGACCGCTACCTCTTGCCCACTTGCTCCCCCTTCCATCCTGCATTCCTAGATTTCCTGGACGAACGAGGGGTGAGGGTTCTTGACCTCCGCTTTCACTTTGTTCCAGGCGGGGACCAACACTTTGGGCATCGGAAGGGTTGCAGGGTTAGCTTGCAGATCGCGCAGGGAATAACTTATGTTGTCGACCACAACATGGCGATAACTAATGTACGCACGGTGACCAGCGTTCCGGGCTCGGTGCATATGTTCGAGTAATCCTTGACGTTCTTTGCGAGTGGAATAACATAAATCTTGTTCCAGGAATATCTTCGTTCCCTTCAGCTCGTTGCGGCATCTAATACCTTTTTATTTTTCTTTGTATCGCAAAAAGCGACAGACGATGGGACGAGGACCTCGGTTACTGTTTGTGTTAATCCGATGCGCTCTCTGGATGGAATCCTCTTGCAGATCGATGTTTAATTTGTCCTTAATTATTGTTCGCACTTTTGTCTCCGTCTGGCTCCAGTCTTCTCCCGAGTTACCTTCTTCAACACCGTATAACACCAAGTTATCGCGTCAGCTTCTGTATTCTTGGTCGTCCAGTCTTTGTTCCAGCCAGTTATTTTGTTTAGACAGTTCCTCCACACGTTTCGTAAGGGAGCCAACATCTCTCTGCAGAACGTCTACTCTAGTGACGAGGGTTTTGAGTGAGGTGCCGAATTGCCGAACTTCGGAAACTAGGGAGTCGTTAGAAGCCTTGAGTTCTTGCAGCATTGCTTTGATCTCTCCCATTCCCCCACTGGGCCCAGGATTTTGTTCCACACCACCTATCACTAGTAGCACTAAAATCACTAAACCATATGCACAGTAACATTGCTTCGATTCAGAGCTACATTCCGCAGGCACCTGACATTTCAGGCCTGATTTCACCACGAACATTCCAATCCGGCAACGCCAGGTCTCGGTCGAAACCCCCATTGTTTACCACGAGTTTAGAACGGAGCGGCTAGAAAAGACGTCCTTCCACTTCAACCTTCATAAATGTTATCGCCAGAAACTAGTTGGAATTGATCATAGTAGGATTCGTACATATGTAATTTAGAAAGTTCAAGAACGGTGGCCACTATTGCAATCGGCTTATTGAGCTTCACTTCCTTCTTGTTACGTTCAACGAATATTAAATTCTCATTGAAAATGGTGAATGTTTTAAAGTATGGGGAAGCAGCAATTTTCTCAAATTTCTTCCATTCCTTGACTAATGTTATATGGATGTACTTCCGCACGTTCTCCATTGTTTTGCCGTAAATTGCATTGTTAAACAACTTGTAGAGGTCTTTGTTGTAGATTGTGCTCGACGCTCGGTGTTCTCAGCAATATACGGCTCCAACTATTTGCTCTGTCTGAACTTCAAACCTCTATGTAATTTCTTGAGCTGTAATCCATGATTCATATAGAATTGAAGTAACCTGTAGTGGAGAATGTAATTTCGTTTGTTTTTAAGCTTAATACAAGTTTTGGCTCCGATCCTCCAGGTGTTGTTTCTTTTACTTGAGCCATGGCTAATCCTTGATGTATATCATGGAGCGTTTCGGGATAATCAATGTCCACTTCCAAGAAACAGCCCCATTAGTTATTTTCGGCCCAGTTGAGAAAATCCTTGGAGGAGAGTTCCTCTTCGTCCATCCATTGATAGTCACTTATGGGAAGACACTGCGACCTGGAATGACCATATAAATTATTCACATCCCAGTAGACAATGTAGGTGTCAGGTTTTGATGCGTCGTAACCAGGAGAATAAGGATTATTTGCAACAGCACGGCGTCGTGGACACTGGACAATGCCACCGCGTACTGCATTCTCAAGAAATGCATATTGCTCCTTGTTCGTGATGAGGTCCAGAGCCACGTTGGTGTATTTCAACATGGACTCCAATGTCAGCCCCGGTGTGGTAAAAAAATGTAGTGCGTCCAACTTGTAGTTTGCAATACATCTGTTCCGAAACGATTCGAAAATATCCATCAGAAGGGTGACATCAAGTTTGAGATACAGGTCCTGATAGTCCCGAAATGTTTGACAGTTGAAGGCCGAACACACTCTACGGGCATGTTGATAATCATCTTCGGAACAAACGTCCTCGATGAGATGAGAATAAAATGCAGTACGCGGTGGCAGTTCGGTCTCGTCGAATTTGTCGAAATCATTGACGCATTCATAGGGGTAGACGCCCTTACGTTTCAACAGATTCAAATTGTCTTCCCCAAAACATTGTTTCGTGGCCACAAGATCTTGGTCGCTAAGTTGAGCTGCAAGGGTGGCCAGGCTGGAAGACAGGAAATTGTAAGAGTCTAGGATACACACTTCTACACTTTCTCCGTCTTCGAGAGAAATCCACACCCTTATACTTTTCGCTCGTTCTCGGAATGATCCTGATGCGATTCGTGATGTTGTAAAGCTCTGTGATGAACAAATGTGTATAGTACTTCCCTGTGTAATGTAGATACACAGTAATAAATCGTGAACAATGGACAAAATTTCAGAATTTTGATGGTTGTGATGATCTACCTTGTGGTTTTCGGGGGTGAAATCAAGAAAGCACACCTCGCATCTTGTGGCCAGTTCGTGTCTCTGACGTTGTTCTGTTGTGAGTGGGGGTGGAAAAACTTAAGGGCCTTTAAGTCTATGTGCAAGTTTTTTGGCACATTCTGCTATTTTTTGACAAAGCTTTTCCAGCAACGGGTAGAACAATACGTAATAACCTTATTTAACTTTTCCCCGTAAATGGCAAAAATGCAAGGTTCCTGGTGAAAAATTGGTATTGTGTTTGAGATAGTAGGGTCAGAGTCACATGAGCCTAACGGAACTTGAAAACTTTCAAAACCAGCATAAAGAACAAAGGATGGGGGAGAAGAGCCTCATATTTTTGAAATGTCATCTTGCTTCCGGGTTCCGGCATGACATCTTCGGGTTCTGCATGCATGGAACCAAAACACTTGTGTTGTACCATTTTTCCCCCGCGAAAAATTCTCAAGCACCGATCGCAAATTTCAATCTTGTTGTGATCCTTGCTGATTTGACTTCAAACTAGGCTTGAAAATTAAACTGTAACGTCGTCTATGAGAAGAAGTCTGATTACGCTATTTTGACTCTTTGCAGGTCTGAGAACGCAAGTGTCGCCGCAATCGTCAATCCCGAACACGGAAATATCAATGTTATGCCACTTTTCTTCTTTATACTGTTTTATAAATATGTCGATATCGTTCAAACCAACTGGATATGAAATTCCCTTCATCACTTCTTTATATCTCGTCTCGTATCTGGTGTAGTTGGACAGACGTTGGGGATGATCATTGGCTGGGTGCTTTGCTGCGATGACAGACCATAATAAACTCTTCTTTTCTTTACTTTCTATGTTTACCACTGCATTTTGCTTTTTTTTAATGTCTGTCATCGCAGCATTTTTTTGAGCGCTACCTAAAGCTTTAAAAATACACACTCTAAGCTGCAACATGTGGTTATGGCCACAAATACTCCATCCGCTTCCGCGACCTTCAAATTCTTCTTGTTTTCTTACTAGATGGTTAAACAGATGCGTTATAATTTCGTCAAGATAGTCGTGATTACCCTGATGTAAGCCTTCACATCCTACACAGAAACTGAAACTGCTTGTCTTGGACGAGACGACTTTCTCATACATGAGGGTTAACACAAGATGAATTTTGATTGCGACGTTAATAATGCAATCTCGTAATTTGTCAACGACAAGAGATTTCAAATTATCCAAGAACGTGCCGGAATCGCATTTTTCATAAGGTGAAGGTTTATACGTCATGGTACGAGCACTTTTATTCAAAGCGGAGCCTTCATGTGCATCAATGCGAGATTTTTTTGCCGGGGGGACATCAATACTTTTCTTTTCTTATGCTTAGACATGTTTACTTTAGAAATCAACTTCCCACAGTTGCTGCATGGTACATTTTTGCAAGGACCAGAGGGTCCGGGTTGCGGCTCCATTATGAATGTATGTTATTTATATATGTCCAAAGCTTTGGATTTTTTGGGGCTACGGGGACTGAAGCAGGAGAAAAAAGCTGACATCGTGCACGCACTGTTGCAAAAAAAAAAATAGAGCAAAGTGTGTGGCATGACTTAAAAAATATTATGGCTCCTCCGGCTATGTCTCATCTTCAAAAACAGGAAAAAAATGTCACGGAAAATTTCTCTCTGTTGACCACAAGAATTTGAATATATTCGGGTTATGGATACGACACTTAATCTGCCTCGAATTAAAATCCTTCACTGCGTGCCTGAAGAATTCATACCGTGGGGGCCGAAGAGATAGAACATATTAACTATAAGAACTCCTGCCAGTTTGCCGGATTTCAAATCGAACCCGATGTAGAAACAGTTTTTGAAGAAAATGCACAGCCCATATCTTTTTATACAACGCATCGTTAAAATTAGACAGCATAAACCTTACAAAATTCGAACTGGGTGAAATTGAAATTTCGCATCGTGTTTACGTCCCTTTTCGAGATTGGTTACGTACGCAATATTGGTTGTCACTTGTCTGTTATGGTACATTAACGTATAGCGAATTGAAAAAAATTAAAAATTCTTTCCTAGAGAGGACATTTTGTTTTTTTCACAAAGTGGCTTGAAATAATACATGTGTTTTTTTTTCATTTTTGGAATAACCAAATTGCTATATACACGAAATAGTGAATAGGATATTCTTTTTTAGTTTACACATATTCATGTTTTGGTAATATTATTTTTTTCACAGATTGACAAATATGCGGCAAGGTATCTTTTAAAAAATATGAAATAGTCAACTTTTTCCGAACACCAATCATGGGGAAAATAACTAAGAGTCGAAGTTAAGTTATATAGATGTGTGGTAAGTTACACACGATAAGGATAAGTATGTACCTCTGAAGGGTAATAAGATAACGTGAAAACATTTGTTGCGAATGGCTCCAGAAACAGTAATAGTTTCAGGTATCAGCCTGTCTTTTTGATCATCGCTTACGTGCGACAGTGCAGTAGACGTAATGGTTTAGTATACCAAGTTCCTCGCATGAAGCCCCATTTTAACCCGGAAAGAAAAAAACCGCCAGCCGTGCCGGCATCGCTTACATTCTCTCGTTTGCTCTTTCCGAAGCAGTAGACATTATCTGATCTGCTTCCGTGCCGCGCCACCGATCGACTAAACACACCTGACAACGAACAATTCTCACTTCTCTTCGAGTGCTTTACAACCAACCGTGGCATTTGCTCGGTTCAGCTTTTCTGTCGCTTCCTTTTCCCGTTTGCTCAAAGCGAGCTGTGGGAAAATTTTGCCTGCACGCTGAAACAATGGTCATATAGGGGAGCACCTGTCCGATGCGATTTGATTGTCGCGATCTAGATTTTTCGCTCTTGCATTGTTCAGAAAAAGGAAGCGACAGAAAAGCTGAACCGAGCAAACGCCAGGTGCGCTCTTCCTGCCTAATGTGAAAATAATTGACGTGAGCCAGCTGCCACCCCGTCGTGGTTTATTTCTCTGCCTGGGTGCTTCCAAATGAGTAAAGGCTAATAGTAGGAGATGAACTGCCGTAACAGTAAAGTACATAGGTAGAAAGAAGGTTGGTGCGAGTTCCACGATGCTCTGCCCGAGGACACCGTGTGCAGCATCATCCTGATTGCAGAGAAGTCCTTCATCTATGACGTGAAGAACGAGAGAGTGTCGGAGCAGTTTTAACAGGTTGCACGAAAGCACGAGAAAAGAAGTTTTTGCACTATATAACAACAATTTTTTCACTATAGCACAAGATAATCAGTTCCACCAGTTTTGCACTATAGCATGAGATAATCAGATACACCAGTTACCATTATAGTATGAGATAATGAGAATTTTGCACCATAGCACGAAATAATGCTGCTGAACAACAACGACACACACTAGGAAAAAAAAGCATGCAACTTTATTTGTAACATCTTCATCAAGAAAAATAATAAAACATATCTCTCATTCAAAAATATCAAAATAACAGTAGAGTCGTTGAATGCATTTACGGTAGGGGGGAGGTTTCATGGAAAAATAAAAACTCTACAGAGGTGTGTGCCGCACACAGCCATTAGATAACCACACACACACCCTGGCCAGATGTTTTTGCTTGAAAGCACACATTTTGGTTTACAGAAAATGAGAGGCTGTTACAAAGATCACGATATGGATGAAAACATTAGGTTTACAAAGATCACGAGGGAAGCAAACCAGCATTAGGTTAACAAAGCTCACGATATAGAAACATGGATGTGTTTAGAAAGTTACAACGCTGGAGTATGCGTACCTGAAAGTACGTTTTTGACACTCACTTTTCAAAGCCTTTTTCTCACTCTTTTATTTCGTTACTGCAATAAAAAGCCGCGAAACGTAGAGAAATAGTGAGTTCGTGCACTAAAATGACAGGTTTTTGAAGGGTCGAAGTTGAAGTTGGCCTCAAATGAATATTTACTACCTACTAACATATATATATATATTCAGCAAAATCCGTGAGGGTGAGTTGACAAGAACTGTATGATTTGAGATGACATCAATATCTGCTTGATATAAGTTGAATATTAAATCAACAACAATTATTATCATCTGCAGTCTATATCCTTCACAGATAAATGAACTCAAATTTGCTTAATTTTTTTAAGCGTCTCACACATTAAACATTTTCGTAAAATGTTTTTCGTGCATTCAGTCTCTGTCATAACACTCAAAAAGTTTCTGTTTTATTTGTTAGCCGACAACAAAAAGTACTTCAAAATTCTATAAAATTAATTCATTACGAATCTTTAAAGCCAAACAATATATTTTGTGAGTAAAATGTCACACGCATAACGCTGGATGCCCCACTTGGGATTTGTAATGCTAGGTAGTAATACTTAAGACGTTAAACTTTTTAAACCGTCATTGAGGGATTTTTTTCACTAGACGAATATTTATCTTTACAACATAATAAATGATAACACTGAAAATTTTACGATTGTGGTATAGATCTTCCCCAACGTCGTTTTGTGCTCTCGGGCGTTTAGTATTTGGAATTAATTTGCATGTACTTAGAATTTATTTGCATGTATTTAGAACAAATTTACATATTATTGGAACTAATGTAATTTATGCATTTGCGTATTTATAACTTTTATGAAAATATGAGTATTAATTTTACGAAAAATATGTAAATAGAAGGTAATTAGAGATATTCAATGTCATGTATATGATTTTATGTGAATTACTGTAAAGTATGAAACTATAATAACTAATATTTATAGTATGGAAAGTACGATTTTACGGTTTATTAAACGCTACGAATGATGGTCCCGGTATTTGAACTTATGATGTGTATATTATAGTGTACTATTTAATAATAATATATGGTATGAAAGACGGTGGTCTGAGACACTAGACAGAAGTCGGTGAAGTCCGCGGAGGTAGAAAAGAAAGGAATTTGGGGAATATACGGTCAAGGTCAAATGACGTCAGAACGCTAGAACAAAGAAAGAACTCGATTAACCAATGAGAAAACGCGTCGGTAGATTTTGTTCCAAGGTTAACTAGAACGCAGAAATATTGAAAAATTATGCAATGGCGTAGGACAAGGAAGGGATTGAACCAGACAACAAAGGATGTCTGGGAATACGCTGTCAAAGTCCAATCTTTGAAACTGTGTGTCGCTTGTAGAACCGGTTTTCCAAGCAAAATTTTTTTCAGCTCAGGGTTGCCTCAAGGCACGGGATGGTGTAGCACGGGTTTTACGGAAGAACGCTTGCATGTCTGAACATCTTTATGTCAAAGTAGCCCAAGGTTACTTAGAGGAAAAGAAAAAATGATATTGGGATATCCAATTAGATTGGAACGAGAACTTTACCTTGAACAAGGAGAACGAAGCTTAAGGGTTTATCTGGGAAGAAGGGAAAGCTCTCTGAGACTGGGGAAAAAGTTTTCACTATTTACCTTTAGCACGTGGTGTCGAACCTTGGACACTTTGATTATTGATTTAGCAAATAAATTTATGTCACTGTGCGTTTTTTAATATAATATGGAATTTGTTTTACTAAACTTTGTATTTTTATCCAATCTTTTACAACTTTTGCATGTATTTATTACTCAAATAACACGATATAAACGATTCTAGTAAAAGTTTTTTTTATATTTTGTACATACAAAATGCGTTTTCTTAAGCTTTACCCTTTTATATTACAAGTTTATGCTTATTTTTACCAAATTAACACGATTTACATGTGTTTCTTATTATTTTTTGCGCACACACAGCGTATTTTTCCAACTTTTACCGGAATATTTTACAAGGTTATGCTTATTTTTAATCAAATAACACGATTTAAAATATCCAGATAAGATTGCTTATTACCTATTGGACACCCAAAGTGTGCTTTTCAAGTTTTACTTGATTCTTTTACTGCTATATGCTTATTTTTACCAAAGTAAGACGATTTAGTCAATTCAAGAAAGAGTTTTTATTACATGTTCGGCACAAAGTATGTCTTGTCAAATTATTTCCTATTATTTTAAAAGTGTATCTTTGTTTTACTCAAATAACCAATTTATTCGTCTTAGGTAAGAGCTTTTATTATATTTTGAACACAAAAAGCGTATCTTGTCAGTTTTACTTGTTATTTTCCAAGTTTATCCTAATTTCTACTATGACTATAATGATTTTAATAATTTAGGCAAGATTATTTATTAAATTTTGACCACACAGAGTGTATCTTGTAAACATTTACCTGGTTATTTTCCAAGTTTATATTAATTGTTACTCTAAATAACTCTATTTAAAATATCCACGCAAGAGTTTTTATTACATTTTGGTCTCACAAAATGTGTTTTGTCACGCTTTGTCTCTTTGTTTTAAGAGTTGAGTCTTATGATTACTCAAATAACACAATTAATCCATGCAGGCAAGATCTTTTATTATATTTTGGACGCGCAAAGTGTTTGTTTTCCGATTTTATATAAATACACACAATGCGTTACATGCCACATATGACCTTCTTGTTTCATCAAACAGAAGAAGTTCCCTTTTCCGCTGTCAGAAGGCTGTTCGGTCTGACAGCAAAAAATTCCTTCTGCCACCTGGCAGCGAAAATTGTACTACATCCGCCAATTAAACTGAGGCGCAATAATTAACTTCACTATAGAAGGTTTCGTACCATTGACATCGTTTTCTCGTCCACCAGGTGTGTTCCGCTTACCAGTCGAGGTTTCGTACTGAGAAACGAAATTTTGATGTCATGAGTACCAAGCAGGGCCCCATTAATTTTGCACAATGAAAAAACGTGCTTAAGAACTCCGGATTTTAGGAATGGGGTAATTAAAACAACTACGTTAAGTTTTAATGCTAGTAACAAAACTACATGTACGTAGATTTCTAGTGTGTGTTAGAGACGAGAAAGTAACTAGTAGTGGAAATGTAGTGTTTCACCTGCCTTCCTTGTAGGTATGCCTAGTATTTAGCCTCAGTTGTGACATATTTTGATGATTTTGATGATTTTTTTATGGATTTTACTGCCTTCGACGATGTTCTAGCCCTATTTTTTGCTCAATCTTGTTTTGGGACTTTTTCTAAGGTGGTGGAGCTCTTCTTTGTAGGTATGGCATGATCTTACGTGATATAGCTTAACCTATTCACTTTTTACTGCCTTTTACAGGTTAAAATAACCTACAAAGTTTAAAATGATTGTTTCTACGCAACCCTTGTAGGTGGACCTAGTATTTAACCTCAGTTGTGACATATTTTGATACTTTTTCTATGGATTTTATAGCATTTGACGATGTTCTAGCCCTAATTTTTGCTCAGTCTTATTTTGGGACCTTTTTGTAAGGTGGTGGGGGCCCTCAACGTAAACGCCTACGGGCCCTCAGCGTAAACGGCTACGCCCTCTTTTCACGATGTAAGTCGTGGCCTTGGTTCAATGCCCCCACTACTACTTTTGGAGGGGGGCACAGTGGGAGGGGCTCGCAGTGTTGCAATTACTCACAAAAATTTCACCACATGATATTTCACAGGCGAAGCTAACCTACAAATAGAAGTTGGCTACACTGACTAGTACAAAGAAATTTGCTTCACAAGCCCCTTTTTTTTTAAAAAAAATGACATATGATATTTCACAGGCGAGGCTAATCTACAGATAGGAGTTCACAGCGATCTATGCTGTAATATTTTGTAGCCTTCTAAGATGATAAGTATGCCGTAAGATGGAGAGTTACGCTAACTGGCAATAGTGGTGGTGCAGTGTTGATGCTCTTGTTACCCCCTGTTTCTTCTAGCATACTGATCTATTACATGCTAACCAAAAACTCTTAGACAGGCTCGTTTTTTTGTAATGCCACGGACGGAAATATGCATACCTCTGTCTTCCACATGTATGTAAAGGGGAAGGGGGTCAATTAACCTTATGGCTGACAATGTTTCTATAAAATAACAATTCCTATGAACTCTGTAAATTGTATTCATATTTTTACTAATCTTCGAGTGTACATTACAAATTCGCAAACACATTTTGGCTATCTCGTACCGTTTAAGAGATAAACCTACTTCCGGTCGCCATTTTTAATTTCCGAGCATAGGTTGTATTCATACTTTTACTTATCTTCGAGTGTACATTACAAATCTGCAAACAGATTTTGCCTGTTTCTCTCCGTTTTAGAGATATTCCAATATATATATATATATTTGATAAGTGAAAACAACAGAGCCATCTATGTACAAATGTCTGAACTCGGTGAAAATTTGGGAACAAGTCAACTTTTTTCAACACTCTCTCTCTCTCTCTCTGGCTCTACAGCCCTTGGTGGGCCTTGGCCTCCTCCACAATCAGCCTCCATTCCAATCTATCATCAATTCTTCTCCTCCATCCTTTAATTTTCATTGTCCGCAAGTTTGCAGCGACGTCGTCTATCCATCGAAGTCGGGGCTTGCCCTTTCTTCTTGCATGGTGAAGCTTTTCTTTCAACATTCTTCTTGGCATCCGGTATTCCATCATTCTCTCCACATGCCCCAACCACTTTATTCTCTGGGTTTTGACAAATCTCACTATATCTTGGCCTTTTATTAAATCATCTAGCTCTGCATTATATCTTATTCTCCAGTCGTCATCTTCCTTCACAGGTCCATATATCTTTCTTCATATTCTTCTCTCAAATATTCTGAGGGCATTTTCATCTGACAATTTCAAAGTCCAATTATCTGATCCATAAGTTACAACTGGTCGTACCAGTGTCTTATAAATTTTAAGCTTTGTATTTCTTGTGATCAGTCTATTTCTAAACAACTGCATATTTGCAAAATATGCACGATTGCCTGCCTGTATTCTTTCCTTTATTACTTTACTCATATCATTATCACTATATAGCATTGTCCCCAGATATTTAAAACAAGGAACTCCCTCAAACTTATTATCTCCAATTGTCAGATCTTGAGGTGCTCTTCTGATCTCAGAGTTAGACATTCTCATACACTTTGTCTTTTTTTCATTTACAATTAGTCCTATTTTTTTTTGCTTCTCTCTCCATTTGCTCATAGATTTGTTTAAGTGTTCTTATTCTTCTAGAAATGATTGTAACATCGTCTGCATATGCGCATATTTGACAGGACTTTCTAAATATGGTTCCCTTTTGGTCAACTACATTCATTACTTTGTGTAATGCTAGATTAAATAATACTGCCGAAAGGCCATCCCCTTGTTTCACTCCTGTATTGAATTTAAACTCTTCGCTCAGTTTACTACAAACCTTCACTCGTGCCTTAGTACCACTCATAGTCATTCTTATTAGTCTTATTATTTTGAGGGGAATATTATACTCTTCAAGTACCTTAAACAGTTCATTTCGATTAACACTGTCAAAAGCCTGCCTGAAGTCAACAAATAAAAAATGCAAATCCACATCATGTTCATAAAACTTTTCCATCATCTGTCTAATTATAAATATCTGATCAGTAGTGCTTCTGCCAGTGCGAAATCCACAGTATATCTTCTGTGTAACATTTTATTCTCTCACTGATCAATCCTGACAGGATCTTATAGACCACACTAAGAAGTGTGATGCCTCTGTAATTTCCACATTTTAATTTATCACCTTTCTTATAAATTGGACACATTTTTCCAGATTTCCATTTATGGGGCATTGTTTCATTTTCCCATATCATTACAATCAATCTATGTATTGCTACCAACAATGCCTTACCTCCAAGTTTGATAAGTTCAATTATCACTTCATCCTCGCCTGGAACTCTATTATTACTCATTTTCTTCATTACAGATTCAACTTCTTCAATACTAGGTACTTGTAACTCATGACCATCCCTATTTCGTATATTCCTATTATACTGCTCTTCTTCTTGGTCTTCCACTTTATTCAAAATCTCTTTAAAGTGCTCTGCCCATCTATTGAGTATCTGATTCTCTTCTACAATTACTTTCCCATTCTTGTCCTTACATACTTCTATTCTTGGCTCAAATCCTATTCTCATTCTATTTATAGCTCTATAGAATTTTCTTATTTCACTTTGCTGATTTAGTTCTTCTATTTTTTGTATCTTCTTTTTATACATCATTTTCTTCTTTTCCTTGCATATCTTATGTGCTTTCCTTCTTAGGTCTTTATACCTCTCAGCATTACTTCGAGTTTCCCTCTGTAGCATGCTCTCTCTAGCTCTATTCTTCTCATCTATAACCTGTCTGCACTCTTCATCAAACCACTCATTCCTTTTATTTTTCTCTTCTCCAAAAGTTTCTTGTGCTACCTCCTTTATCACTCCTTCTATTATTTCCCATTCTTCCTCAACCACTCGAAGTCTGTTATTCTCTTTCTCCTTCAGTTTACTCTGTACCTTACTTGCATATTCACTAATAACTTCTTCATCTTTCATTTTTTCATATTCCACTTCTTTCTCTTGGCCATCTCTTTTCTTTGCACTGCTATCAATTTTTCCCTCATTACTACTTTTACCAGGTAGTGGTCGCTATCACAATTGGGTCCTCTGCATCTTCTCACATCAATAACTGATGAGGCATGACGTGCATTAACCAGTATATGATCAACACTACATCATTTTAAACTCTCTTTGCCAGTGAATGGGTTAGGTGACTTGCAACGACGAAGGCCTTCTAGCAATACGAACTTAGCTTATGCCAGCGTAATTCGCTAAAATCTTTAATTTTCATATTTCTCATACCGCCGTATCTTGTTCTATTAGACTTCTTCAAGAAAATCGCCAATTAGTGAAAACTAATTGAGCACAACAGCAAAAGAGGTGCTAATAGGGCAAGCATACAATGATATGGGGATATGTGAATTGTCGGTTTCTTCGATTCGGATAAATAGATCGAATTGAAACTGGGATATTTTGCATTTTTTTTATATATGATAGCTTAAATAACAGAGATTTTGATTGGCTAATAATTTATACGTGGTGTTTTGTGATTGGTTTAAGTAAGAAATATTTCTATTGGCTCTATAAATATATATAAGTCAGAGCACAGTGCTGATTTCTCACCTTTGCTGGATCGGCAGAGGAACCCACATCGCAGGGGATAGAACCTGAACGGGCTCCATCAAAGTATAGGAGACTAGAAGCATATAATTTGGCGGAAAAACTCAAATAAGGTCATAGAGTTTTTCATAGGAAATAGTATTATCTGGTTGGTTATAATTTTATATAAATTTTATTAAAAATTTTATATAAATAACATATCTGAAATTTCTATCGTTTGTTTGCTCATAGTTTAAAGCATATAAAAAAATGGAATCACCTACCTGTTTTACTCGTAAGAATGATAAGATCGAATGTGTCACTTGTGGGAAACTAATTTCAAAGAATAATTTATCGATACATAACACAAGTTGTAACGGAGCAAATCGTTTGTTACCTACTAAAGCCTGTGCTCAATGTGCAAAAGAAATTAGCATTCGAAATCTAAGTAGACATTTGAAAATTTGCAAACCATCGACCGGAGAAAGAACATTGAAAAGAAAAATTGATTATTCTGAAACTGAAGCTTCTGCTCCAAAACAAATTAAATTAAATAATAAATATAAACCAGTTAGGTCTGCATTTAATAGTCGACTTCAGGATTTATCATTTACGTCGGAAGCAGGCCGTGACATTCCTAGATTCTTGCGTGAAGCGAAAACTTTTGTACTGAATACTTTGAAAAGTAATCTTGAAAATAATTCCATAAAAGTATACGTCGATTTATGTTCCGAATATGAGAAAGTCGATGGTACAACAAAAGTTTTTTATCATCGTACCAAAAACCAGGCTCTTTATTTGGCATATGTTGAAAATTTGGACGAGTTTTACTCTAATCTGTCAAAAAAGTTGATTATGAAACATGACACTTTCGAGGCTAAGGGGTCGGGAAGGTCTTTATGTGGCAGACCTCATACATTAACCATTTACGTGAACAAATTCATGCCCTTTTCTGCATCGAGTTACTTTCCTCTAAAACCGACCATTCAAAGCAAGAAAGAAGTGTTAGATATTCAAAATAATAATAAACAAAATGCTTTCTCTGGTGCATCTTGGCAGCTCTGTATAATGTTCATTGGAAAAATAATCCAGAGCGAGTTAATCATTACAAGCAGTACGAGACAGAGTTTGAAGATATAATGTCTAGCATTGAATACCCCGTGCCATTGTCAGACATATCAAAATTGGAGTCGCGTGCACGATATTCTGATGGAAAACGCATTGCTATAAATGTATATTCTTATAAGTCAGAAAAATTTCTTGTGCATCCCATCAGGATAAATGATATCAACGATAATAATGCTCATATAATTAATCTTCTATTAATTACAAACAACAATATTCACCATTACTGCCTGATTCGTTCACAATCACGACTAATCAGAAGTCAAGCAACAAAGCATGCAAATCACATCGAGGTTTGTCCAAGGTGTTTTACCACGTTTAATGACCGAAGAAAATTAAATCACCAAATATATACCGCACGGCAAATTGCTATTGAAAAACGTCTCGAACATGAAATGTATTGCGGTGACAACAAACCAGCTCGAATGTTGATGCCTAAAGAGAACGAAGTCGAAGAATTCAAAATGTATAAGGCTTCGTTTGATCATCCAGCCATTATCGTCGCAGATTTGGAATCATTTCTGAAGCCACTGTCCTCCTGCAAACCAAATCCAAAAATGTCCTCCACATCGCCATACAAGTTTCATGAACCTAATAGTTTTGGTTACGTTGTCATGCGACAAGATGAATTAAATAAACAATATGTATACCGTGGACCGAATGTAATCGAACAATTTTTTGAAAAGATGGAAGAGGAGGTTGAGAAAATTGGCAGCTTCTTGCAAATATCCAAAGCGATAAATTCGTTGACACTAGAGGAACAAAAAATATTTGATGAAACTGTCGAGTGTCCAGTGTGCAATCAATACTTCAGAAACGAGAATCGTAAAGTGTTTCACCATTCGCACATACACGGTTGTTTCATCAGCGGAATTTGTAATGCTTGCAACCTCAAAATTCAAAGGCCCAAATTTGTCCCCATATTTTTTCATAATAGATCGAATTACGATTATCATTTCTTAATTCGGAAAGAAGAACGATACATTTCTATAAGTAAGAAAGTTTAGATTTCGGGGACAAATGAAACCATAGATATGAGGTTTCTTGACTCATTTAGATTTCTCTCTGCACGTTTGGACGCTCTAGCAAGTAAACTCTGTGACGAACAATTCAAAATTACGAAAGCTAGTTTTCCCAACTTAGATATAAAACTGATTAGAAGTAAAGGGATATATCCATATGAATACGTAAACAATGAATATAATTTAATGACGACACTCTCCCTCCTCAAAACGAGTTCTTCACTCAACTGAGAAAAGCAGGAATTACAGACAAAGAATACGAACATGGACAACTGATGTGGGATAATCTAGAATGTAAAACATTCGGAGATTATCACAATGCATACTTGAAATTAGACGTAACAATACTTGCGGATGTTTTTCAAGCATTCAGGAAAACGTCAATGTCTATTTACAAGTTGGACCCTTCGCATTTCTTCAGCCTCCCGGGATTAGCGTGGTCTGCAATGTTGTTGCAAACAAAAATTAAGTTAGAATTAATAACAGATGTAGACATGTTACTTTTCATCGAGAGAGGGATTCGAGGTGGGATGGTACAATGTGTACAAAGACATGCAAAAGTCAACAACATGCACATGGAAGAAAAATATGATGCAAATAAACCATCGAATTACAATTTTTACATCGATGTTAATAATCTCTATGGATATGCTATGGTACAGAAACTTCCTTATGGAGGTTTCGAATGGATAGAAACAACTTCTATAAATATTATTGATTTTGACGATTGTGAATTTAGTTTCTTTGCAGAAGTGGATATTGAATTTCCAGACAATTTCCAATTTACCACCGGCACCCGAACTTAAATGTCCGCTTAATTCTAATCAACGCAAGCTTTTATTAACTTTGGTGAAAAAAGAAAGATATGTTCTCCATTACAAAAGTCTACAGTATTTGATTGCGATGGGTGTTAAGGTATTGGATAATAGAAGAGTCATCAGGTTTAAACATTCCGAGTGGCTCAAACCATACATTGAAACAAACACACAACATAGAACAGTTGCCACTTCCGATTTAGACAAAGATTTTTTCAAATGGATGAATATTGCTGTATATGGCAAAACAATGTAGAACGTGAGAAATCACGTGGACGTGAGATTGGTTTCAGATGAAAACAATTGCAGTAAGTTGGTGGCTGATCCTAGATTTAAATCACGAAAAATTTACAACGAGAATTTGTCACTTTTCAATCTAGATATAAAAGTGATAAAATTCCGAAAACCAATTTATATAGAAGCAGCAGTTTTAGATTTATCGAATTATCACATGTTTCAATTTCACTACAGTGTTATGCATGCTTTCTACAACGATAGCATTTCATTACTTTACAAGGACACGGACAGTTTTATTTATAACATTAAAACATCCAATCTATATGAAGATGTAAAAAATCCGTCCATGCTTGATTATTATGATACTTCGTCCTACCCTCAACCGAACAGATTTGGAATTCCATCTAGTAACAAAAAAGTTCTAGGTAAATTAAAAGACGAGTGTAACGGTGACATTATTCTTGAGTTTGCCGGTTTGCGTTCCAAAATGTATACATTTAGAACTGAGAGCAGCATCACGAAGAAAGCTAAAAGTGTAGGTAAAAATACTGTACAAAACAAACTTTCATTTCAAGACTATATTGATTGTGTGAAGGAATCGAAGCAGCAGCTACGATTGGAAAAAAGTTTCCAAAGTGTAGACCATGTGATTACAACAAAGTTAGGAAACGTACACGATCCACACGATCCACACGATCCACATGATGATAAAAGATGTATTTTGTCTTGTGGGATCCACACGTTGCCTTGGGGGCACTATCGTTTAGATAGTAGTAAGAAATGCATACAATGCACTTAAAAAAAAACCTTACGGGTGGCAATATTTCTATCAACACAAGCATATAAAATAACCATGCCTATGAACCTGTTTTGCTTCAGGAAGCAAGCTATGGAAGTGCCCGTCCAGCCTACGTCGTCGTCGAGTTTCAACGAGCTCCTGCCTTCCATGATATCTAAACTTAACAGTCTGTTAATTATACACTTGAATAGCATCCTGACCCAGTACGACGAGGATGTGGGCAAAACTTTCTATGTATTCAACAACAACTTGAAGTATTACCGGTTTCCCATCTCCGGCTAAAATAAGTTCAACATGAATCCCGAGAACAAAGTGGAGGACAAAGTTTCCTCTGGCAAGAACATGTATCGCATCAAGCATGATAGGATGGATGCGACTACAACGTACGATGTATCTGCTGGCGATCGCCTGTACGTGGAGCTCTTGGACGACTACGACAAACTCATCCCTCTTTTTGTGGAGATGCGAATCACGTAAACTATAATAAAAAACAACAGTGGTAACAATGAATAACGATACTTTTGGTCACCCCAAGCGCGACGACCACGGCGACGAGCTTCTCATGCTTGACGTCAGGGTCAAGAAGTTGCGAAGTGACCTGCAGGACCTGCAGTCCTCGCTCAACTCCAGCCTCCAGTCAGAGATAGTCAGCCTACAGTCTCAGTGCCTGGACACTGTACTCAAAATTGACGCCGAGCTTAAATCGCTGCTGCAAAAGTACACCGACCTCGCGTCAATAGACAACTTCGACAACTTGGCGCTGAGCATAGGCAAGCTGGAGAACGAATTTTTTAAGCTGCAGAAAGCCCAGACCTCCGATGTGGAACAGCTGAAGAAAAACTTGCAGGACCAAACAAGCACCATCCAGACTGAACTGCAAAATATTATCCAGAGTATAAAAACTCAAGATGACTACGATCGCGTGAATGCCAGTATGGCCAAATTGCACAAACAGTTTCAATCGTTCGAAATTCTAACGTTGGAAAGCATCAAGGCTGAGCTTCAAACGGACGCTTTGCATGCAGCCATCAACGAAGTCAAACCTAAACTCCAAACGATACAGGACTTTATCGACAACCTACCTTCGTCCAGCGAGATGAATGCTATTGCCCGTAGCGTGGCCATCATCAAACTCCAACTTGAGACCTACGAGGATTTCGGAAAGCTGCAAAGTACCATAGCCCATATTGACGATGCTCTTGCCGTCATCAAAAATGATCTGGCAAACGTACACGCAACACTGGAATCCAAACTGCCTGGCATCAGGGATACTCTGGCCAGCGTCAGACAGCAGATCACCAAGTTGGAAAATCTGAACACCGAATCAGAGTGTTCGCATTTTCATCACTTGATCGACAACATACTGGCTAAGTTGGAAACTTTGCAACAATCCACCCCCACCCAGGACGACATAACACAATCACAAGAAGGCATACGCGCTGTTGCTGCTGCCTCGGAGTTGGATGCGGTGAAAAAAGCTTTGGAGTTGCTCTAAAACATGGTGACCACCCTGACTACTTCGTATGAATTGGAAAGCGTGAAGAGGGCTCTCAACCGAATACTCAAATCCGACGAAATCAAAAACATCCAAACCGAAATTGAATGGCTTCGGGGGTCTGTTGCAACCTTACCCACCAACCAGAACATCAGCGAGCTACGTGAATTGTTTGCGGAAATTAGAACCCAGGTCCACGACCTCGCAACCCAGAGCTCCAAGTTGACACTCGTGGAACGTCTACAGCAGATTATCGCCAATGTGAAAGAGCAAATTGGCAGCATCGAGAAAAGCCAACTACATGAGTAAAACGAAATATTCAAGAGGCTTATTGTCGATGTGAAGATCAAGCCTGACTATGCCACTGTTGTTCATGCTATCGACGGACACCTGGAATTGGTGAACGGTAGATTGGAGGATGGGAGAGCGAGGTTCGAACCAATGCAAACACCCTGAACGCCAGCATCAACAATCTTAAGTCCACTGTTGTGATCGAACTGTACAGCATTCCAGACAGGGAATTTTCCTCGCCCTTCAATCCAGGTTCCAATCTCTAAATGTCGACTAATGCAGAAGCCTATCACCAGTTTTTCATCGCTGGCACACTTCAGTTCGTCAAGATTTCCTACTGGTATTTGCCTCACGCAACCCACTACCCAACCATGACCTTGACGAACATCGGTGACGAGCCTAAAATAAGAGGAAACTCACGAGACATACATAAAATCAACAAGGGATACAAGTATCTTTTCCCCGTTATAGACACATTTTCAAAATTTGCGTGGGCTTTACCCTTCAAGGCAAAAACAGGAACCTTAGTAGTGGAAGCATTCAAAACTATTTTCAATGAAAGTGGCAGGCGACTTCGATTTCTTCAAACAGACAACGGAAAATAATTCTACAACTCTGTCTTTCGCCAATTTATTCAAAAACAAAATATTCAACATTACTCCACCTTTATTCACATCAAAGCCAGAATAGTGGAACGTTTCAACCGAACTCTCAAAACACGCATGTGGAAACAGTTCAGGCTTCAGGGGAATTACAAGTGGCACGACATGCTTCCGGAACTTGTTAACAGCTACAATCACAGTTTGCATCGCACGAAAACATGAAACCAGCTGACGTCAACAAATCTGACGAGCAGGGTTTAATTTCTATGGTTTATTGCCCAAAGTACAAATTTACAAGCAAGAAACAGAAATACAAAATTGGAGATCAGGTGAGAATAAGTAAATTTAAGCGTAGGTTTGAAAAAGGCATCACTAAAATTTGGAATACGGAACTTTTCACCGTAGTTCGAGTCTTACCCGGAAACCGTCACACGTATATAATAAAAGATAATCGCGACGAAATTCTGAAAGGAAGATTTTACGAAGAGTTACTTTCTAAAACAAAATACCCCGACACATATCTTATTGAAAAAGTATTACGTAGAAAATGTGACAAACTGTTGGTGAAATGGCTGGGACTGGAGGAAAAAAGTTGGATCGACGCAAAACGAGGTGATTGTGTAACGGGTGCTTGGGATGTGGTACGGCGACTGCCAAATTTTCCATCGGAACGGCAGGATAGGAAAAACGGTGAGCTTCTACCCTACAACATTCGCTGCCTCAATGTTGGACCTTCTGCATGTGGAAAAACAACGATACTTATTGATAATTTTCTTCTTGCACCCAACTGGTTAACTGAAAGAACAGGCACCTGTATGTTTTCTCCAAAAGTTTGGAGCAATCGAAGTATCGCCAGCTGTCGAAACTGTACGAGGGACTAGGCATAGCTATATTTGCTTTGCTTCTGAAGTGATACCACCAGACTGCTGTCTCGAAAATTCGGTGGTGGTTTTTGACTATGTGATCCTGGAAAACCAGAATGAAATTCGCATTTTTTTGCTCAGGGTCGGCACAGAGGCATGGACTGCTTCTACCTTGCTGAGACTTTTTCCAAGATCCCCAAGCAGCTACTCCGAGACAATGCTAATTTCATTTGTTTGTTTCGTCAAGACTACACCAATTTAAAACAGGCTTACGATGATTATGTAGGTGGGGACACAAACTACAATCAGTTTCTAAAATTTTGCTATTCATGCTGGAACCAAGATGATTTCGGATTTCTCACAATAGACATGACGAGGAAACCGAATAAGGGAAAATACAGAAACAAAATTAATAATTTTCTAGACGTTGCAACGTTACAAGAAACGTCTTGACCTATAATAAATAACTAGATTAAAAAAAAAATGAAACGCAAATTTGCAGACGATAACCTGAAGCTGCGTAGTTACCTGGTAAAACGGTTTAAGGGGTGGAAATCCGAGAATCGTGGAATTTACGAAGAGAAAATGCGTCAGGACCAACCTATAATCGATGCCATCAGTGGACTTGCTAAAGAAATCAAAGATGTCACCGAGCAAAACAAAGAGTTAATCAACGAGCTTGTGCCACTTACTGCTCGAAATTATACCATACCTACACCGATATCCAGCATTCAGACTACTCCGTTCGAACTTGCTCCGGCTCCAAGACGTCAGCCCTAGGCAGTACCTCTTCGGACAAGCTAGTCGAGCTGGGTCCGTTGGCGAGGGATTACCTAAGCACCGGGAAATTCGAAAAAGACGAGGTATTCGGATTGAACCCAACTATGGAACATAACGAGGGTGTGATTTGGAAGATTGGAAATCAAAAGTCACGTTCGAGAGCGACGATGTAAAAGTTAATTTGTGCGAGAAGAACAGCTGGACCAGGTATCCCGGCACCGTGGGACTGTGGTAGCTCATCCCCAAAAAGCAACCTAAAGATTATACAGACGAGGATTACCAAAGTTACACAGAAATTTTGATCATGACGGACGCCCTGTACCAAAACAACGACTCGATACAGAATCGCGTGAAATCTAGCAGCGGTGAAGAGTACAGGAACCTCATGAAGCAAATATGGACCCAGCTAAAGACTGGCAGGAGTGTCAAACTCTACAAAACCTTGCCCAAGGAGTTTGTTTGGGTAGACATCGTAAGAAAGCTTGTAGATCGATTGCTGGTTATCGTAGGCGAAGAAAATGCAGGCAATCGCAACTTCTACAACGAGAAGGTGGGCATCATGGACATGATTAGCACCAAGCTTGCCAACTTCATTCTCATCGACAACAAAGGTATAGGTTACCTTATCAAAATCATCAACAACCTGCCTCCAAAATTCTGGAATGTAGCCGAGGGTCGAGGTTTAGTGAACGATATTATCAAGAAGCTACCCTTCGAGATGCACCTGCCAGGTTACCAGTACTGCGGTCCGGGTACGAAACTCGAACAGCGACTGGAAAGAGGAGACAAGGGAGTGAACCCACTGGATGCAGCATTCAAGAACCACGATATTGCCTACAATGTTCACACTGATCTCAACGCACGTCATGATGCTGACAGAAAGTTAGTGCATGCGGCTTTCGGGAGAATCGTCAGCAGAGATGCCTCGCTAGGTGAACGGGTTGCTGCATTGGGTACGACCATCGCCAAAAATTACGGTGGGGGTTGAAACTAAATAACCCTTGTGAAAAAAGCAACTTGTAAAACCAACCTATCATCACTTCATTGCATTAGGCCAAGCAGAGATTTTTCTTACCCTCTCACGATATATAAATAACATACTATCACCTTGAACCCCAAAGGTGTCGCTTACCAAATACTTCACGAAAACCTCAAGTCTCTCGGAGATTTGATGGAATGTTCACCAAAAAGCAGCGCGAGAAGAAACTTTCCTGTTTGGCAAAAGGTCATGGAATGAAATTGTTGCTCAGCATTCCTCAGTTGAGGAGGTAGCAAGGTTCGCGAAAACAGCAGAAGACTGGAGGTTTCATATTCAGCATCCCGGCTATCTTGGAAGCTTTGGGCGCTGTATGCAGCTTGGCAGGAGGCAGTGCCGCTATTGCCAAGACCGTTATCGATGGAAGAAAAGAACATGGTCGAGTTAGAAGAGCAGAAACGCCACAACCTGGCTATGGAGAAGAAGGGGAAAGGTGTGACCAAAACCAACCTCAAAGCTTTGAGAAAGTTTTAAAAAAAGAACAGCCCCTGTCCAACTTTGATATTGAATCTTCGATCGATCCGTTGGGGATCAAGCACTTCAGGGGTGTTTTCATCTCTGATTCTCTACCCTTTGTTGTGAATATAAAAGAGTGTGAAGTGGTTAACCTAGATAGTTATGAACATCCAGTTACACATTGGATATGCTACTTCAAAGTCAAAAACAACAAATATTTGTTTTCGATTCATTCGGAGGCATGCCACCTGCTGGATTGGTAAAGTATCTCAGTGTTGTCAACCTCTACTACAATGACGAACGCAACCAGAATTTCAGCGATGTGAACTGTGGCCATCTCTGCGTTTCCGTGCTTGTGTTCCTCTTGCAATTAAATAACCTAACAATCGAGGATTTCCAGAAATCATTGTGGCACCTGAAGCACTATGGGAGTATTCCATCTCACAAGCGAGACTTCTCTTCCGAAACTCGCATTGGATGACGATATCATCTATCCTAAATATATTGCTCTTCGTGCATTCTACAGCATGTACGTGATACCTAATGTGACGGTACACAACAATACCATCAAAATTGACACTGAAAAAATCAGCATCACCCCTGGGCAGCACAATCTGTCTACCTTGCAGGCTCAATTAACAAGAAGTGTACTGCTTTCGCAAAATTCTGTAACTCACAGGTGGAACTAGTGTCTGCCACGGAAACCGTAGACCTGGGTACCATCGGAGAGCTTTTGGGATTCGAGAACAACACAAAGCTCGAACCTGGCATCAAGCACATCGGTGCTAACATTCCTAAATTTCTAGCCATCAAGACTCTGAACATACATTGCAATGTGGCAGAAGATATGATCACCAAATCCTCGGACGGCATCCCAGGGAGTCACTAGCAGACAGGTATTATCGCTACGTTCAAACTAAACTCTGAGATCATGGAGCCAATTATCTACACACCCTCCTCACCGATATACTTTCCTGTTTCTCGTAATCGCATAGACAACGTAGAATTGGCAATTACCAACGAGAGGATAGAGGTGATTGATTTTGCAGGAGCCACGACCACTGCCGTCGTGGAGATTAACATATAATACAAAACCATCATGGAGCAAATCGAAAGTTACGAGTTGCAGTCCTCCCCTCCCAATCGTCGCACGTATACCAACATCAATGGAGCGAATCGAGAGATAGAATACGACGTGAACTTCGGAAACGGATTCATTCACCCTCACAGAGCTGATTTGTATATCAAGTTTGATGTTGTGAAGAGAGACAACGGCCAAGCATTCCTTGCCAAAGCAAATTTAAGACTTGTAGATAATTTTGTGCCGTACCTGTTCTCGCAGGTGGAAGTTAGAAACCATGGCACCGTCATCGATATGGTTGACTACCCCGGGATTACCTCTACAGCTGTGGGAACACTGAAACTCTCCAAGACCGATGCAGCATACTACCAGCCAGGGGGATTCGAAGCAGGTACAAAAAAAATCAAAACTCAAAGTCACACAGTACTGTTTCCCATGCGTCTGCTTCCTGGCTTCTTCTCCGACTACACAGAGATTATGTGGAAGGGTGGTTTGCTCGTCACTTTGCGCAGAAGCGCCAATGAAAACGATGCGCTGATGCGTTACAGCACCTTGAGTGTAGACTTTCCAACACACTACCCGATCCTGCCAAGTGCATCATCCAGTCCATGGAGCTGCGTATGCCCGTAGTGGAATACAAAACTAACTGCGCGACTCAAGTATATAGCAGACATCTAGAAGAATCCCCAAGTACCCATCCAATTTGACGGTTACCAGTGCGTGCAGAAACCTGCTTCCGGCAGCCATTTTGAAGTTGACGTGACCACACAGTTTGACAGCATCCGGTACGATATGCCAGACTTTGTGGTCATGCTCTTCCAGACAGGGAAGAACAACAACCAAGATATTCCCGCGTGAGAACTACAACCTGAACATTACAAACAACGACTAAATAAAGCTTTACGAGGCATACACAGCTTACAAGAGAGTGAACTGCGGCAGTGTGGACGTGTACTACAACCCCAATGAGTTCATTGCTCGCAGACCCATGTTCGTCATTATCACATCGAAGAGAAAGCAGGTGGTTGTTAATGATCGTACCAACATCAAAATTGTGTGCGAGTTCCATGACGCCTTTGCCAGCCGATACTCTATGCAGCGTTATTCTTATTGCAGAGAAAACTTTTGTGTATGATGTCAAGAATGAAAGAGTGACTGAACAGTTTTCGATACAAGAAAAAAATATATGATATTTCTATAAAAATCACTCTGACCTTAGATCCAAACATTCTTCACACATAAAAAAAATCACTATGCTATAGAAATTTATGGCAATACTGAGTAGTGCCAATTTTTTTTTTAGGTTAGCTACGCCTGTGAAATATCGTATTGTGAAATTTTTACGAAGTAAGTTGGCAACATTGCGAGCCCCCACTGTGGCCCCCTCAAAATGTAGTGGAGAACATTACACCAATTCCACGACATTCATTGTTAAAAGGCAGCATCACACATCATAAAAAAATACATCGTAGCCATTTACGCTGAGGGGCCCCACCTACAAAAAAAGTAAGGCCCCCAAATACATCGTAGGCGTTTACGTTGAGGGCCCACCACCTACAAAAATAAGATTGAGCAGAAAATAGGGCTAGAACATCGTCAAATGCTATAAAATCCATAAAAAATCATCAAAATATGACACAACTGAGGTTAAATACTAGGTCCACCTACACGGGTTGCGTAGAAACTACCATTTTACACTTTGTGGGTTATCTTAACCCGTAAAAGGCTGTAAAATGTGAATAGGTTAAGTTATATCACGTAAGATCAAGGCATACATACAATGAAGAGGCTCCAATGAGATTGAGCTAAAAATAAGGCTAGAACATCGTCGAACTCAATAAAATCCATAAAAAAATCATCAAAATATGTAGGTATACCTACAAGGAGTGCTTAGAAACAATACTTTTCCACTACTATAGTATCCTCTATTCTCATATTTCCAGCCTTTACATATTTTAGTCAGATAGTCACGTAAATTCAAATTGTCTTCAGTTTTACGTTTTGTGATTTTTATAGGTTATTTATAACTTCACAACGTATTTTATAATGACTCAACATTTATAAAATCGTTAATTTTGTTTCTATATTTTCCATTGTTTCGTTTTTGAGTCATATCAATTGTGGCAAATCCAAAATCATCTTTGTCCCAGTATAAAGAAAATAATTTTGAAAATTAACTTTAGTTTAAAACTCCTATTACATTGTCATTATATACATGTTTAAGATGTGGTCCTGACGAAACAGACAAACTAGATTTGTGTTATTACGAAGTAACTGTTTGGGAATCTTAGAATAAGTCTGAGCCAGATAAAAACAGTCATATATAAGTCATATGTAGTGAGAGTTTTCGTTTTATCATATTTAATACGATAGATACTACTCCCAGTAAATATTTTTATCTCACGCTTGTTCTAAGGATTATAGTAAATAGCAAATTCTCACCAATGGGAAATTTATAATAATTCAGATTGTTATTAAAAATTTAAAATATTTTACCAGCATCATCAATATATTCTGCTAGGATATTGTTCAATTTAATAATTAGTAGTATATTTAGTTTAGACAAGACATTAGTAAGATTTGGTGAGGCTAACTGAACAGGCACTTCCATAATGAGCCCATGCTAATGTATGTATTTGACATGAAAGAATCTCTCTCTTGTCATCCTCTGAATCCAGGGCAATTTTTCTTATTTTATTTCTAGTTAATATGTGATCAATACTTTGAATTCTTTTTTCCTCCCTTAGTTTGGGAGACATAGTTTTGAGATAGTTGTAATAATCATCATAGGAGAATTTATTCTCTACTATGGTTCTACCTACTCCCTTGGCTTTTTTATTGATATCTTTTTCTGATCTAATTGCATACATCTTTGCTCGTAATCCAATAAATTCCTTAATAATATCATTACTTTTTTCATTATTTAGTTTGCCAGGCACTTTTTTGTTTTGGGAAGGAATATCAAACTAGGAGGGTATGAAGATGTGTCAAAATAATCAGACAACTTAGGATGTATTATATCTTCATACAGATTAGGTGTCTTGATATGATATATAAAACTATCTGTGTCCATATAGAGAAGATAAACGTCATCTTTATAAAAATGCTTGATTGTATCATAGGAAAGTTTGCAACATGTGGAGCTTAGACATATCCAGAACAGCAGCTCCCACATAGATAGGTTTATTAAATTTGAACCATGGCTTTTCCATTTCAAAAAATGACAAATCTTCATGATATAATGTTCTCCATTTAAATTTTGGATCATCCACTAATTTATTACATTTTTTTGAATCAGAGACTAGTCTTATATCTACATGCTTCCTAATATTCTCCATGGTCTTACTACAGAGAGCATTATTCATTAATTTATAGAATTCCTTGTCTAAATCTGAAGTAGCAAGTATTATGTGTATTGTGTTAGTTTCAATATAAGGTCTCTACCACTCTGAATGCTTGAATCTAAGAACTCTTCGAATTTGCGCTATATGAAAGTTTTCTCCATTAAAGATTTGAGATTCTTATAGTGTATGACATATCTCTTTTCATGGTCAGGAGTCATAAGAATCTTCTTTACTTTTGATTCAGGTGGACACTTGAACTCAAGGGCTGGTGGTAAATCAGAAAACAGATTGTGCAACTCATGAGGAAAAATAAGATTCACCTCAGCAAAGAAACCATACTCAGTATCATCAAAATTTTCTGTCTATTTATGTAGGTTCTATCCACTCAAAATAACCATACGGTAGTTTCTGCATCATTGAATAACCATACAAACTATACACATCCACATTGAACATGTAGCTAGACGGTTCATTAGGATTATATACTTTGTCATATATCTATTGTTGGCTCTAGCATATCTCTGTCTGCATTGTACCATGCCTCCACCAATAGCGCTTTCTATAAAAAGAAATATGTCCACATCTGAAATTAGCTCCAGCTCAAGTTTTGTTCTATGTAACATAGCTGACCAAGCTAACCCTGGCAGACTGTAAAAATGTGCAGGGTCCAATTCATAGATATTCATAGACAATTTAATAAAAGTTTGGAATACGTCAGCAAGAATTGTCACATCAAAATTTAGATAAGCATCAAGGTAACCTCCCAGTGCCTTACATCCTAATTCCTTCCACATTAAATGTGCATGATGGTAATCTTTATGTGTAATATTATTTTCTCTGAGTTGGCTTAGAACTCCTTGAGAGAAGGAAGAGTTTCATCATTAAACTTAGTATAGTCAGACATTCAATCTAATGGATATATCAATTTTTGTCTAATGTGGCCTATGCCCAAGCCAGGAAAACTATTAGTTGTGATTTGAAACTGATCAGCAGATATTTTCTTGGCAAGAGCATCCAGGCCAGCAGAGAGAAATCTCATCTTAATAGCACTATTTTCAGAAATCTTTACTGTTTTGATAAGACTAATGTATCTTTCTTGATTTTCTGCTAGAACATCTATATGCTCTGGATCATAACTTAGATGCCTTAATTAAATAGTGGAAATCATTTCCACTGCCATTATGAAAGGATATGGGGACAATTTTGCATCTTTGTTTTACAGCTGTTGCACAAAATCCCCAAATTTGTTCCTGTGAAATAGTCGTGATGATGGATTTTCTTATTTTCATTTGTAAAATTTGCATTGCACTTGGGCAAATCTCAGTAGCATTATATAGTTGTTCTTCATCAGCAGATAATGGTATTCTTGTTTTGGCACAGATAATTATTTACGATTTATTCTTACATCTTCTTTTATTTTTTTTAGAAAAAATGTTTGACAACATTATGTCCTCTGTATAAATAAGCGATATTAGATTTTAATGAATTACGCCGCACAACTATGTAACCATAACTACAAACCTCATGGAGCTGATAAGGTGTAGTAGAAGATATTTCAGGATCAGGGTCCACATGGATGAATGGTTTGAGTAATGCCTCAAAATCTGCTTTATTATAGCTGGATGCTGCAACTGGGTCTTGTGTTGTTTGAATTTCTCAACTTCTTTTGGTTTGAGTATAATCATACTTACAGGTGTGTTCTCACCACACTATTGTTTGCGTTCTTTAAGTTTTTGGATAGTAATTTCTTGATTATTATATTTGACATAGTTCTGTTGTTTATGATTATGAAATGTAGTCAAACACCTACGACAAATTTTGATTTCCCAAGGATATTTAGTTATTTGACTTCTAACCAAACGATAAACATTACGAATAAGACAGTAATAGAAATTCTTTTGCTCTGAAATAAGTAACAAATCAATCTCAGTAGCATTATCATTATTGATGGTATTTATTCTGAGAAAATATACAAAATTATTTTTTGTATAGGCATACACATTGATTGCTAAGAGTCAATTTGCTTGCACAAAATTAATGAGAAGAAGCATACTAATAAATATAAATACACTCTCTGACAATCAACAGTGGGGATCACGTGACACTGGGAGTAGAATTTCCAAGCTACATATTCTAACATGTTAATCATCATTGTAGGAGTGTTTTAAAATTCGTAGCATGATTAGACCATTTTGCTACACCTATGAATTAGCTAAATCCACCAGGAGATATAAAAATATAGCTTAAATTTATCAAAATAGATTATGGTATCAAATTACCTTGGGCACCGTCTTCTGTCAAGTGTCTCAAACCACTTTTTTATACCATATAAGTAGTGTAGGTGGAACCAGAAATGGGGATCAGTGGGGCTCGCAGTGTTGCTAAACTGTAGATCTTTACGATGAATATTTTACAGTGTAGCCAACGCATAGCCTTTTACTATGTACAATTAACAGTATTGCCAGCTTTTTGCAGCTTTTTACGCTGTTTCGAAAATGAGGACTCTCTGATTCTCGCAGTGTGGGCAACTTATTTTATCCTTGCAACCGGACCAGTGTTGTCTTATTGTGTTACCCTAACTACCGAATAAGTGTGTGTTGTCGAAGCCTCATATGATCTAGTTTAAGCTAAAATGGATGACATCTCACCTTACTGTGATGTGGTTAACTTCTCGGATATTTAGAATTTGGTTAAAATCATTTGCAACATTGGCAGCTTATTGTCTAGGTGTTTCAACTCGCGCGCATAAAAAATAACCATGCCTATAAATGTGTTCGGGTTCAGGAAGCAGCCTATTATGGAAGCCCCGAATCAAACCGCATTGTCATCAACAAACCCATAATTTCGACAATTGGAACAAAACACTCCCTCTTGAACTAAGAAACACCAAACATGTATACCAAGACAATGCTAATGGAGAAAATCCGAACTCTCTACAAAAAAAGGTTTCCGAAATAGACCAACTTTCAGTCGCCATTTTGTATTTTCGAGCATAGGTTCTATTGAGACTTTTACTCATATCCGAGTACATATTACAAATTCGCAAACAGATTTTGGCTGTCTTACCTCTTAGGCTGTAGACACACTTCCTGTCGTCATTTTGGATTTCCAAGGATGGGTTGTATTGAGATGTTTGCTCACATATAAGTGTATATTATAAATTCGCAAATAAATTTTGGCTGTCTTATTGCTTAGGCTGTAGACTTACTTCTTGTGTAAGTAGCTAACCCATAGCCATAAATAGTTGACACGTTGCCATGGAAACCAAATCAGTGTTGCCAACTTATGATATCATAGCAACAGCAGCCCGCTTCCGCTATGAGGGGTCATGGAAATCTCGTGACCGGGAGCTGTGGCCAGGACTCACGTTATTGGCTGCTGGCAGCTTCTTCACTGCTTTCTGACTGGCTGTTGACAATCATGTGATCTTAAGTGCCACGCCACCTGACTTTTGATTTGCTAGTAACAAGCCTGATTGGTTACTGGCAAACCCTTTCTCTGGATCCTAATTGGCTGCTTATCTCGTTTGTCCCTGATTGACTGTTGGCAAGCCTTGTCACTGGCTCCCGGATTGGCTGCTTATCTCGCGTATTTGGAAGTGAAGGTGTTCGGAAGCTTACAGGCGAAGCTAACCTACAAATAGGAGTTGGCAAGATTGCCTATGATGTAATACTTATTAATAAAAGTTAGCTGGCAGCAATGGTGCAGTGTTGATGCGTCTACCCTTTTTTATCTAATTTTTGACTCCTGTGCAATACACATCTAGCTTGCTTTTGCCTAATATATTTTTTCAATATCGATTACCAATATTGATCATGATCCATCGCATGTTAACTAAATCTCAAGCAATATTGGGGGCAGAGGGCTGCACAACGGCCAGAATCGCTTACTAGGCCCGCCTGGTTGGTCGGGCGGGCGAGTAAAACTATATACCTGGGTTTTGACCCGTCAAGCATCGAAGCCCACAGGTAACTGGAAGGCCTTGCAAGACGAAGCTCGCTTATCTTCAGCGAACGCTCATTCCGGTTTTGCACCGTCTCCAGATACATGAGTCACGCAGTCACCGTTGACAACTTTTAGATTCTAAACTGTTCTAGGAGCACTTAAAATGTTCATCACTTTTATCAATTTGAAATTGCAGACATTTATTCCTTGCTAGAAAACATTTGTATCGCTCACACCCAGTGGCGGCGATTGGGTTCCAAAACTAGAGGGCCAAAGTGCAAATGTACGGGGGGGGCAAGGATAATTAATTTCCCTTGGTACATGAGGTTAGCGTGGTGCAAAAGTAGCAAAAAGTGGGGGGCCAACTGCACTCTCTCGGCCCCGCCCCTAATTGCTGCCACTGCTGACACCTGTACAGGAGTACGAACCAAGTTTCGCAAAAAGTGCCATCGTAAATACTTTGGAACTTTGTGTGACTGGTGGTTGTTCTACATTATACTTTTTTCGGGGTGCTCCCCTATGGCGCAGTGGTAGTGTCGTCGCCTTGTAATCAAAGGGTACCAGGTTCGATACCCGGTGGAAGCACATGATGGTTCAGATCCCACTTTAAACTATAGGTCCAGTCCCGATTAGCCTTATTGTGCATAAATTGACCAAATAAATGAATCAATCAATCAAACAGATTTTCTCTCTGGTGTAATTTTGCCAATTCAATATCCGAATTAGTTGCTCAAGATCCCCCCCCCTGAACACTAAGGCACGATGGTCCATAAAATGGAACATGAAATCAGAATTTGCATTATAAAAGGTTTTTGAATATTGTCATCTCTTTCAACAAATCGTCGTTCGCTAGTGTTGTTGCTAGTTATCTTGTTCTCAGACCGCATTGATAGTAATACGATACAAAATATAATTGTTAGCTTGTATTTTCACACTGGTGCAAATAACAGGCAATGCTATTTACACATTTCAACAAACAAACAACGTAAAAATGAAACCGACAGAAGATTTACGATTTCAAGACCAGAAAGGTGACATAAAATGAACAAGACACACAAACCTATTTCAAGACCATCGAAACAAATTTAGAAAATATGTGGTAATTGGTTTGACATAATAATGACACTAATTTGAGAAGTTACAAAATCTTAGGTGCAGTGGCTTAGCAACATATCGCGAGGTCCTGGGCGAGATTTGAATGCAAGGCCCCATCGTTCTTTAAGTTTGAAATATCAATGTAAATCGATACACAGTCATCAAGGAAACGTCAGCAAATTATCATATTTATATAATAGCCTACAATAATAATTAATTTCTGACGAAAATTATATTTAATAGTACGCGACAGAGAAATTTACACTTGGTAGAGCTACAGTAACACGCTGCTGGAATTTTCATTAACCAAAGTAGTAGTAATAGTACGTTTTTTAAGATGTTTTTTAGGCAGTAAGATAACTGAAATATCCTTAAGTGTGTTAAACTTATTTTTTTTAAAAAAATCAGAAATGCAAAGTAAGAATCTTGAAATATAATCTATATATTATTTAATGAGTCGTTCTTTGTTTCCTCATTTCGAAGTTTGTAGGATGTAAATGTCACAAACCATGGCTTAAGTAGAAAATATGGAAGGACGCACATAAAATGTCAGTGCTTGATAGAGCGGGGGGAAGGGACTGCGCTAAATCACAATCCTGTCTAGGGGCCCAATGTATCTACCTACAAGCTCTTCTACACAATCGGTTTCAACATCAGCAAATCTTAAAACGATAGTCATTTGCACAATAAATGTGAAATGTTTGGTGTAATCAACTGATACAGCTAATTTGACTTTTTTTAAATTGCCAATTTTGACTTTTTTTAATTAGCAATTTTGACTTTGTTGCACATAAATTGTACCAGTTAACTTTGAATTTTAGGACTTAGATGATAATAATAACTGTGAATCTCATTTTGTTGTTACGTCTTAATGTTCTTGTAATATTAAATATTTGACGCAGTGGCGTAATAAAATCGTAAAGTACGCGTCCGCAAGAAATAAACTTGGGTCCCTCAAGTACAGTCAGCTTCTTCCAGGAAATTTACGTAATTACTTAGAATGGCTGGTTGTGGCTGCACTTACATTAATAACTATACAAATCGATGCTCTAACTCTGAATTTTCACATATTACAACATATCTTTCTTTGACATTTATGTATTCAAAAGAAGAAAATACAAATACTTACTTATCCCTTCCCCCAAACAGAAGGCGGTACAGGATACAGAGAACACTGGAAGCTAGCGTAGAGCTATCAAGGAGAAGAAACTTTCCTAAAGCACTTGATTTCAGATTTAAGCACATTCCTGAAACATAGAATTTGATCAGGAAATTCGGAAGATAAATCATCTTCGTGCCCGTTACAGAGGGCAATAGCTGCGTCTGAAGATGTAGGAACGAAGGAAGAACTGCTAATATTATCCATACCCTTCTTCAGTTTAAAACACCGGAAGCAATAAATGCCCCATACTTTGCTCCGTGGCAGTTTGAGGTACTTTACCATTAACATATTAAAATCGGGTAGGCTATGCAAGGTCACGACACAGAAGAAAAATGGATAAAATTGTCCAAGCAATTTTTGCGTTGATGTTTCACATGAGAAATTAGAATTATTTTGACTTTTTCGGGGCTCCTTAGGCTTAGAGCTCCCGCCCGCCTCTGATTTGACGTATTCATTCAAATTATAACGTTAAACTAGAATATAAAGCCAGTTAAAAATGTCTTAATTTTATTGCCCACAAATATTAGCCTTTTCTATCTTTCTCACATCCATTTATTACGTTTTTCGTATCAACCTCATAGGACGCGAGGCCCCTATATGCGCGAGGCCCAGGTTGGTCGCCCACTTCGCTCACCCCTTGCTACGCCAATGATTCTACAACCTCAAGGCACCTGCGCCTAGCAGGAATTCAAATATTTCCTTGCGTAGTGAAATATAATGGCCGTTGGCAACACTGACAGTAGTGCTCGCCGTCTACCTGCTAGAACTACATCGAGTCTCACGGGTCTTCTTAAGACCCGGGTAATAGCAAAACCTGGCAGGCATCGAAGCCTGTGCAACATTGTGACTTGAAGCTCGCTTGCGCGATGTCGAACACCTGGGCTTGATGTGCGTGTTGCATATTATTGTAGGCGCGCCTCCTCGCAGACGGGTTTTCTCCGGGTCTTGTGCAGGCCTCTGATTGGGGGCAGGTTGGGGATTTTCTTTCTCTTTTTGACTCCTGTACGAAGTGTTTTATTTTCTAACTAATAGCTTATGCTATGGATGGAAACATGTATACCTCTGTCTCTCACACACACACAAACACGGAGAGCTGTACATAATGAAAATGCAATTTTTATTTTGTAAAAGGGGAAAGGGGACCAACTAAACTTACAGCTAGCAATGCTTCTACAAATTAAAACAATGCTCTGGCACCCTTGCTCTACGCAAACATATACATTAAATAACCATGCCTATGAACTTGTTCGTGTTCAAAAAGCAGCCTGTCATGGAAGCGTCGAGTCAAGCTGCATCGCCATGCTTCGACCTGTGGCCGTCCACGTTTTCCAAATTCAACGGACTGTTAATGAATCACCTGAACAGTATTTGGACGAAATACGACGACGACGTTGGCAAAACTTTTTACGTCTTTAACAACAACCTAAATTTATACAAAATTCCGATCAGTGGCAAATTTAAAATAATTTTGAATCCGGAGAATGCCTGTGAAATCAAGGATTCCTTCGGCAAGAATATTTATCGCATCAAGAACGATAAGATGGACAGTGCCACCATGTTGCCGTCCATGTTGCCGACCTGTTGCCGTCCATGTTGTCCAAATTCAACGGACTGATAACGGACTTGGGACAGTAAGCAGTGGCGATCAATCGCATCTCATCGGAATTTCTCACGTCGGCAGGTTTCATGCGTATCGTACGGTGGACCGAGTTCTTGTAGTCGTTAACAATTTCCTGTAGCACGTCGACTCACTTGTAGTTACCCAGAAGTGTGAATTGTTTACACGTGTGGTGTTTCAAAGTTCGATCGAAGCGTTCTACAATCCTGGCCTTCAAGTCGCTGAAGGTTGAATAACGCTGGTTACTGTGCATTTGAACAAACTGTGAGAATATCGAGTTGTAAAATTCCATTCTGTTTTCCGTTTGCAGGTAGCGTGGTAATCCAGCTCCTTGCTCGAAAATAGATTTGAATGATTCTGTAACTTACGCACATGTTTTTTCTTGAAGCGGGATAGCCCATGGGTATTTGGAAAGCGTGTCTATGACGGTCAGGTGGTACTTGTGACTCTTGTTGACTTTGTACAAGTTCTTCAAATTACCGCTGCTCACTTCAACGAGGTCCTCCTGCCAGAGGAGGTAGATGATCTTGGTAACCACCGGCAAACCTTTGTGGTGGCGACGTGCAGGTTTGTACAGCTCGTCCACGATAGCTTGCGTAGATATTGAGTTAGAGATTTCGTCGCAATGAAAATATTACGGAAAAGGGATTATCCTCAGGATACAATTTTTTGACTTCGAAGAATAGTCTGTCTCCACTAAACGGTTAATTGTTCATCCTCGTGTATTTTATATTTGTTGGTCGCGTCGTCCCAATACGCAATGAGTATTTGGAAAGCTCTGAATACTTCATCCTTTCTTTGCATGGTGAAGAGCGGCACCTCGGGATGATTTCCATTCTTTTCCAGTTTCTAAATTTGAGAAACCGAAAGGTTCCGTAGAGAAAAAATTCGTGATACTGGGTGTGAGGATACATTTTGTCAATGTTACCGGCTCGTTCTTAAGTCCAATGCCTTCGAACATTCGGAACACTTTGAAACCAGACAATCTCGACAGAGAACAATTGACGTCAGTCTGAGTTGTCCAATGTGCTCAGCACCGGTTCAAGGTGTTCCCCGATGGTGCGAACAACCTCGTCGTAACCAGGTTACAGTTGCTTGAATTGTTCTTTCAAATCACGAAGCTTGGTGCCGAAGTCGGCTAAGGCAGAATCCTGGTTCGCTACGACGTCGTCAATCTGGAACTTGACGTTCGCGATGATCTGACTTCGGGTCTCGAGGTCGTGAACTTAAGTCCTGGTCTCAGCAAACAGCACATTGAGGTCGGCAACATTCTGGTTGGTGGGTAAAGCATCGACCGTGTCCCGAAGTTCAGCGAATTCAGCTTGGATGTTTTTGACGTCGCCGGATTAAAGTATTCGGTTCGCGGTCCTCTTCACGGCTTTGAGTTCTTGGGACGAGGGCATGGTGGCCACCGTACTTTAAGCAACTGCAGAGCTTTTTTCACAGCTTCAAACTAGGTGGCTTCCGCCACGGTACGCATGGCATCTTGAAGTTGGGCCATGTAATTCTGGGTGGACGTCGATTTCTGCAGAGTTTCCAACTTGTTCTGTATGTCGTCTATCAAGTGGTAGAAATGCAAAAGTTCGGATTAGGTGCTTAAACTTTCCAGCTTGGAGATCTGTTGTTGAACTGTGGCCAGAGTTTCGGTGATGCCGGGCAATTTCGATTCCAGTGCGTCATGGACGTTCGAGAGATCGCTTTCCATGGTTTTCAAGGTATCCTCGATGGGGGCGACGGTACCTTGAATTTCCTCAAAATCCTCGTAAGTCTCGAGTTGCAGTTGGATGTTCGCTACGCTGCGAGCGATGGTGTTCAGTTCGCCGAACAACAAGCGTTTGGAGTTTGTCTAGGACCTCGGCGATGGCGGCGTGCAGGGCATCCGTTTGAGGTTCGATCCTGATGTTTTCCAGCGTGGGAATTTCCAAGGATTGAAACTGCTCGCGTAAATCCGCGTAACCATCCTGAGTTTTGATACTCTCAAAGATGGATTGCAGTTCGGTCTGTATGCTGCTGGTTCTATCTTCTAATCGCTGTCTCAGTTGTTCTACGTCGTTGATTCGCACCTTGAGTTCGTTTTCCATTCGTTTTCCAAATTGCCGACGCTCACCTCGAAGTTTTTGAGGTTGTCGATGGGCACGAGTTCGGTGTATTATTGCAGCAAGGATTTCAGTTCGGCGTCGATCAGTAGATGGGGTCCAGGCATTGAGACTGCAAGCCAGCTATCTCGGCCTGGAGGCTGGAGTTGAGGTTGGACTGCAGGGCCTGCAGGTCGCTCCGCAACGTTTGACTCTGAAGTCGAGCATGAGAAGCTCGTCGACGTGATCGTCGCGTTCTGTGTGGCCTAGGATGTCGTTAGGCATTGCTACTACGATTATTTATAATAAGGTAGGTGATCCGCATCTCGACGAAGAGAGATATGAGTTTGTCGTAATCGCCCAGGAGCTCGACATACAAGCAATTGTCTGCAAACATATTGTATATGGTGGCACTGTCCATCTTATCGTGGAAACCTCGATTCCGCCTGCATTCTTCACATTTACAATTATTTGAAGTTTGCCACTGGTCAGAATTTAGGTATAAATTTAGGTTCTTGTTAAAGACGAAAATGTTTTGCCAACGTCGTCGTCGTTTCGTCCAAATACTGTTAAGGTGGATGATTAACAATCCGTGAGTTTGGACAACATGGACGGCAACAGGTCGAAGCATGGCGATGCAGCTTGACTCGATGCTTCCATGCCAGGCTGCTTCTTGAACACGAATAAGTTCATAGGCATGGTTATTTAGTATATATGTTTGCGTAGAGCAAGGGTGCCTGGTCATTTTCTTAATTTGTAGAAGAATTGCTAGCTGTAGGGTTAGTTGGCCCCCTTTCCCTTTTACAAATTTAAAATTGCATTTTCATTATGTACAGCTCCCTGTGTGTTCGCTGGCAGACATATGCATGTTTCCATCCATAGCATATGCAATTAATTACAAGATGGAACGCATCGCACAGGAGTCAAAAAGAGGAAGAAGATGTCCAGCCTGCCTACAATACTGCTTAAGATTTGTTTAAAATGCGATAGATTGTTTCTCAATATTGGTAATCGCTATTGAAATAATATACTAGGCAAAAGCACGCTAGCTGGGAATTGCACAGGAGTCAAAAATGAGAGAAAAATGATAGGGGCATCAACACTGCATCACTGCTGCCAGTTAGGTTTTGTTAATAAGCATTGGATCAGAACCAGTGTTGTCAACTTTCTTGTAGATTAGCTTCGCCTGTATGTTCCCGAGCACCTTCACTACCAAATACGCGAGATAAGCAGCCAATCAAGGAGCCAGTAACAAGTTTTGCCAACAGCCAATCAGATGCACACGAGATAAGCAGTCAATCAGGGTACAGAGGAAGGGTTTGCAGTAACCAATCAGGCTTCTTAGTAGCCAATCAAAAGTCAGGTGCCGTGGCATCCAAGATCACATGATTGTCAATAACCAGTCTGAGAGCAGGGGCGAAGCTGCCAGCAACCAATAACGTGAGTCCTGGCCAAACCTGACGGTCAACGTGATTTCCCGTCACACCCCTCATAGCGGATGCCAACAACTGTTGCTATTGTAAAATAAGTTGGCAACACTTATTTGGTTTCCATGGCAACGTGTCAACTATTTATGGCTATGGGATAACTACTTACAAGAGAAGTAAGTATACAGCCTAAGCGATAAGACTTAGCTAAAATCTGTTTTCGAATTTATAATACACACCCATATGTTAGCAAGAATCTCAATACAACCCATGCTCGGAAATCCAAAATGGCGACAGGAAGTGGGTATAGAGCCTAAGCGGTAACTGAAGCAAACTCTGTTTGTGAATTTATAATATACACCTAAATTTGAGCAAAAATTTCAATACAATCAATGCTCGGAAATTCAAAATGGCGACAAAAAGTGGGTCTACAGCCTAAGCAGTAAGACTTAGCCAAAATCTGTTTTCGAATTTATAATATACACTTATATGTAAGAAAAAACTAAATACAATCGATGGTCAAAAATCCAAAGTGGCGACATGAAGTGGGTACACAGCCTAAGCGGTAAGACTTAGCCAAAATCTGTTTGTGAATTTATAATATATACTCTGATATGAGTAAAAGCCTCAATACAACCTATTCTCGGAACTCCGAAATGGCGACAGGAAGGGTCTATCTCGGAAACAGTTGGTTGAAGAGAGTTCGGGTTTTCTGCATTAGCATTGGCTTGGTGTCAAAATTTGGTGTTTCTTAGTTCAAAAGGGAGGTGTTTGTTCCAATTGTCAAAATGATGGTTTGTTGATGACAATGCAGTTTTATTCGGGCTTCCTTGATAGCCTGCTTCCTAAACCGAACACATTTATAGGCATGGTTATTTTCTATTCACGCGAATTTAAACACCACGACAATAAATCGCCAATGTTGCAAATATGGATTTTCGCTAATGCTAAATATCCGAGAAGTTAAACACATTGCAGTAAGGTAAGATGTCATCCAATTTAGGTTAGATTAGATCGTAGGAGGCTTCGACAACACGCACTGATTCAGTAGCTAGGGTAACACAATAAGGCAACGCTGATTCGGTTGCCAGGGTAGAATAAGTTTGCAACACTGAGAGCCTCAACGAGCCCCATTTTCGAAATAGCGTAAAAAGCTACAATAGGCTGGCAATACTATTAAATATACATTTTAGAAGTTCATGAGTTGGCTACACTGTAATATATTAATCGAAGAAATCTAAATGTTAGCAACACTGTGAGCCCCACTGAGTCCCATTTTCGGTTGCAGAACCAGTTCAACTACACTACTTATACAGTATTATTACATTATAGAATATAATTATTACCATTACATATCATAGGTTCGAGTAAATGGAGAGTCCTAAATCGTAATTACACTTTTACCATTACTCATTACCACAATTCGTAGCTTTTAATGAACCCTAAAATTTTACTTTCAATACTATAAAAATTATTTATTAAAGTTTCATACATTACATTATTTACAGTAATTAAGAAAAAATCATATCCATAACATTGAGTACCGCAAATTACCATCTGTTTTCATATTTTTCGTAAAATTAAAATTTATATTTTCATAAAAATTTTAAATATGCATATATATATATATATATAAACGTAAACTAGTTCTAATCATATGCTAATCTATTCTAAATACATGCAAAAGAATTATAAATACTAAACGCCCGAGGGCACCAAACGACGTTGACGTACTACTTACGTACTACTTACGATACAGAGTTTCTTTTCTGATAATTCAATTATGAACCTTTCAAAAATTGTTTACAAACATTTTACTTTATATCTAAAGAAACTATAGGAATGTTCTTAGACTATGTCAATGTTAGTCGAATATCCTTTAGGTGGACAGAGCGCTACGATATGGGGAGAAAGAGACAAGATCATAATTAATTTTTCATATAAGAAATCGAAATTCGTCAACGACAAACGGAAACATTAATTATTAAGCGCATCCAGAAAGTAAGTTTCCCTGGGTTCGTGCACAGATAGAAAACATTATTTCATTCAATGATTTAGTGCCACAGATACAGCACTTGTCCAGTTACTTGTCAACATAATTCCCGCCTGAATTCAGGCACTTGTGATAGCGTTGGACCAACTTCTGTGTACCTGCGTCGCAGAAGTCCGCCGCCTGGGCGCCAAACCACTGTGTGACAGCCGTCTGAACCTCCTCGTCGTTGTGAAAATATTGTCCAGACAGAAACTTTTTTCAGGTGGAACAACAGGTGGTAATCACTGAGAGCGAGATCCGGGCTGTACGATGGATTATCGAACACCTCCCAACCAAACCTCTCCAGAGGGGTTGCAGTACGCCTAGAGTAGTATGATTTGTGGTATTATAAACTCAACAAATGATGAACCCCCTCAGGCAGATTTGGCTACACTTAAACCTTGCTCAAGATGAGCATATGAGCTTTTAGCTTAAGTGTAGCACCCTGTCTAATCCAAGATATTTGTAAAAATGCCCACGGGAATTTCCCGAAACTACAGTGTACAAATGATGAGCCCCCTCAGATTGATTTGCCCATACTTACAAAAGTTGCATCAGCCAGATTGTTGTCCATAAGCTTGTTAAAAATATGCCCCTTCTTGATATTGTTTTGGATACACTTGAAATTAAGCCAAAATCCTCATAAAACACACACCCACACACACATATTTACTTCCGGTTTAAGTTCAATTGGGCACCAGGCTCAACTTGCATATCTAGTACTAAAACAATGTAATTCTTCTAGAATTGCTCTGTGACTCTCTCATTTCTTACATCATAAACATATGATTTTTCACCTATGAGAATAACACTACATATAGTGCAATCAGGGAGTGAATTGTGGAATTCACAGATAATTTTAATGTTTGTCCTGTCATTAACCACAACTTGTTTCCTTTTTGAAGTGTTGATGACAAACATGGGTCTCTGTGCTTTGAATTCATCTGGTGTGTAATACATGTCAGTATTGCCAGTAGTGACTCTTTTGTAAGCTGTAAATGCTTCATATAATTTAAGGAAATCATCCTTGGACATGTCTAAATTATAATTTTCTCTGGGGAACACCTCATTTCTGCCATTTTTAAGATATATGTTCTTGATGTTGCAGTTATCAAATCTACTTGAATTTTTTTCCTGATTATTGTGTCTTCCAGTTTGAAACAGTACCACCACAAAATCTGGCATGTTATATTGTATACTGGAGAATGAATTTGTAGCATCAAACTCATAATAAGTACCAGTGGCAGGCATCTGTACACATTGATATGTATAAAATTGTAAAGGAATCTGTGGATTTTTTATTATATCTGCTTTGTATTTAAGAGCATAACTGGCTTCATATTCAACAACCGGGATTCTTAGCTCCATAGTCTGAATAATGCATTTGCCTTCATCAGGTAGGGTATTAGGCAAAGCTTCCCCTGTAGAGTTTAATGTGCTGTACCTCATCAAAGCATTATTATCATTGGCAGCTCTTCTAAATGTGATTCTTAAACCACCCTTCCACATAATATCTTTGTAATCTGAGAAGAATCCTGGCAACAGGCGCATAGGGAACAGCACTGTGTGGCTCTTAGATATAATTTTATCACCATCCTCAAATCCACCTATTTTGTAGTAAGAAGCCTCGGTTTTGGATAATTTTAGTGTGGCCAAAGCTGTGGAGGTAATGCCGTGATAATCCACTCTGTTTATAACAACACCATGCTTTCTGATCTCAATTTCAGAGAACAGATGCGGCACAAAATTATCTACCAATCTTATATTTGAATTTGCCGGATAATCTGTTCCATCGAGCTTTACAACATCAAATTTGATGTATAGATCTGCTCTGTGGGGGTGTATAAAGCCATCCCCTACATCAAGATCAACCTCAATCTCTGTGTTGGGTTGATTTAAATTTGCAAATGTCCTCCTGTTTGGGGGGAATGATTGTAGCTCATAACTCTCAATATTTTCCATTTTTTTGTATGTATTTTTATTTAAATATTAATCTCTATGATAGCAGTTGTTGTGGCTCCAGCAAAATCAACTAATTCTTCTTTTTCATTAGTGACCATCAACTCAATATAATCTATTCTATTATGGCACACAGGAAAATATAATGTTGGGGATGGAGTGTAGATGATTGGCTCCATAAATTCAGAATTAGGTTTAAATGTCTCAATGATGCCAGTTTGTTTGTGAGTACCTATGCCATTTGATTTGGTGATCATACCCTCAGCCACATTACAGTGAATATTCAGAGTCTCTATGGCTAAGAATTTAGGTATATTAATAGCAGTGTGTTTGATGGCTGGTTCAAGTTTTGTGTTGTTCTCAAAGCCTAACAACTCTCCTATAGTACCCAGATCCACTGTTTATGTAGCAGATACAATCTCTACTCTGTGAGTGACAGAATTTTGAGTTAATACTATACCTCTGGGAAATTGAGCATTTAGAGTGGATAGATTATATTGCCCTGGAGTGATGACAATTTTTTGATCCCCTACTGCAATTTTGTTGTTGTGGTGTGTAATATTAGGGATCAAGTACATGCCATAAAATGCTCTGAGAGCTATTGTTTTGGGATACACTATATCATCATGTAATTTGAGTTTCAATATTGAATTTTGGCTGGTGAGATGGAATACCCCCATGATGTTTTAAATACCACAGGGCCTTTTGAAAATTTTCAATTGATGGTTTATTTATTTGAGATATATCTGAGAACAGATAAACACAGATGTCCACAATTAACATCTTTGAAGTTTTGAACACGGGCATTATTGTAATAAAGATTAGTTGATTTTAGATATTTTACTAAATTTTCAGGTGGAACACCTCGAAATGAATCAAACACAAATACCTTATTTTTTTAAATATATAAGATAACAAATCCAGTGAGTGCCCTGATTTTTGAACTTATCCAAATTAACAATGCCACACTCTTTGTTGAGTGGTTGTTCTGGTAAAGAATCAGATATGTACAAACCTCTAAAATTTTTGATGCCCAGTGGCTTGATTAAAGCTTCAATATCTTGGTTTGTAAGCGGCTCTTGTTTTTTTAAAACTTATTCATGGCTCTCTTAACACCTATGCCTTATTTCTCCATGGCCAGGTTATGGCGCTTTATTTCATCTAATTCTGCCTATTTTTCTTGGCATCTATTACTGTTTTTACTATGGCAGCTGATCCCCCAGCCAAGCTCCCAACAGCCCCAAGTGCTGCTAAGATGGCCGGGATAGTAAATATGAAACCCCCACATGTGATTTTTTTCTAGATTGTTGTAATTTTTTTAATTGGGGGTACTAAGCAACAATTTCATACCATGGCCCTTGGCAATACAAGAGCTTTTTTTCTTGCGCTGCTTTTTGGTTAAAAGACTATCAATAGTTTTAAGAGATTTAAGACCTGCACAAGGTATTTGATACATAACACCCTTGGCCTTCATCCTACGTTTATTATATATATATTACAAGCCACCACCCCAGTTTTTGTTTGGTGTTCATAGCTATGGTGGTCCCCAATGCTGCTATTCTCTCACTCAAAGAAGCATCTTTGCTTACAAATCTACCAAATGCAGCCTCTTCTAATTTTTTGTCTGCAACATGTCTCTTGTCTAGATCAGAATGTGTGTTGTATGCTATGTCATGGTCTCTACAAGCAGCATCTAGGGGCTTAACACCAGGATCACCTCTGTTTAATCTATGGTCCAATTTTGTACCGGGACCACAATACTGATAGCCTGAAATGTGTAGTTCAAATGGCAGCTTGTTTATGATGTCATTAACCAACCCCCGACCCTCAGAAATATTCCAAAATTTAGGTGGTAGAGTATTAATAATTTTTTTAAGATATCCTATCCCCTTAGTGTCATTCACTATAAAATTAGACAATTTTGTGCTTATCATGTCCATAATTCCAACCTTTTCATTGTAAAAATTGTGGTTGCCAGCATTTTCCTCCCCAGCTATCACCAATAACTTATCTACAAGTTTCCTGACATCATCAACCCAGACAAATTCTTTAGGCAGGGTGTTGTATTGTTTGATTCCACTGCCAGTCTTGATCTGTGACCATATGGGCTTGATTAAATTGTTGTATGTTGCTCCACTGCTAGACTTAACTCTTTTTTGTGTGGGATCATTGTTCTGGTATAGAGCATCTGATTTTATTAATATTTCTTTGTAATGCTCATAATCTTGATCTGTATAGGTGTCAGGCCTTTTCCTAGTCATCAGTTCCCACAACCCAGGTGTGCCGGGATATTTAACAAAACCACCTTTTTCTCCAAGATGAGATTCTGAATATACAATTATATCATCTCCCATAAATGTTACTCTGAAATTGCCAATTCTATGTATGATGCTACCATCACGCTCTGTGTCAGCATATAAGCCAAAGACCTCATCTTTGTTGTCTTTAGGTGTGCTTAAATATTTTTGAGCAAGAAGACCCAATTCAATAGGATCCTGACTAGCCTCAATTCTTCGAGGAGCAACAGGACTAGGTGTATGAAAACTAGAAAGTGGGGTGATTGGATAATCCAATATGTTCCTTGCAGCTACAGGTACAAGCTCTGTGATCAAATTTTGATTTTGCTCTGTAACAGTTTTGATATTTTTACCTAATTCACTAATAGCATCAATAAGAGGCTGTTCTGTTTGTTTGAGTTGTTCATAAATTCCTCGGTTCTCTGATTTCCATCCCTTAAATCTTTTTACAAGATAATCTCTTAATTTAAGATCATCAATGATTGGCCTTTTAATGGTTATTTATATATGTTTCAATGTCTAGAAAATTGTAGATTTTATTTCTCCATTTGCCACTATTGGGTTTTCTTGTCATATCAATTGTGACAAACCCATAACTGTCCTGGTTCCAGCACCTACTGCAAAACTTGGAAAAATTATTGTAGCTCAAGTCCCCACCTACATATTCATCATGTATGTGTTTGAGGTTGGTATGATCTTGATGAAACACACAAATAAAATTGCTGTTGTCTCGGATCAGTTGCTTCGGTATTTTAGAAAATGTCTGTTCCAGGTAGAAGCAATCAATGCTTTTGTGTCGGCCCTGTGTAAAGAAATTTATAACCTTGTTTTGATTATCCAGTATAATGTCATCAAACACAACAACAGAATTATCGAGACATTCTTGGAGTGGCTTAACATCTGGTTCAAAAGTGGCAATATCCAGTCCATCATATAGCTTCATCAACTGCTGATATTTTAATTGTTCCAAGCTCTTAGAGAAAACATACAAGTGCCTATTTTTCCAGTCTAACCAGTTGGGTGCCAATAAAAAGTTATCAATCATTAGTGTAGTTTTACCACAAGCTGATGGCCCAACAATAAGACATCTAATATTTTCAGGCAGCAACTTGCCATTTCTCTTAATCTGCTGTTCAGGTTCTGGCAGCCTTTTTATATCATCCCAGGTGCTCATATTATCACTTTGTCTGCATCGATTCAGCTGTGTTCTGGGAGTCCTAGCCATTTGACAAATAACTTGTTGCCTTTTCTGCGGATGATTTTTTCTATGAGATATGTGTCAGGCTGTTTAGTTTTGCTGAGTTTTTCTTCATAGAATCTGCCTTTGAGAATTTCTCCTCGGTGATCTTTTATTATATATGTGTTAAGGGTCCCGGGTTTAACTTGAACCACTGTAAATAATTCAGTGCTCCAGTTTCTTGCAAAGCCTCTTTTGAATAAGTGCTTATATTTGCTGATTCTTACTTGATCACCCACCTTGTATTTGGCCTTTCTGGTTGTTGGCTGGTATCTAGGATAATAAACAGTCCTGATCAATTTTTGCTCATCAGATGAAGTTACTTCAGAGGGTTTCATGTTGATTGTGGAATGGACAGAGTTGTTATATTTATGTAGAAGTTCTGGAAGAATATTAAGCCATTTATAATTACCTTGAAGTGTAAATTGTTTATACATAAGATTTTTTAGAGTTTTGTTGAATCTCTCTACAATTGAGGCCTTGAGATCACTGTAACTCGAATAATGTTGTATTGACTGGCTTTTAATAAATTGTTGGAACACAGAATTATAAAATTCTTTGCCATTATCTGTTTGCAAATAGCGCGGTGATCTTTCACTCTGATTGATGATTGTCCTGAAGGCTTCTGTAACACATTTTCCAGTCTTGGATTTGAGTGGCACAGCCCAGGCAAATTTTGAAAATGTGTCTATTACAGTGTGTAGATACTTGTAGCCCTTGTTGATTTTGTCTAAGTTTTTCAACTGTCCACTTGCCATCTCAATCAAGTCGCTCTGCCATAAATCATCTATGCCTTTTGTGACTACTGGCAGTCTCTTATAATTATGTCTGGCTTGTCTGTGTAATTCATCAACAATAATTTGTCTAGACATAATATGAAAACAAGAATATTGCTACTATGGGGTGTTCAGCAGCTGATACTACAGGATTTTCTAAATATAATTTGTCTCCTATTTGTATATGAAATTCCAGAGAGCCATCATCTTCAGCATAAGATGTTTCTAATGTATTGGGATCTGTAAAATCCTCTAACTCTACACTGGTGATTTTTGGTTTGTTGTCAGCATTTGTTATTGATAAGGTGGGGTAGTGGTGTGCCTGTGGTTGAAGCCAATATTTGATCTTGATTGGTCTCAGTGTGCCCCCAACAAAAAACTGGTAATAAAATTGTGCAGGGGACAGCATATATATTTTGCCACCTGGTGTAAATGGTGAATCATATTCTTTGTTGGGGATGCTGTACAATTCAAGAATTACTGTATGTTTTGGATTCTCAATTATGCCGGCTATTTCTTTTTCTGCTGTAAGCAATCTGCTTGTTACAAATTCAAGGTGCTCATTGATGGTCCTAACAACATCATCATGACCTGGCTTGATCTTTATGTCCACAACAAGTTTCTTGTATTGTTGCACAATCTCTTGAAGCTGGGTAGCAAAAACAGACAGAGCATTTGCTTGATTGGATTCCATGGTTCCTAGCTGTGCTTGATATTAGCTACAATTTGTTGCAAATTTTCAATAACTGCCAATTTTGAATTTTGAGCAGTAAGATCATGGACCTGTCTTCTGATATCCTCAAACAGGGCATGCAGTTCATTAATATGTTGATTAGTTGGTAGAGTGGCCACTGTCTGAGTAAGTTGTTTGATCTCTGTCTGGATATTCTTGATATCTTCTGATTTCAATATGCGATTCACTGCTCTCTTAATATTTTTAAGTTCCTGTGTTGTAGGCAGATTTGTTACAGTATTTTACAAAGATTCAAGTGCCAATTTCACATTATTTAATTCAGATGCATCAGCCACATTTTGCATAGCATTTTGGAGCAGGGCTATATCTGCCTGAGTGAGTGTTGATTGTTGTAAAATTTCAAGCTTTGTTTGGATATCATCGATCAAGTGATGAAAATGAGATAGCTCAGATTCAGTGTTGAGGTTTTCAAGCTTTGTGATTTGTTGCTGGACACTGACAAGTGTGTCTACAATACCAGGCAGGCGGGATTCTTGTACATTTGTCAAATAACTTTGCACTGCTGCTATTGTACCCTCAAGATGGGTTATGGTACTTTGAATTTTTCCAAAATCTTCATATGTTTCAAGTTGCAGCTTAATGTTGGCAACACTCCGAGTTATTGCACTCAAAGCATCAGAAGATGGCAAGTTGTTCATAAAATTTTCAAGTGTCTCAATTGTTTCTTTAACCTCGGTTATGGCATTGTTCAGAGGGTCCACATTAGGTATCTGGAGTGATTGAATCTGTTCCTTTAGAGTGGAAATCACTAGATCAAAATCTTCTTGTGATTTTATGCTTTTGACAATTGTTTGGAGCTGTGTCTGGACATTATTAATCTGCTCTTCCAATTGCTGTTTCAATTGCTCAGAGTTGGTGGCCTGGGTTTTAAATTTGGCTTGAAGAGCTGCTACAGCTTCTTCTAAACTTTGAAAATTATCCAATGTTGCCAGGTCAGTATATTTTTGAAGCAGCAATTTGAGTTCAGAATCAATTTTAAGAAAAGGGTCCATGCATTGTGATTGCAAATTTGTAATTTCTAGTTGAAGACTGGCATTGAGTGTGGTTTGTAAAGCTTGTAAATCACTTCTTAATTTCTTGACTCTGACATCAAGCATCAGAATCTCATCACTGTGATCTTCATGTCTTGTATGGCCAAATATATCATTAGGCATTTTTGTTTTAGTGGTTATTTATTATTGAATATCTAATTCTTAATTCTATAAAAAAAGGTATAAGCTTGTCATATGATCCCGGGACCTCAATATATAAGCAGTCACCAGCAGAAACAGTATATACGGTGCCAGAAATCATTTTTGAGTGCTTAATTCTATAAATATTTCTCCCTATTGAAATCTTGACATTACCCTCAGGGGTTGTAATAAATTGCAATTGACCACCTACAGGTAATTGGTAATGATTTAAATTATTGTTAAATATGTACAATGTTTTACCTGTTTCATCATCAACATCTGTAAGTATGCTGTTCAGATGAATAATTAAAAAGCACTTAGTTTAGATATTATATCAGAAGAGGGTTGCGGTGTTGGCAGGTCCATAATAGCCGGTTTTTTGAACCCAAATAAGTTCATAGGCATGTTTATTTATTTCAAATCATCCTCTGTAATTGGGCATTGATTACCACTTTTCAAATCACAATGACCCCATGGGAGAGTATGTATGCCACATGATAAAATGCATCTCTTATCATCATGTGGGTCCAGAGCTACTTTTCTTACAATATTTGTAGTCAACAAGTGATCCACACTCTGAATTCTATTTTCTGATGTTCTGATTGTGCTACATGATTTGAGGCAATTTTTGTAATCTTCAAATTCAAGCTCTTTGTCAACAATTACTCTGCCAATGCCCTTGGCTTTTTTTGCAACAGCGCCACTACATGTTTCAAAACTGTACATCTTGGCCCTTAACCCAGCAAATGCCACAATAACATCACTAAGTGTCTCATCTTTTAACTTGCCAGGCACTTTTTTGTTGTGGGGTTTAATTTTTGAATGTTCAGTGGTATCAAAATATTTAAACAATTCAGGCTGTGCTATATCTTGATAAACATCTTCTGTCTGAATATCAAGAATAAAACTATCTGTGTCCATGTACATCAGTTTTACACGATCCTTATAAAAAGGCTTCAACACATTATAAAACAATTTTAACATGTGTAATTTGGCCAATTCCAGTATCACAGCCCCTACATAAATAGGCTTATCAAACTTAATCTTTGTTTTTTTTTCATGTTGAAAAGTGCCATATTTTCATCATAAATTCTTCTGTAATTGAAGTTGGGCTTTGCAATCAATTTTTTGCTCCGGCTGGGGTCAGTAATTATTTTAACATCAATATGTTTTCTGACATTTTATATTGTTTTGCCATACACAGAATTGACCATCAATTTAAACAAGGTCTTATCAAATTGGTTCATTGCAGATGTTCGAAGCTCTGTGTTTGTATCAATATATGGCTTCAACCATCTTGAGTGCCTGAACCTCAAAACTTTTCCAACTTTGGTCACTTGAAAACCATGATTCATCAGGAACTGGAGGTTTTTGTAATATAAGACATAATTCTGTTTCGGCTCTAGAGTCATCATCAATTTCTTCTGTTTAGAGCCAGGTGAACACTTAACCTCAGGAATTGGGGGCAGATCAGAAAATATGTTGTGTAAATTATCAGGAATTGTCAGGTCAACCTCTAAGAACAGGCCATAGTTACTGTCATCAAAATCCTTAAGATCTTCAATATTGAAATCTTCAACCCACTCAAGCCCTGTATATGGCAGTTTTTCCATCATAGCATAACCATAGAGGGTGTTTGCATCTACATACAGGATATAATTTGATGGCAGTGCTGGATCATAATCAGGAATATATTTGTTATTTGCTCTGGCATATCTCTGAGAACATTGCACCATGCCTCCTCTTATTCATTGTTCCATAAACAGATAATTATCTTGATCCTGGATCAGATCCAATTGCATTTTAGTGTTTAAAAACATTGCAGACCATGCTAGGCCCGGAGCACTGTAAAAATACATTGGATCCAGCTTATAATTTTGCATGGAAGATTTTCTGAATGCCTGCAATATATCAGCTAAGAGGGTCACATCAAGTTTTAAATAAGCCTTGTGATAATCACCAAATGTCTGGCATTTTAAATTGTTCCACATCAACTGGGCATGGTGATAATCTTCATCAGTGATTCCAGATCCTTTGATTTTGCTGTAAAACTCTTATTGTGGTGGCAGAGAACACTCATCAAATTTAGAAAAATCTATAACATAATCATATGGATATACACCCTTCCGCCTAATTAATTTCAGCTCCTGATTTGGAAACAAAGCACATGTGATTTTGAATTGATCATCAGATAATTGAGTGGCCAGTGTAGCCAGGCTAGCAGACAGAATTCTGTATGAATCAAGAAATCTTAAGTGAATAGGAACACCATTAACTTTAATTACTTTGCTAATGGCAATATATTTTTCATTATTTTCAGCTAAAATATTTAAATTCTGCTTGTCAAACCCCTCGTACCTGATCAAATGTTGGAAATCATAATTGGATGCTCCAGGGCAAAATATAGGGACATATTTTGGTCTCTGGATCTTAATATTACAGCTATTACATAGGGCCATTAAGAATTTACCATCTGTATGGGAATGGTGATGAACCTTGATATTTGCATCTGAAAATTCAGAATCACATACCGGGCATTTTTCTGCATTGTTGAAATCTTCAATCTGTTTCTCTGTTAAAGGCAACATAGGTTTTGATTTTAATAAAATATTAGATGCTATGTCATGGCACTCATTTTCTATTCTATGTGCAAATTTTTTGATGGCATCTGCTCCCATGTATAAATATTCTTTACTAACAACACCATCCTGTACAACAACATAATAAAAACTAGAAGGTTCATGTAACTGGTATGATGTAATTGAAGATTCATCAGGATCTGGGCTGCAGAATGCAAGGGGTTTGAGATTTGATTCAAAATCACAGACTATATATGCTGGGTGTTCCAACAAGGCTTCAAACTTTTTGAATTTGGCATTTTCACTTGGCTTTGGCATAAGAATATGAACAGGTTTATGGTTGCCACAGTATTTCAGATGCTCAATTAACTTGTTTTAGCAATGTCTGCATTCTCTTCACAAACACCATTCACCATTTTTCTACCATCAAATACAATTAAACACCTTCTGCACAACTTGAATATTGTATTGGATTTGTCTAGTTGTTTTCTGACTAAAGCTTCAAGATTATGTATCAGAGTGTAATGATATGTGCCATCCTCCTCAACTAAGAGCAGATCAATCGGAACAGCAGAATCATCATCAAGTGTTCTGATTCTGAGAGGATCTATCAAACAATTGCCACGGCCAGTAGAACAAATAAATAAATTAATAGATAATTGTTTACCATTAATATCCCTGGCTTTTTTTTCAAATTTATCAATATTCTGAACAGACATTGGATATTCTAAGCCCTTCATTGCTTCATCAAAATTGTGTTCATGCTGTTTATAATAACTTATTCTCTCAGGATTCCTTAAAACTGGAAACAAAGCAGCTAAAATACACCACAAAAAGCATTTCTCATCATTATTTTCTATGTTAACCACGGCTTGTTTGTTTTTAATATTGGCAGGTAATGGCAGATATGTAGATCCTTGTAATGGGCTGAATTCAGAAATATTAACATAGAGCTTGTGTGGAGAACCATCCATCCAGACTCTTTTGCTGCAAATTCAGATTGTTTAATATTCAATTGATCTATCAAACTGCTTATTATTTTGTCTGAATTTGCATTTGAATATACCGGTACAGTTTCTGTTATGTGGGGCTGTGTAAATTTTGTGCCATTTGGCTTCTTATATTGTGTAAACAATTTGAGGGACAGCTTATAAGAGCCATTTTGTGCATTTAGAATTGCCTGCACATCTGGATTTATACTGTTCAAAAAATTCTTAATGTCACATCTTGGCTCTGATACAAAACGGTGATCTCTTAATTGGCCGTTAAAACTGCTATGGAATGGATGGGTTCATAGCGTGGCTGCTTTGTTGGTCCAGCATTAACAGGTGTTTCATGCTTCCTTTTCAGACCAGATGTAGATGGTTGTGGGGGCAATGTTGATGACTGTGCAGAACAAGTACCTTTATGTTTATATGTGAAATATTCCAGATTATATTTTCTATGGCATTTAGGGCATATTTTTGTGGGAGTTCTGCATTTGTCAGGATTACAATTCCCTTGATGCCTGGCCCAATTGGGGCTGGTTATATTCTTATTGCATTGATTACAATATTTTTGATTTGGCATTTTTGTTGTTGTTTATTATATAAGATTTCCTGTGGTCCAAATCAAAATTCTATGCTTAATAAAAAATATCAGTTGGGTTCAGCAGTGTGTTTTGTATACCTAGTGTGTGTGTGTATGTGTGTATGTGTGTTAATATTTTTGGCTTTGGTATTTATATAAAATTTCTTGGGGTTCAAATCAAAACTCTATACTTAATAAACCTATGACAGGTTGTACAGGATAGCCTACATGCACAAAGATAGAATAAGTAAAGATCCACTGAAGCACTGACCTTTCTCAATTGCATGTCTGCACAGGCATGTCGTGATGTGCATGGAAAGGCATTGACCTAATACCATGTGTCATGTATTGATCTTGTATAACAAACTAGGGCAAATATAAACCCTTTGTTCAATATATTAGAAAATTCTATATATTGAATCAAACAAACCTATAATTCAATTTATACAAATCTGCGATATTTAAAAAAAATAAGAGGAGCAATGCAACAACACATCTGTACTCCTCAGCCACTCTCACAATACTAACTGATGTGTAATGCAAAAGCTCTTGCATCATAACTTGTTGCACAATGCAAAAACTCTTGTATCATAATTTGTTGCATAATACAAAAGCTCTTGCATCATAATTTGTTGCATAAAACAAAAGCTCTTGCATCATAATTTGATGCATAACATGATGCTAGGGCTTAGTTTTAGGTGTGGGCAAAAAAATATCAAGAGGGGCATATTTTTAACAAGCTTATGGACAACAATCTGACAGAAATGCCTTTTGTAAGTGTGGACAAATCAATCTGAGGAGGCTCATCATTTCACAGGAACTTCCCGAGGGCATTTTTACAAAAATCTTGGATTAGACGGAGTACCACACTTCCACTATCCAGGGCCTGTATCTCTCTCACATACGAAACTGGTTTAAATACGCAAGGTCTGCCACCTGTGGGTGACTGGGAAACTTACTTCATGGATGTGCCTAATATATCATGTGTCGAAGTTATATTGTTCCAATAAAAGTCAATGTTTCATGAAATAATAATAATAACAACAACAATAACATAAGCAACAACAACCCTCGGCGCAACAGACCTTGCTGGCCAAGGCCTACCTTTGAACTCTCACGTGCCTTATACTCCATGATGCCTTAAAAATATCGCTTCTCGGGCTTGCAGCAGACAACAATGTGGTGGTGTGTCTCCAAGAACAATTCAGGTCCGCAAATGAGCGAGCCCGGTTGCCACAGCTAGCTCCCTACACCTTTCTCGAAGGGTGAGTGACTTCTGTCTCTTGCTACGCCGGCCTGTTTGTTCGGCTAAGGAGCAGACGTCACGATGGTATCGGCAACAGTGTGCGAGCGACGCCCGCTGTTAGCCCGCGAAGCGGTCTTTCTAAGGCCTCTTGCAGTATAGCTCTGGTGACCGAACATCCAAACAGTTACGGGTTGACGTATAGTCAACACCACAAACCAATGGCCGTTGACAGTCCTCCCCAATCAAAAAGTTGAAAAGCCTTTTCTTCTTCCTTTGTTTATTCTAAATAGAACAGTCCAGATCTTGGAAACTTGTACGATTATTGTTATATTTATTTTTTATGATGGCGTAGTAATAACTTCGTCGCTTTATAATCAAGGATCATCGGTTCGATACTCGGAAGAGACATACGTGATTCAGACTCTACTTTAATCTGCAAATCTCGTATCAATTAGCCTTCCTGTGCATAAAGTGGACTTAATGCGAATCCGTATACGAAATTATAGTTTGATTGATGGATTGAGTTTGTGTTTTAAGTCCACGTTATGCAAAGTAAGGCTAATCGGGACTGTACTTTCAGTTTATATTGTGTTCCGAACCACTTGTGCCTCCACCCGGTACCGAACCTGGGATCCTTTCATTACACGGATACTACGTTACCACTACGCCATCGTGGAGGCCACATGGAATTATAGTTATAATTATAGTTATAATATGACAAAATTTTAGTAAAAAGAGGTAAAGTGCTCCCCTGTGCTTAGCACAACGCCATGAAGGCATATAGGGGGTGTGGGGCAAATTGATTTATTACATCTGACTGTATAACACACTGAAGTGAAATGACTAAATACATATAGTCACTTTTGACTAAAATCGGGTCTATTCTATTTTGAGTACTGGATTTAGTAAAAAATGACAAAATTTTGGTTGTTCTTGACTAAGTCGTTTTTACAGTTTTGCATTAACTTTTATACATTTAATTTTCTTTTCACAAAAATGGAGTGAGGCCCTATTTTGTTTTCATTTATTTGTTTATTACAAAGCTTGAAGATTTTGTACGTCGTGTTTTCCTGCTCTGGTGCTTAATTCAGATATATGAATTTTTAAAGTTGCGGATTATACAATTTTTTTGTATTTATGGTATTTTATCTGGTAACAACATTAACATCTAAGCAATGTTCTATGACAGTTAACTTGAGCTAATAATGAGCTTCTATAACCCAGAAATATTTGGCGTACTGTTTCTTAAATAAGATATTAAGAGGAGAAGCAGTGACGACACCAGAGGGGCGCAGGGGGTGGCTAATCAGCAATCAGGTGAATGTTCATCTACTGAGATCGGGCATTTTCAAGTAACAACGTACCGAACGTTGTTCGAGGGACGAAACAAATAAGCGTTGGTTGCACCACATGTTGCCAAATGTAATGTAAGACAAAAAAGGGTCTTCTCTTGCAATTGTAATGTCAGCGCCAGAAATCAACGGGGGTTAATGGTTCAAATGCAGTTTCCGGAGTACGGGCGGACACACAGTCATATAAAGACAACTTGCAAGAACAGAAGCACACTTGGCAACGTTGCTTCGGGAGAGCGATGTGATCCCTTCAGCTTTCACTTCGCAAATGAGTTTGTTCACACGCCTCCGAAAATGATTTGGGGAAAGGACGTTCCAGAAATACTCATGAAGGTCAACCGCCAGTTGGAGTTGCGATCAGTATATTACTTAAAAATCTTAATTTCTTCCAACGTCTTGTTCATTTTACAAGAAAATTAAACTTAAAAAAAAAATTTGGTCATTTATATTTTTATCATCTCATAACTTGAACATTTATATCAGTAGTTTAATCTAAAAAAATGCGATGAATTATAAAATTATAAATGTCTTCCACTACTGAAATATGCCACTAGAAACAACGCAACTTGCCGCAATTCTCAGGAATAAAAATAAAGGATGAATGTCTTTTAAAAAGAATCACATAGATATTTACTCGTAATCAAGTAAATGTAAGCAGTAGCATAATCGGGTATGTTCAAACCAATACTTCGAAGGAGGCCTATTATTTTTATTAATTTAAGCACAATGGTAAACCTATTTTGATGATGTTTTTGTCGATTTTATACTATTGCAAATCTGTGATTTTTCACCTCGTACTTGGTACGAGTGTCGAGGTCTATTGTTTTTTATTAATTTAAGCACAGTGGTAAACCTATTTTGATGATTTTTTTTTTGATTTTATACTATTGCAAATCTGTGATTTTTTCATCTCGTACTTGATACGAGTGTCATAATTTCTTATGAGGTAAATTACGTAACATTACATAATATTGTGATGCCCCCATATTAAGCTTCTTTTATTGTATTTTTATAAGGGTAAACTATTGCATCACGCTTATGAAACAGGTTATTACATAACATTACGCAACTTTACAATGGTACAGAAGGTAACTTCTTGCATCTTGTTTATGCAAACAGGTTATTACGTAATATTATGATGACTTGTATCTGACGTGGTGCTTTCTGATTAGCTTTTTGTCTCAGATGTTTTAGGCTACTTAAAGAGTTTTTTTGCATTACATTATTTGAATTTATGCAACTTATCTAAATACCACACCAAAATACTCTGCGATAGTTGCAGAGTCTGATATTTTCTTAACATTTTACAATATATACCAACATAAAAAATAACACTAAAGACCAAACATACTAAAGCATAGTCTTACAAAAAAAATGAAACTCAATAAAATACTAACCTGTTATGATAAGATGTGCGTGACAGATTAGTCAGTTTTGCGAAATCAGTTGAAGAGTACGGACGTATTGTTGCAGTGCCCCTCTATACATTTTTCCTGTTCTAAGCACAGAGGGATATTTTTTACTATATGTATTTATTAGTTTGTTATACTTAGTACAATATATATTTTATATATAATAAAAAATAGATAATATAAAATAAAACGTCATGAATATTTTTGGGTTTAAAAAGCAACAACATAATCAACCTGTAGAGAGAATTCCAGTAAACACGGATGTATTTAGGGAAATTTATCATCAATTGAAAGGGTTACTTATTGTTCACTTGAACAGTATTTGGTCTCATGTTGATTTACTCATATTACAGAATTCGCTAAATCTAAATATTCTAGCAGAGGTTACAAATCTTCAAATTCAACTGATTGATCCTATAGTAAAAATTGATACTGGAAAGCACTTATTTGTATTTAATAATAACTTATCATCATATAAGTTACCTGTTAGTGGGAAAATTCAAATAAACATTTCACAACAGAATGCGGCAGTTTTGTACATAAGTCGAAATTTGTATAGAATTAAAGTACATTACTTCCTGATACGTCTTATGATGTGGCAGCTGGCGAATTTTTGTATGCTGATATAATTGGAGAGTATGATAAATTGATTCCTCTGTTTATCGAAATAAGAATAATCTATCCTCTTATTAATATATAAAATACCTAAACACAAAAATAACAGAAAACGGATATATTTGGTAATAGAAGGCGACAGGAGATTCCAGATAATTCAAGCGAGATTGCTAGTTTAGATGTACGTCTAAAGAAACTGAAATCAGATTTACTCATATTACAGAATTCGCTAAATCTAAATATTCTAGCAGAGGTTACAAATCTTCAAATTCAACTGATTGATCCTATAGTAAAAATTGATGGAGAACTCAAATCTTTGCTTGAGAAATATACTAATTCAGCTTCAATAGATAATCTTCAGAACTTAGAAGAGAATATTGCCAACTTGAGAAAGGAACTTGATAAATTTAGACAAATCCAGAAAACCAATACCGAACAGCTGAAACAGCAATTAAATACCCAGGCAAATAGTTTTCGTACCGAACTGAAAACCATCATGAAGAATATGAAAACTCAAGCAGAATATGAGCAGGTAAATGCTAGTACAATTGCAAGAAAAGTTTCAATCTTTCTAAGTTCCTACATTGCAAAGTATCAAATCTGAATTACAGACAGATGAACTGCATACAGCTATAATAGAAGTTCAATCGAAACTACAGACATTGGAAGATTTTATCAATAATTTACCTTCATCTTCTGAATTAAATGCTATTGCTCGGAGCATTGCCGGCATCAAATTACAGTTGAAGACGTATGAAGATTTTGGGAAGATACTATGGCAACTATGAGAAATGAGCTAACAAGTGTACAGGAAATTCTGGAATCGAAACTGCCTGGCATTACTGATATTCTAGCTATAGTTCAACAGCAAGTTACTAAGCTTGAAAGTTTGAATACGCAGGATGTCATAACGCAACTGCAATAAATTTTGAAAAATGCAGCTGATGCAACAGAACTCGATGCTATAAAATTAACTCTAACCACATTTCAGAATATTGTAGCTGCTTTGTCTACTTCTCAGCAAATCAGAGCTATGAGGAGAGCAGTACATCGAATTTTAAAATCTGCGTATATCAAAAAACATTCAACAGAAATTGAACAAATCAGAGAAACTGTTGCTAGTCTCCCCCCTACAATCAAATAACGAACTACATGCATTATTTCCAAAAATCAGAAGTCAATTACACGATCTTGCTACCCAGAGTTCTAAATTGAAACTTGTAGGGGTTTTAGAGGAAATTATTTCTAATATTCCGTTACAAATTACTACTCTTGAGGCAAGTAAAGGATCTGCTTTTGCAGGTCTTGCTACTCAACTTCAGGATCTCAAAGAGGAATATAAAAAACTTTATGTTGATGTAAAAATCAAACGTAGCTACGATGAGTTGGTTCGTACTATCAACGGACACTTGGAACCGGTATTAAGCAGACTAGATGACGTAGATACTCGTCAATTTTATTCTATGGAAATTGTTAGGTTACAAATTGTTCCAAATGCTCGAGGACACTGGACGTACGTCAATGCTGGCAATGTTTACAAATTATATCCGTACACTCAGGTACATGCATTTTTTGTTGGTGGCAGTTGACGATTTCTAAAGTTTAGTTCTGTAAAACGTGGAAAACATATTGAAGTTCCTCAGTTTACTATAGTGCGAAAAGATGGTATACACAAGGCAGTTCAAATACCTATTGCATACTGGGATGAGTCTACCAATAAATATATATAACATGACGACGAACAATTATCAGTTTTTGATATTGAAATTTGTGACAGTCTAGTATTTGACATAAAGCGATTATGCCCTGAGGACAATCCATTTTATGCGATATTCTCGCTTCGAACTCGATGTCAAGTCAAGATATAGTTCATGAATTCCACAAACCAGCCCGTCGCAATTACAAGCGATTAAGTGAAATAACAAAAGTTATAAATTAATTCTTCCAGGCTGATCTGATTGAGATGGCCCCCGAAGGGGGACTTTAAAAAAATTGATAAGATAAATCATAGTTACAAATATATGCTTTCAGTTATGACAATAAAAATAATACATTGTCATAACTACATTTGAAAATGGTTAGGCTAAGTCCAAAGTTTCACATTTGTGCAATATTTATAATAATTTAGTCAAATGATTACTCAAAATTTATTCATATAATGCAATTAAATGTCTGAAATTATTATTTAAACTAATTTTATTAAATATGATGTTTAAAAAGCCAATTTGTATATAATGACAAAATTATCAAATTGTGCAATATGTTGAATTCATATTCATAACAGTTATTTTTGACTGACAAAATAAAAAACAAATATTTTAAATCATATGTGTTCTTTCAGACAAGAAAGATATGATACATTCAAATTTATAATTAAATTTATTGAAATTATGTACATTTGCATTGGCATCAAGGTTTATATACAAAGGTCAACTCTTTAAAATTGTTCAATGTATAATATGATGTCATACTTGGTATTTTGTATCAATATTCAAAAAATGGTAATTGTAATCATTAGATAAGTATATTGTGATATACATAGTAAAATAGCTGTAACAGAGCAAATATGTACATTTACTACAAAACATTCAAGCTGTTAAGCACTTATGGACAAAAATATAAAACAAAAAAACAATTGAAGATAACTCATACTAAAAAATCTGGCTTGAACTAGTTGCTCTAATACTAGTTGTCTGTGACTTTAAAAGGAATCTCTGATGGAAAAAAGATAAGTACGGATTTAGCAATATGGAATGGTGATATATTTGTACAATAATTGTTGCATTTAAAGCATTAAACTTGGCAATGTTATAATAACTTGGATGTTTAAGTTATATAGAAGCCTTTTATGACTCGAATGAACTTTGAATATGATATAATCTTATAAAGATTCGAAAGTTGTAGAATGACACTGATATCTATAATAGATGCCATGTTGAATTTGAAGCAGTGAATAAGTATCTGTTTTCATCTTCCTTAACGGGCAGGCTTGTAAATGTTACAGTTCCTCAAATGAGTGCTTGGAGGAAGGTTGCATAGAGTGACACTTATATGTTCTACATTTGGAGGTGATTTGATCAGATGATGAATTTACAAAACTGAAGCTCAGAATTGTAGATACAAAGACTTGCTTCATTCTGGAAGGAGATAAAAAAGATATATTTTTTTTATGTATAGCATTGATATCTTATAAATGTTCTTGTAAACAAAGGCATAATTTGATGCTATTGTAATTTTTGTTGTTTCTAGTTGTTTTTTAATTTTTATCAATATAATAATTATAAAGTTATCAGTATGTGTAAATTTAAATTTCCTTTTCAACATAGCACCATAGCTACCTATTGTGCCGATACTGAGTTTGAATTATACTGACAAAGTCGTTATACAGTTATTCATACCTTTAACAAATATGCATGGGCTCTTCCACTAAAATCCAAGACTGGTACTTGTGTCACCGAGGCTTTTAAGTCGATATTTAATGATATAAGGATACCAAAATATTTACAGAGAGATAGAGTGAAAGAATTTTACAATTCTACATTTGCTAAGTTAATGCAACAACATAATATTACACATTATTCTATATACAGTGATCTGAAAGCTAGTATTGTAGAACGATTCAAAAGAACATTAAAAAATCACATGTGGAGACAATTCACTCTACAAGGCAATTATAAGTGGGTGCAAATTTTACCCGAGCTAGTCCATGATAATAACAATACAGTATACAGTACTATTCACATGAAACCTGCTGAGGTAACGAAATCTATGACCCACGATTGATTTCTACTGGTTATTGTAAAAAGTATACATACTCTACCAAAAAGGCAAAGTTTAAAATAGGAGATCAGTTAAGGGTCAGTAAATATAAACAGTTATTCGAGATGGATTTTACTCAAAAATTGGTGTACAGAGTTATTCTCAGTGGTTCAAGTTTTACCAGGGAATAGAAATACATATATCATAATAGATAACCATAACACATTTTTGAAAGGCAGTTTATGTGAAGAGGAACTTAGTAAAACAAAATATCGAGATACATATCTAATTGAGAAAATATTGAAGAAGAAAAATGATAAATTGTATGTGAAATGGCTAGGTCTGCCAGACAAAAGTTGGATAGAAGCTAACCAGGTGATTCTTTGACACCAACATGGATTGTGGTACAGCGTTTACCAGATGTAATGAAAACTAATAATAAAAATGGAGAGTTGTTTCCTGATAACATAAGATGCCTTATTGCAGGCCCATCAGGTTGTGGAAAAAACACTTTGCTGGTTGATAATTTCTTGCTTGCCCCTAGTTGGCTAGATTGGAAAAATAGACACTTGTATGTGTTATCTAAAATTTAGAACGACCGAAATACCAACAACTCATGAAGTTGTACGAGGGACTGGCCTTAGCTACATTTGAATCAACAATTAAACTTCTCGACCAATGTTTGAAAAATTCTGTTGTGGTATTTGAAGATGTTATTCTGGAAAATCAGAATGAAATTAGAAATTGTTTTACGCAGGGTCGTCACAAAGAAATAAATTGCTTTTATTTAGCTCAAACTTATTCCAAAATTCCCAAATAATTACTACGAGATAATACAAATTTAATCTGTTTGTTTCGTCAAGATCATACTAATTTGAAACATGTATACGTTGATTATGTGAGAGGAGACTTAAATTACAACCAATTTTCAAAATTCTGTTCATCTTATTGGAACAGCGACGATTTTGAATTTGTCACTATCGACATGACTAGGAAACCTAACAATGGTAAATTTAGAAATAAAATCAACGACTTTTTGAACGTTGAAACGATATAAAATAAACATTAATAAAAAAAATATGACGAAACATAAAATAGAAGATAATTCGAAACTACGAGAGTACTTGTCCAAACGTTTCAAAGGTTGGAAATCAGAGAATCGAGGTTTTTACGAACAACACAAGCGTCAAAACCAACCTATTATCGATGCAATCAGTGGTCTTGGAAAAGAGATTAAGAGTGTGACAGAACAAAATAAAACCTCATCAATGAATTGGTACTTCTCACTGCTAGAAATTATGCAGATTTCCCTCCTACGCCATTATCCAGTATCCATATACCTCTGGTACTTAACGAACCACCTGCTAAAGCAGCTATAAAAGAATCGGAGAAAATCGAGTTGGGTCCCGTGGCAAGGGATTAGCTGAGTACAGGAAAATTCGAAAAAGATAAAGTATTTGGTTTTTATCCAAATATGGAGGGTACTGAATGTGTAGTATGGAAAATTGGTAAGTCTAAAGTTAAATTCGAAAGGGACAACATAAAAATTAATTTGGGTGTGAAAACCAGCTGGTCCATATATCCTGGTACAGTAGGGCTATGGGAGCTCATTACAAAAAAACAATCAAAAAATTTTACAGAAGATGATTATCAAAGTTACTCTGAAATTTTGACACTCTCTGATGCTTTGTACCAAAATGAGGATGCCAGTCGAAAGCTGTGAAATCAAGCAGCGGGGATAAATACAAAAATCTGATGAAACCTATCTGGAATCAACTAATAACCGGTAGTGGTATAAAACAATACAATACTTTACATATGGAATTTGTGTGGTAAACGATATGAGAAAACTTATAGCTAGGTTCCAGGTTATAAAAGGGGAGGAAAATGCTGGGAACAATAATTTCCATAATGAGAATATTGGTATTGTAAACATGATTAGTGACAAATTAGCTAATTTTATTGTAAACGATCCTAAAGGATTAGGATGCTTAATTAAAATTATCAATATTTTACCTCCTAAATTCTGGAATATATCAGAGGGTCGAGGTTTAGTAAATTATATTATTAATAAACTTCCGTTCGAGTTACACGTACCTGGTTACCAATATTGTGGTCCTTGTACAGAACTTGAGAATCGAATAGAAAGAGGGGACAGGGGTATTAATCCTCTGGATACAGCTTGTAAAGAACATGATATTGCATACAACACACACAAAGATATGAATGTTCGTCATATGGCTGATCAAAAACTGGAAGAAGCAGTTTTGGAAGTTTAACGAGCAGAGATGCAACGTTGGGTTAAAAACATAACAGCGTTGGGTACAACTATTGCTATGAATACAAACAAAAATTAGGGTGGGGTTTGTAATATAAATACCCTGAAAAGTAATAATAATAATAAAACAACATAAAAAAAGGAGTTGTGTACCTAATAACATATCACGATCTTAAAAATTTAAAACTTAATTCAATTTTATCTAAAGAACAACAAGAAAAAAGAGGCAATGCATTGCAAAAGGAAACTGAATGAAATTATTACTCAGTACGCTACAATTAAAACGATTGCAAAATACAAGAACAGCTAACCTGGCTGCATTGGGGGCAGTTGGGAGCTTGGCTGGGGGTAGTGCTGCAATTGCCAAAACTGTAATTGATTCGAAAAAAATAAGGCAGAACTAGAAAAGTAAAAGCGACATAATCTTTGCCGTGGAGAAAAAATAGGCAAAGGTGTGAAATCTAGAGCACTCAGAAAATTAAAAAAAGAAGCTCTTACCAACCAAGACATAAAATCTTTAATTAACATATTTAAAATTAAACATTTTAGAGGGGTTTTCATGTCTGGTTCTTTCCCTAAAGTAGTCCTCACTTTCGAGAATGTGGCGTGGTGAATTAGGACAAGTCCGAAAACATTGTTACCCACTGGATATTCTATTATAAACAAAATGACAATGCTTTTCTTTGCGATTCTTTCGGAGGGATACCCCCTACAGAATTAATTCGTTACTTGAAACATGTTAAAATTTATTACAACGACGATCGTATTCAAGATTTTGATCAAATTATATGTGGTCATGTTTGCATTACGATGCTCAGAATTTTAAATAAAACACCAAACATCAAATTAAAAGATTTTCAAAAAGCTGCATTATATATAACATATGGGAATTTTTCATCTCTCCAGCGAGACTTCGGTTTTGAAACTTCATCTTCACAATGATATTATCTATCCAAAATCCATAGTTCTAAGAGCATTCTATACTATGTATCTGATACCGAATGTAACTACCTACAACAATACTATATTAGTAGGTAATGCAAAATAATTATTCCTCCTGGACAGTATAACTTATCTACTTTACAGTTTGAACTTCCAACCACTGTCTTGCTTTCTCAAAATTCTGTAACACACAGAGTAGAAATTGTAACTACCAATGATACGGTGGACTTATCTACCATGGGAGAACTTCTAGGATTTGAGAACAATAGCAAATTAGAACCAAGCGTTAGGCACATATGTAAATTTATACCAAAATTCTTAGCTATAGAGGCATTTAATATTCACAGTAATATTGCTAAAGGTATGATTATCAAAGCAAAAGAAAATTCGATTGGCAGTCACAAGGAGACAGGTATCATTGCTACATCTAAACCGAATTCGGAATTTATGGAACATATCTTCTATTCCCCAATCCCACCATTCTATTTCCCCGTTTCTATTGATAAAGTTAATTACATAGAGATAACAATTACGAATAAGAAAATGAAATCTTCGATTTTGCCGGTCCTAATAGCACTGCGATATAGAAATTAATATTTAAAATATATAAATTAATACCAAGATGGAAAATATCGAGAGTTATGATTTACAATCCAGTCCTTCCCTCCAAACAGGAAGACATTTTGAAATTTGAATCAACCTAATAAAGAGATACAGTATGACATCACGGTAGGGGATGCATTTATTCATCCACATAGATCTGATCTGTATATAAAATTTGATATTGTAAAACAAAGTAATGGTGAAGAATGTCCTCTCCCCGTGGCTAATGTAAAACTTATAAATAATTTTGTTCCATTATTTTTTTCTCAAATTGAAGTCAGAAAGCAGGGTACAGTAATTGACAGGATTGATTACCCTGGAAATACATCTACTACAGTGGGAACATTGAAACTGTCCAAATCAGATAGTGCATATTATAAAGTTGGTGGGTTCGAAGCTGGAACATAAATTCAAGCAAAAGTCACACAGGACTGTTCCCCATGAGATTCCTATTTGGATTTTTCTCTGATTATAAATAAATTATGTGGAAAGTTGGTTTGAGAGTCATATTTCGATGATCATAATGTCATCATGAGATACAAAACTTTGAATGCAGATGGAACAGCTAATGAGGCTAGTTTACCCGAAGCTGCGAAATGTGCGAATGCCAATAGTTGAATATGAATTGAATTATGCTTTCAAATACAAAACCAATATTTTGAAAAAATCCTCAAATTCCGATACAGTTTTATACTTCCCAATGCATTCACAGGTCAGTAGGAGGTAAATTGTTTGAATTTGATCTTACTAATCAGTTCCAATCTTTGCAAAATGACATGCCAGAGTTTGCAGCTTTGCTGTTTCAAACATGGAGAGATGACAACCAGGAAAAAGATAGCAGCCAGTTTGATAATTGTAAAGTTAAAAATGTGTATCTGAAGAATGGAGGAAATGAAGAAAATCGTGAAAATTACTATTTCAATATTACAGAACAAGATTATTTAAAATTATATGAAGCTTATAGTGCTTTTGAAAGAGTAACTGAAGGTAACATAGACATGTATTATAATCCAGATGAGTTCATAATTCACAGACCAATGTTTTTAATAAATACGTCTAAAAGAAAATTGGTAGTTATAAATGATGGAACTAATATTAAATTGGTTTGTGAATTTCATGAAACTCTACCTGAAAATACAATATGCAGTGCAATTTTAATTGTGGATAAATCATATATTTATGACTCGCGTACTTTCGCATGCGTGATCTTTGGCCACGTTGTGGGCGTAATCATGTTATAGATGGGGTAAAATGTCTGCATTTTTTATTGGATGAAGCCAAACAAGTGTATAAGTTTGCTAATTTGAAAAGTTTAGAAAGTAACGTTATGTCTGTATGGGCTCTAATAAGGTGCAAATATTCAAAATATTGCTGTCTATTTTCCTAATAATAAACTGAGTAAGTAATAACAGTTTCAAGATAATTAGTTGGATGTGTTGCATAAACGAATCCAATAGCGAAACTAAATTGGAAATGCAATATTTACGTCTTTTGTTGTTTTCTCATTTTTAAACATAATTTTATAATAATTGTTTTCTATAATTCTACTCAAATTCCTACCATGCCTCTGTAATAAATTAGGACTCTCGTATTTTGAAATTCGAAAAGTTTAGCAAAATTCCCATACAGTAGTTCTTGGGGTGAAAATAAACTTTTTTAAGTTCCCTAGCAACGTCCGTTTCCACAGTGGACAACAAACACGGTAAACTGTAAATAATTGTTTGTTATTATACCTCTAAACATTTAATTAAAACAACCAGGATGTAAATATCTTCGCATTGAGTTTACCAATATATACGTTTCGCTTATTTGGAAAGTTTTGAACGTAACTCTGCGTGTGTACAGGATCTAATAGGGTACAAATATAAAAAATATTAAAATTGTCTATTTTCTTAATAATAAAGTGAGTAAGCAATAACCGTTTCAAGATAGTTAGTTAGATTTCTTGTATAAACGAATTCAAGAGCGACATTAAATTGAGAAAACAATATTTACGTCTTTTGTCATTGGCACATTTTTAAACGTAATTAGAAAATTTTTCGTCATTCCCCTAAAGTTCCTACCTTGCCTCTGTAATATATTCTGACGCTTGTAGTTTGAAATTCGAAAAGTCTAGCATAATTCCCTTACAGTAGTTCTAGAGGTGAAAATATACTTTCTTTAAGTTCCCTAGCAACGTCCGTTTCCACGGTGAACAACAAGCACGGCAAACTCTCTAAATAATTATTTGTTATTATACCTCTAAACTTTTAGTTAAAACAACCACGATGTATATGCGACGGGTACGTCCATCCTCACAGAGCGGACCTTTAAATTCAATTCGACGTGGTGAAAAAAGAAAGCAGAGACGCATTCCCAGCAGCAAAAAAATTTAAACTCGTCGACAACTTCGTGCCTTACCTATTCTCGCAAGTCGAAGTCAGGAAACATGGAACTGTCATCGACAGTAGTATAATCATATTCCTTCAAAGTAACACATGGTACGAGGCGTATTATTTTCATTAATTTAAGCACAATAGTAAATCTGTTTTGATGATGTTTTTGTCGATTTTATACTATTGTAAATCTATGATATTTTACCTCACACTTGGTACGAGTGTCGAGACCTATTGTTTTACAATCGTGTATGTTCAAACCAATACTTGGTACGAAGCCAAGTATTTTTATTAATTTAAGCACAATGGTAAACCTATTTTGACGATGTTTTTGTCGATCTTATACTATTGCAAATCTGTGATTTCTTCATCTCGTACTTGATACGAGTGTCATAATTTCTTACGAGTTAAATTACGTAACATTACATAATATTGTGATGTCCCTATATTAATCAAATTTTATAGTATTTTTATAAGGGTAAACTATTGCATCACGCTTATGTAACAGGTTATTACATAATATTTCACAACATTACAATAGCACGGAAGGAAACTTGTTGCATCATGTTTATGCAAACAGGTTATTACGTAATATTAAAATGACTTGTATCTGACTTGGTGTCTTCTTTATTCAACATGGTTTTGCGCTTAGACTAGTTAAACAGTTTTCGCATTACAGATTAGTTAATATCGTGAGAGTGGTTGAAGAGTACGGAGGTGTTGTTGCAGTGCTCCTCACTTTTTGATAAAAGCTAAGTTTTTAAACTTATTTAAAGCTATATATTATTTATTGTTGTCTTCGGAAAAACTCTATATAAATAACATAGCTAAAAATTTTATACTTAGTACAAATATTTATTTTATTTTGAAGGTGATTTAAGTGTTTTTTCACATAGATTGAATTTTGTCTTAATTCTGCGTTTTTGGTTTTTGTATTTTCCCCAGTAAATTTATATATAAATACCTGAGCTGAAAAATTATATTATAAATATAACTATTGTTTTCTTTAAGTTACATTCTATCAATTATTGTAATTATCTCATTGAATTTTGAGTCGATTATGCGTCTTATTGTTAATTACTTAAAGCATATTAAAAAAAAATGTAATCTACCAAGTTCATCGAGTGTGCTATTTGTTGGAAATTCATCTCCAAAACTAATATTAGCAAACATAGGGCAAGATGTAGCGAAACAGGTTCAACAATAAATCGTTCGTTACCTACTAAGCCTTGTCCTCAATGCGAAAATATAATTAGCATTGCACATTTAAGTAAACACCTGAAAATTTGCAAGGCATCAACCGGACATGGAACATTGAAAAGAAAAATTGATCATCCTGAAGTTGAAGCTTCTACTTGCAAACAAATTAAGATGTCTAATGACCAAAATCCGATTAGATGTGCATTCAGTCCTGGAGTTTTCTTTACGTCGAAACCAGGCTGTGATATTTCTAGTTTTTTGAGTGAAATTAAAACATCTTTCATAAATATTTTGACAAATCATCTGGAAAACAACTCCATAAAATTATATGTTGATCTAATCTGTAAATAAGAGAAAGCCAATGGTACAAGAAATATTTTTTTTCACAAAACGAAAAACCAAGTTCTTTAATTGGCAGGCATTGAAAATTTGGACGTTTTTTTTCCAATCTTACTAGTTAATTGATTAGAAAACACGACGAGTTCGAGGGTGAGGGTTCGGTTTTTGTTTTTATGCGGAAGTCCTCACAGATTAATTGCTTATGTAAGCAAATTTACACCTTTTTCTGCTTCCAGCTACGTTCAACTTCCAGTAGAAATTCAGCATAAGAGAGCCGAGCTGAATATTCATAACAAGGACAGTAAGTGTTTTATGTTGTGCATTTTAGCGGCGCTTCACCCGGTTGATTGTTCAAATAATCAACAACAGGTTAGTCATTACACACAATATATCAATGAGATTGAATATTATATGACAGGCATCGAATACCCTCTTGCTATTTCTGACATAACAAAGTTTGAAAACAGGGTACGAAATACAGAAGGAAAACGATTTGCTATAAATGTATATTCGTATAATTTAGTTAGGCATTTTGTGCATCCCGTTAGGATAACTAATATTGTTGATGACGAAGCCGTTTGAATCAATCAGCTTCTCATTGTTGACTATGATGTTCATCATTACACGCTAATTCGTTCATTCTCCCGCTTGGTCAGAAGCCAAACAACCAAGTTTCATGCACACATCGAAGTTAGTCCAAGGTGTTTAACCGTATTCGAGGATCTTGACCAACATAATCACCAACATTTCCAAAATCAAGAAATTGCCAAACAAAAACTTGCTGAACATAAAATCTACTTTGAAGTCAACAGACCGGCTTGCATGTTAATGCCCAAAGCAAATGAATTCGAAGAATTTAAAATGCACAGGCCCTTGTTGGAACATCCGGCCATTATCATTGCAGACTTTGATGCTTTTCTCAAACCATTGTCTTATTGCAATCCGAATCCTGAATTTTCTTCCACAACACCGTACCAGCTTCATTATCCAAATAGTTTTGGATATGTTATTGTTTGGCAGGATAGGAAAGATGAACCATATATATATATCGCGGAACGAAAGTTATTGAACTCATTTTTAAAAATATGGTGGAGGAGGTTGAGAACATTGGCAGCCTCTTATGCCAATCGAAACCAAAGCATCCATTATCTAGTGATGAACTTCAATGTTACAATAACATGAAACGTGTTCGGTGTGTGATCAACATTTTACGGATGAGAATCGGAAAATATTTCACAATAATCATTTCACCGGAAACTACATTATTTTTTCACAATGGATCCAATTACGACTTCAATTTTTTAATTAGGAATCTTGGATACGATACGCAAAAAGTAGATATTCTCGCTCAAAACGAAGAACGTTATATTTCTATAGGTAAGAAAGTTAAAATTCCAGGAACGAATGAAATCATAGAGATGAGGTTTCTAGATTCTTTTAGATTCCTCTCGGCAAGTCTCGATGCTTTAACGAGTAAACTTACTGACGAACAATTTAAATTTACAAAAGCTAGTTTTCCCAACATACACGTAGAACTCATGAAACGTAATATCATTTATCCTTATGAATATGTAACCGATGAATCTAAATTTGACGATGACACTCTCACTCCTCGAAAAGAATTCTTCAGTCAACTAAAAAAAACTGAAATTACAAATGAAGAATACGAACATGCGAAATTAATATGGAAGGAATTGAGATGCAATACTCGGCGATTATAACGATGCATATCTGAAATTAGACATAAAAATACTTGCTGATGTATTTCAGGTATTCAGAAATGCAACAATAAATATTTATAAATTAGATCCAGCATATTTCTACAGTCTTCCTGGTTTGGCGTGGTCTGCTATGTTGCTCAAGACCAGGATCAAGTTGGAATTGATATCGGATGTGGACATGTTACTTAGAAAGTGGGATACGTGGGGGATAGTTCAATGCTCGCAGAGACACACAAAGGCAAACAATATTCACATGTCTGGGAATCAATACGATGCAAATCGACCATCGAATTACATATTTTACGCTGACGTAAACAATCTCTACGGATTCGCAATCATACAAAAACTTCCATACGGAGGATTAGAGTGGATAGATCCCATTTCAATTGATATTAAACATTTCGATGATCGTGAATTTTGTCTGTTTATCGAGGTAGATATTGAATTTCCAAATAATTTCCATGATACTTTTTCCGATTTACCTCCTGCTCCCGAAATTAAATGTCCACCTGATTCTAATCAAAGCAAGCTTATGTTATCTCTGGAGAGAAAAGAGAGAGATGTCGTCCACTACAAGAATCTCCTGTTTTGGATTGGGAATGGTGTTCAGGTAGTAAATGAAAGAAGAATTCTCAAGTTCAAACACTCTCCATGGTTAAAATCTTATATTGAGACCAACACGAGATACAGAACAGCTGCAATTTCAGAATTAGATAAAGATTTTTATAAACTAATGAATAATGCAGTTTATGGAAAAACAATGGAGAACATCAGAAAGCATATACACATAAAATTGGTTTCAGACATAAATAAATGTAGAAAATTAGTATTTAATCCTAGATTCAAATCGCGAAAAATTTTCAACGAGAATTTAACACTTTTTAATCTACATATAAAATTAATAAAAATTCAGAAAATCTATTTACGTTGGTGCAAAAGTTCTCGACTTGTCTAAACTGTACATGTTCGAATTTCACTATAATATTATGTAACGTTTCTATAATGATAAGCGGTCAATTTTGTACATGACGTCGATAGTTTTATTTATGACATACAAACGCCTAACCTCTACGAAGATCTTAAACATCCTTCCATGCTTGGGTATTTCGACACTTCTTCCTACCCTCAACCTAACAGATTTGGAATTTCTTCCCGCAACAAGAAGGTTCTCAGCAAATGAAAATATGAGTGTAACAGTGATATTTTTTTGAGTTTGCTGGTTTGCGTTCGAAGATGTATACATTCAGAACAGAGAGTAGCGTCATAAGGAAAGCAGAAGGAACGTGCAAATATACCGTGGAAAACAAACTAATATTCCAGGATTATATTTTGTTGCCTTCAGTCACAGTCGAGGATACTTCGAGAGGATAATAGAATACAAAGCTAAAACCATGAGATTACAACCGATAAAATAAAAAAAAGTAGCTCTGGATCCACACGACGACAAGAGGTGTATTCTCGAGTGTGGAATCCATACTTTGCCTTGGTGACACTTTAGTTTAGAAGTTAATAATAATTGCAGTCAACACATATGAAAAAATTAAACCTAACATCAAACCAAAATTTTGAAAAAAAAATCTACACGTACTCTAATTCTTTATATATTTTTCTCTCTCATTACAATTTTTCATTCTTTCATTTTTTACATCATAAATATATGATTTCTCCACAATTAAAATTGCACTGCATATTGTATTTTCAGGTAGAGTTTCATGAAATTCACATACTATTTTAATATTAGTTCGATTATTTATAACTACCAATTTTCTTTTTGAAGCATTCATTAAAAACATTGGTCTGTGAATTATGAACTCATCTGGATTATAATACATGTCTATGTTTCCTTCAGTTACTCGTTTAAAAGCACTATAAGCTTCATATAATTTTAAATAATCTTGTTCTGTAATATTTAAGTTGTAATTTTCAGGAGAAATTACTTCATTTCTGCCATTCTTCAGATACACATTTTTAACTTTACAATTATCAAACTGGCTGCTATCTTTTTCCTTGTTGTCATTTCTCCCTGTTTGAAACAGCAAAGCTGCAAACTCTGGCATGTCATATTGCAAAGAGTGGAACTGATTAGTAACATCAAATTCAAACAATTTACCCTCAAATAACCTCTGAACGCATTGGTTTGTATAAAACTGTATCGGAATTTTAGGATTTTTCCAAATGTTGGCTTTGTATTTGAGAGTATAATTCGATTCATGTTCAACTATAGGCATTCGCAACTCCATAGACTGGATCACACATTTCGTAACTTCGGGTAAGCTAGACTCATTAGCTGTTCCATCTGCATTCAAAGTTTTGTATCTCATGATAGCATTATGATCATTTGGTGCTCTGCGAAATATGACACTGAAACCACCTTTCCACATAATTTCTTTATAATCAGAGAAAAATCCAAATAGCAATCTCATGGGGAACAGTACTGTGCGACTTTTGCACACCAACTTTATAATATGCACTCTCTGATTTGGACAGTTTCAATGTCCCCACTGTTGTGAATGTAATTCCAGGGCAATCAATCCTGTCAATCACAGTACCATGCTTCCTGACTTCAATATTTGAAAATAAGAATGGAACAAAATTATCTATAAGGTTTATATTACCCACGGGGAGGGGATATCCTTCACCATTACTTTGTTTTACAATATCAAATTTTATATACAGATCAGATCTATGTGGATGAATGAATCCATCCCCCACCGTGATGTGATACTGTATCTCTTTATTAGGCTGATTCAAATTTGCAAATGCCATCCTGTTTGGAAGGAAGGACTGTAATTCATAAGTCTCCATATTTTACATCTTGGTATTTATTTATATTTTTTAGATATTAATTTCTGTTATCGCAGTGCTATTAGGACCTCAAAATCGATGGTCTCATTTTTCTCATTCGTGATTATCTCTACGTAATTAACTTTATCAATAGAAACGGGGAAATACACTGATGGGATTGGGGAATAGAAGACATATTCCATAAATTCCGAATTCGGTTTAAATGTAGCAATGATACATGTCTCCTTGTGCCTACCAATCGAATTTTCTTCTGCTTTGATAATCATACCTTTGGCAATATTACAGTGAATATTCGATCTTTCAATAGCTGAGAATTTTGGTATAAATTTACCTATGTGCCTAACACTTGCTTCTAATTTGCTATTGTTCTCAAATCCTAGAAGATCTCCCATGGTAGATAATTCCACTGTTTCATTGGTAGTTGCAATCTCTATTCTGTGTGTTACAGAATTTTGAGAAAGCAACACAGTGGTTGGAAGTTCAAACTGAAAAGTAGATAAGTTTTACTGTCCAGGAGGAATAATTATTTTTTCATTAACTACTAATATAGTATTGTTGAGGTAGTTACATTCGAAATCAGATACATATTATAGAACGCTCTTAGAGTTATGGATTTTGGATAGATAATATCATTGTGAATGGCCGCGGTGGCTCAGTCGGTAACGCGTCTGACTACCATGCTCAAGGTCCCGGGTTCGATCCCCGGCCGGTTCAAATCCGGGAACTTTTCCAACGGTGAAAGCGGCCCCGGCGCCCACCCAGCGTCGAATAACATGGGTACCTGGGGGAAACCCTGGGGGGTAAAGGCGGTCAGGGGCGTGATGCTGATCACATCACCCCCACTCACGACCGGATCAAGAAAGTGTGGGGCGTTACCCCCACACCCCCTATACGCCTTCATGGCGTGGTGCTATGCACAGGGGAACACTTTACCTTTTTTTTACCTTTTAATATCATTGTGAAGATGTAGTTTCAAAACCGAAGTCTCGCTGGAGAGATGAAAAATTCCCATATCTAATATATAAAACAGCTTTTTGAAAATCTTTTAATTTGATGTTTGGTATTTTATTTAAAATTCTGAGCATCGTAACGCAAACATGACCACATATAATTTGGACGAAATCTTGAATACGATCGTCGTTGTAATAAATTTTAACATGTTTCAAGTAACGAATTAATTCTGTAGGGGGTATCCCTCCGAAAGAATTGAAAATAAAAGCATTGTCATTTTGTTTATAATAGAATATCCAGTGGGTACCAACATTTTCGGACTTGTGCAAATTCACCACGCCACATTCTCGAGAGTGAGAACTACCTTTAGGGAAAGAATCAGACATGAAAACTCCCCTAAAATGTTTAATTTTAAATATTTTAACTAAATATTCAATGTCTTGATTGGTAAGAGCTGCTTCTTTTTTTTTAATTTTCTGAATGCTCTAGACTTCACATCTTTGCCTATTTTTTCTCCATGGAAGGATTATCACGCTTTTTCTCTTCCAGTTCTCCATTATTTTTTTTCGAATCAATTACAGTTTTGGCTATAGCAGCACTACCCCCAACCAAGTTACCAACTGCCCCCAATTCAGCTAGGATGGCTGGAATGCTGAATATGAATCCTCCACTCTGTGTTTTCTTTCTTGCATTTTGCAATCGTTTTAATTGTGGCGTACTGAGTAATAATTTCATTCCATTTCCTTTGGCTATATATTGCTTCTTCTTTTCTTGTTGTTTTTTAGTTAAAATCGAATTACGTTTTAAAATTTAACATCGTGATATGGTATTTGGTATACAACTCCTTTTGGTTTCATGTTGTTTTTGTTGTTATTATTATTTTTCAGGGTATTTATATTACAAACCCCACCCTAATTTTTGTATTGTATTCATAGCAATAGTTGTATCCAACGCTGTTATTTTTTCACCCAATTATGCACCTCTGCTTGTTAATCTTCCAAAAGCTACCTCTTCCAGTTTTTGATCAGCCACATGACGATCATTCAGATCTTTGTGTGTGTTGTATGCAATATCATGTTCTTTACAAGCTGCATCCAAAGGATTAATACCCCCGTACCCTCTTTCTATTCGTTTCTCAAGTTTTGTACAAGGACCACAATATTGGTAACCAGGTATGTGTAACTCGAACGTACGTTTATTGATAATATCATTCACCAAACCTCGACCTCTGATATATTCCAGAATTTAGAAGGTAAAGTATTGAAAATATTAATTAAGGGTCCTATACCTTTAGGATCATTTACGATAAAATTAGCTATTTTTTCAGTAATCATGTTAATAATATGGGTATGGATATTATTGTTCCCTGCATTTTCCTCCCCTGCTATAACCAGCAACCTATCTATAAGTTTTCTCACATCGTTTACCCATACAAATTCCTTAGTTAGAGTATTGTATTGTTTTATACTACTACCGGTTGTTAGTTGATTCAAGATAGGTTTAATCAGATTTTTGTATTTATCCCCGATGCTCGATTTCACACGCTTTTGACTGGCATCGTTATTTTGGTACAAAGCATCAGAGAGTGTCAAAATTTCAGAGTAACTTTGATAATCATCTTCTCTAAAATTTTTTCGTTGTTTTCTGGTAATAAGCTCCCATAGCCAAACATAGCCCAAGATATCTGGACCAGCTGTTTCTCGCACCCAAATTATTTTTTATGTTGTCCCCTTCGAATGTATCTTTAGATTTGCCAATTTGCCATACTACACCTTCATTAGACTCCATAGTTGGATACAAATCAAATACCTCATCTTTTTCGAATTTTCCTGTACTCAGGTAATCTATTGCCAGGGGACCAAACTCGATTTTCTCTGATTCTTCAATAGCTGCTTTAGCAGGTGGTTCCTTAAGTACCAGGGGTGTGTGGATACTAGATAATGGCGTAGGAGGGAAATCTGCATAATTATTATCAGTAAGAATTACCTAATCATTGATGAGGTTTTATTTTGTTCTGTCACACTCTTAATCTCTTTTCCAAGACCACTGATTGCATCGATAATAGGTTGGTCTTGACGCTTGTGTTGTTCGTAAAAACATCGATTCTCTGATTTCCAACCTTTGAAACGTTTGGACAAGTACTCTCGTAATTTCGAATTATCTTCTATTTTATGTTTCGTCACATTTTTTAAATTAATGTTTATTTTATATCGTTTCAACGTTTAAAAAGTCGTTGATTTTATTTCTAAATTTACCATTGTTAGGTTTCCGAGTCATGTCGATAGTAACAAATCCAAAATCGTCGCTGTTCCAACAAGATGAACATAATTTTGAAAATTGGTTGTAATTTAAGTATCCTCCCACATAATCATCGTATTACATGTTTCAAATTAGTATGATCTTGACGAAACAAACAGATTAAGCTTGTATTATCTCTTAGTAATTGTTTGGGAATTTGGAATAAGTTTGAGCTAAATAAAAGCAGTCTATTTCTTTGTGACGACCCTGTGTAAAATAATTTCTAATTTCATTCTGATTTTCCATAATGACATCATCGAATACCACAACAGAATTCTTCAAACATTGGTCGAGAGGTTTTATTGTTAATGCAAATGTAGCTATGCCCAGTCCCTCGTACAACTTCATGAGTTGTTGGTATTTCGGTTGTTTTAAACTTTTAGAGAATACATACAAGTGTCTATTTTTCCAATCTAGCCAATTGGGGGCAAGCAAGAAATTATCAACCAGCAAAGTAGTTTTTCCACAACCTAATGGGCCTGCAATGAGGCATCTTACGTTATCAGGTAACAACTCTCCATTTTTTAATTAGTTTCCACTACATCTAGCAAACGATGCACCACATTCCATGTTGGTGTCAAAGAATCACCTGGTTAGCTTCTATCCAACTCTTGTCTGGCAGGCCTAGCCATTTCACATACAATTTATTATTTTCCTTCTTCAATATTTTCTCGATTAGATATGTATCTCGATATTTTGTTTTACTAAGTTCCTCTTCATAGAATCTCCCTTTCAATATTTTGTAATGATTATCTTTTATGATATATATATTTGTATTCCCTGGTAAAACTTGAACCACTGAGAATAACTCCGTACTCCAATTTTTAGTGAATCCCTTCTCGAATAACTGTTTATATTTACTAACCCTTACATGATCCCGTATTTTAACTTTGGCTTCTTGGTATTGTATGTATACTTTTTACAATAAACAGTAGAAATCAATCGTTGGTCATCAGATTTCGTTACCTCAGCTGGTTTCATATGAATAGTACTGTGTACTGTATTGTTGTAATCACGAAATAGCTCGGGTATGATTTGCACCCATTTATATTTGCCCTGTAGAGTAAATTGTCCCCACCTGCGATGTTTTAATATTCTGTTGAATCGTTCCACTATACTAGCTTTCAGATCACTGTATGTAGAATAATGTTTAATATTATGTTGTTGCATTAACTTAGCAAATGTAGGATTGTAAAATTCTTTCCCTCTATCTGCCTGCAAATATTTTGCTATCCTTCCCTCACTAAATATCGACTTAAAAGCCTCGGTAACACAAGTACCGGTCTTAGATTTTAAGGGTGCAGCCTATGCATATTTGCTAAAGGTATGAATAACTGTAAGCATATATTTGTAACCATGATTTATTTTATCCAATTTTTTTAAAGTCCCCGTTGGAGGAGCCATCTCAATCAGATCAGTCTGGAAGAATTCATTTATACCTTTTGTTACTACACTTAATCGCTTGTAATTGCGACGGGCTGGTTTGTGTAATTCATGAACTATATCTTGTCTTGTTACAATAGGTATACAATAGGTATTTGTCATCCTGCGTAGGTGTAGACTGTTGCAGTGTCTCTAATTTACTCTGGATGTCGTCAATAAGTTGATGGAAATACGATAATTCTGATTCAGTATTCAAGCTTTGAAGCTTAGTAACTTGCTGTTGAACTATAGCTAGAATATCAGTAATGCCAGGCAGTTTCGATTCCAGAGTTTCCTGTACACTTGTTAGCTTATTTCTCATAGTTGCCATAGTATCTTCTATGTGAGCTATGGTACCTTGTATCTTCCCAATATCTTCGTAAGTCTCCAACTGTAATTTGATGCCGGCAATGCTCCGAGCAATAGCATTTAAATCAGAAGATGAAGGTAAATTATTGATAAAATCTTCCAATGTCTGTAGTTTCGACTGAACTTCTGTTATAGCTGTATGCAGTTCATCTGTCTGTAATTCAGATTTGATACTTTGCAATGTAGGAACTTCGAGAGATTGAAACTGTTCTTGCACTTAGCAATACTAGCATTTACCTGCTCATATTCCTCTAGAATTTTGATATTCTAGATGATGTTTTGCAGTTCAGTACGAATACTATTTGCCTGGTCATTTAATTGTTGTTTCAGTTGTTCGGTATTCGTTCTCTAGATTTGTTTAAATTTATCAAGTTCTTTTTTCAAGTTGACAATATTCTCTTCTAAGTTCTGAAGGTTATCTATTGAAGCTAAATTAGTACATTTCTCAAGTAAAGATTTGAGTGCTCCATCAATATTTACTATAGGATCAATCAGTAGAGTTTGAAGATTTGTAATCTTTGCTTGAATATTTAGATTTAGCGAATTCTGTAATATGAGTAAATCTGATTTCAGGTTTTTAGACGTTCTTCGAAACAAGCAATCTCGCTGGAATTATCTGGAATCTACTGTCGCCTTCTATTACCAAATATATCCATGTTTTTTTTGTTTGTTTGGTTTTAGGAATTTTATATATTAATAAGAGGATAAATTATTCTTATTTCGATATACAGAGGAATTAATTTATCATACTATCCAATTATCTCAGCATACAAAAATTCACCAGCTTCCACATCATAAGACGTATCAGGAAATAATGTACTATGTTTAATTCTATACATTGGGTGGTGAAATGTTTATTTGAATTTTCCCACTAACAGGTAGCTTATATGATGATAAGTTATGATTAAATTCCAATAAGTGCTTCCAGTATTCTCGTCAACATGAGACCAAATATTATTCAAGTGAACGAGAAATAACCCTTTCAATTGATGATAAATTTCTCTAAATACATCTAGGTTTTCTGGAATTCTCTCTGCAGGCTGATTATGTAGTTGCTTTTTAAACGCAAAAATAAACATGACGTTTTATTTTATATTATCGATTTTTTTATTATATATAAAATACATATTTGTACTAAGTATAAAAAATTAATAAATACACCAAAACTCAAGCTGATCGAAATTACTATGAAAAAATCACTTGATACACTTTATTAAACTTAAAAATAATAAAATAGTATGTATCTTTAAAATGAATTAAATACTTAACTTTTAACACAGCAACAACACATCCGTACTCTTCAAAACACTCTCATGATACTGACTGATCTGAGTAGAGTATTTTTGTGACTCCCACAACAACTTTGATTTCTTGACCAAACGACCGCAAAAAATTGAAAAACTCACTTTCTCTTCCTGTTCCGCGCCTCATTTATTACGCTGACGACGTTTCACGGGCGCAAAAGGCAGTGATGAGTGAAAGATGAGCTCTCATCCCCTCATCCTTCTCATCTTCTCATCTTCTCATTTTCTCATTTTTTAATTTTTTTCTCATCCTCCAAAATGTTTGTAGATCGTGACCTTTGTAAACCTCTCTCTCGAGAACGATGTGCCACACACACATACACACACATACACACACATACACACACATACAGTTATTTTTCTCTCCACGTTCCGTGCCTTATTTATTACGCTGGCGATGTTTCAGGGTGCAGAAAAGCAGTGATGAGTGAAAGATGAGCTCTCATCTTCTCATCTTCTTATTTTCTTATTTTTGAAGGACCAAATGTTTGTAGATCGTGACCTTTGTAAACCTCTCTCTCGGGGGAAGGATGTGGCACACACATACACACGCGCGCGCGTGCGCGTATGCCTTTTATTATTTCCGTATTGTAACGCAAGCAAACAAAATAATAATTGTTGTTTTTTAGGATGCCTGGCCCCTATAACCTCGCCAGGGTGCGTGGTGCCCAGCCAAAAATGTAAAAGTTTTCTAATGGCTGCGGTTATAGATTACCGCACCTCTGTAGAGTTTCACGTGTTTTATTTTTTTCCCCCAAACTTCCATGAAACCCTACAGAGGACCTCCGTAATGCATGCAACGTGTACTAACGACTCTAGTGTTATTTGATGTTGTGATATTTTTGGATATAGAGTTTTATTGTGAGATATAGATAAAAATAATTATGTTTATTATAATATTTTTCTTGATGAAGATGGAGAATATGTGCGTGTTACAAATAAAGTTGCATGCTTTTTTTCTAGTGTGTGTATGTGTTTTTGATGTTTCGACAGCATCTGAAACGATAAAAAAGAAATTTTATTGTTAATTTTCTTGTGTAAAAACAACAACAAATTTTTTTGTGCAAATTTTCTGATTGTCTCGTGCTATAGTGATGAAAAAGATATTGTAACTGATAACTAATGAAATTAATATTGTAACTGATCTGAACTAGTGAAATTCGTATTGTGCCATTATAACTGATTGTGCTAGTACTAAAAATTTCTTATTGTGCAAGAAAATAGATGTTAAAAACTTGTTAAAACTGCTCTGTGACCCTCTCGTTCTTCACGTCGTAGGCGAAGGACTTCTCTGCAATCAGGATGACGCTGCATAGGGTATCCTCGGGCAAGGCATCGTGGAACTCGCAGACGACCTTGATGTTGGTTCGATCGTTGACCACAACCTTCTTTCTCTTAGATGTGTTGATGACGGTCATGGGTCTCCGTGCTTTGAACTCGCTGGGCGTGTAGTACATGTCCACACTTCCCTCGGTCACGCGTTTGTAAGCCGAAAACGCTTCGTAAAGTTTGAGGTAATTGTTTTTGGTCATGTCGAGGTTGTAATTCTCGCGCGGGAACACTTCGTTTCTTCCGTTCTTGAGATATACGTTCTTGATCTTGCAGTCGTCGAATTTGCTGGAATCTTTTTCCTGATTCTTGTCCCTCCCGGTCTGAAAAAGCACTACGACGAAATCTGGCATGTCGAACTGTATGTTGTTGAACTGCGTCGTCACGTCGAATTCCATGTGACTTCCGGACGCCATCTTCTGCACGCACTGGTAACCGTGAAAGTGAATCAGCACCTGCGGACTTTTCAAGATCTCCGCTTTGTACTTGAGGGCGTAGTTCGTTTCGTATTCCACCACCGGCATTCTCAATTCCATGCTTTGGATGACGCACTTGGCTGCTTCGGGTAAAGTGTTGGCTATCGGCGTGGTGCCGTCCGGACCTAAAGTAGCGTATCGCATCAGTGCGTCGTTGTCGTTGGCCGCTCTTCGAAACGTGACCCTCAGTCCTCCCTTCCACATGATCTCCTTGTAGTCCGAGAAGAAACCAGGCAGCAGACGCATGGGAAAGAGCACCGTGTGACTTCTCGTCGATATTTTGGTCCCGGCTTCGAATCCTCCTGCCTGATAGTACGCTGCGTCTGTTTTGGATAATTTCAATGTTCCCACTGCCGTCGACGTGATGCCTGGATAGTCTATTCTGTCGATGACGGTATTGTGTTTCCTCACCTCTACCTGCGAGAACAGGTGAGGCACGAAGTTGTCCACGAGTATCAAGTTTGCTGCTGCAGGAAACGCGTCTCCGCTTTCTTTCTTCACCACGTCGAATTGAAGGTAGAGGTCCGCTCTGTGAGGATGAATGAACCCGTCGCCTACGTCCACATCGTATTCGATCTCCCTGTTCGCTTCGTTCAGATTGGCAAACGTGCGACGGTTGGGAGGGAAAGATTGCAATTCGTAACTTTCGATTTGCTCCATTTTACATGTATGGTTATTTATTATACGTTGATCTCCACGATGGCAGTAGTTGTTGCACCTGCGAAATCCACCACGTCTCCTTTCTCGTTCGTCACCACCAACTCTATGTCGTCTATGCGGTTGCGACATACTGGAAAATAGATCGGCGAAGAGGGCGTGTAGATGATCGGTTCCATGAATTCGGAACTTGGTTTGAAAGTGGCTATGATTCCCGTCTGCTTGTGACTTCCTAACAATCCGTCCGAGGATTTCGTGATCATACCTTCTGCCACGTTACAGTGTACGTTCAGAGTCTCTATGGCCAAGAATTTAGGAATGTTGGTTGCTGTGTGCTTGATGCCAGCTTCGAGTTTGGTGTCGTTCTCGAAACCTAAAAGTTCTCCCATGGTGCCCAGGTCCACGGTCTCCGTCGCGGATAGGATTTCCACTCTGTGAGTGACCGAATTTTGAGAAAAGTACGTGCCTTTGGGTAACTGAGCTTGCAAAGTGGAAAGATTGTATTGTCCTGGCGTGACGACGATGTGTTCGCTTCCGACGCTAATTTTGTTGTTGTGCTGCGTAACATTAGGTATGAGGTACATGCTGTAGAATGCACGCAGAGCCACGGATTTAGGATAGACAATGTCGTCGTGCAGCGTGAGTTTCAAGATTGAAGATTCGCTCGTGAGATGGAACACGCCCATCCTAGTGATGCTGTTTCAGGTTCCACAGTATTTTCTGGAAATCTTCGACCGTAGGGTTATTTATTTTAGAGAAAAACGCGAGCACGGAGAGGCAGAGATGACCGCAGTTCACGTCTCCGAAATCTTGAATGCGTTCGTCGTTGTAGTATATAGAGGTTTCGCTCGTTTTCAGATAATGAATTAAATTTGTAGGTGGAACACCTCCGAAAGAATCGAAAACGAATGCTTTATCATCATTTTTGTGGTAACATATCCAATGCGTGCCTGGATTTTCTTGACCGTCCAAGTTGACTACTCCACATTCTCTTCTTTTCACGCTTGAAGGTAACGAGTCGGACATAAAAACTCCTCTGAAGTGTTTGATTTGTAACGGTTCGATCAGAGATTCAATGTCTCGGTTGGTGAGTGCTTCTGTTTCTTTTTTTTAAACTTCTTCATCACGCCCTTTCCTCCTTTCTTCTCCATGGCCAGGTTGTGACGTTTCTGTTCTTCCAATTCCGCTTTGTTCTTCTTCGAGTCGATGACGGTTTTCGCAATGGCGGCACTTCCGCCAGCCAAACTTCCAACGGCCCCCAATGCTGCTAGGATGGCCGGGATGCTGAATATGAAACCCCCGATCTTTTGCTGTTTCCGCGAACGCTGCAATCTTTTCAATTGAGGTGTGCTGAGCAGTAATTTCATTCCATGTCCTTTCGACAAGCAAGAACGTTTCTTCTCGCGTTGTTTCTTGGTGAGTAACCCATCGAGGGCACCTAGATTTTTAAGATTGGAGTATGGTATCTGGTACACGACACCCTTGGGCTTCATGTTGATGCTCTATGTGTTATTTTCACGGTATGTTATTTATATATATTCTGAGATTTTTTCTTGTGTAGTTTTTTTACGGTATGTTATTTATATATTTTCAAGGCCTCGCAGTCGCTACACAAATTCTATTACGTGCTTCGTTTTCTTGCCAAGAAGTTCCTTTGTCCCCTTGTACACGATTCGAGTTTTGTTCTCGATTAAAATAGATAGCTTCTCGTCGGATAACATGTTAGCGTATCGATCTGGTAAAAATAGACTGTATTGTGCGTTGAGCAACAGACGTACCTTGGGACCATACTGGGTAGAAACAATTGAACCGGAAGTTATCGTGTAAGATTTGTCGACTTCCAATTCCCGAATTTTTACATACTCGACTGACAAATTTAGCATTTGTTTTAATGCTTGGAGATCACTCATTTTTTCAGTTGTCATATCGAAGAAGAGAAAATTTTCAGTGTGTGTGTTAGAGAAATTTAATTGTTTTTTCACGATGTGAGTTATTTATATATACCGAAGATTATTTTTTTCACGATGTGTGTTATTTATATATCAAGTTTTTTGACACGTATATATATATTATTATTTTTTTAACAGAGGAAGAAAGTTCGTGCTTCGGAGAACACGATGATGTGCGTAATGATATCTTCCCTCTCCTGCATAGACTTGTACCAATCATCAGTATACCGTCTTCTTCCCTGCATTGCCTCGTGCAGTTCGTCCAACCTATCGTTTAATTTTTCCCCTGCAGCCGAAAGCAGAATGTTGAGATCATCGCACCTCAGGCCGCTGATCTCCCGAAGATGGTCCTTGAGAACCATTTCACAAGGGATGCGAAATTCCGGCGTTGTTTTTGCTATGATCACAAGTTTATTAACATCTCCGTTAACTACCTTTTTGAATATTTTAGATAGTAGTTCGTGTGGCAAATCAGTTATGCAAGCCATGTTGCTTTTTTTACTGTATGTTATTTATATACCCCACCCCAATTTTTGTTTCGTGTTCATGGCGATGGTGGTGCCTAGTGCGGCGACCCGTTCACCCAACGATGCGTCTCTGCTCACGAACCTTTCGAAAGCTGCGTGCTCTAACTTTCTATCTGCTTCGTGACGTGCATCCAGATCCGTCTGCGTGGTGTTGTAGGCGATGTCGTGATCTTTGCATGCGGCGTCCAACGGATTCACACCCTTGTCTCCTCTCTCCAATCTTTTCTCGAGTTTGGTACCCGGTCCACAGTACTTGTAGCCAGGTAGATGCATCTCGAAAGGTAACTTGTTGATGATGTCGTTCACAAGTCCCTTTCCTTCGGCCACGTTCCAAAATTTCGGAGGCAGCGTGTTGATGATTTTGATCAGGTAACCTATGCCCTTGTCGTCGTTCACGATGAAGTTGGAAAGTTTCGTGCTGATCATGTCCACGATGCCAACCTTCTCGTTGTAGAAATTACGGTTGCCTGCATTCTCTTCGCCGGCTATCACCAACAATCGGTCCACGAGCTTCCTCACGTCGTCCACCCAAACGAATTCTTTGGGTAACGTGTTGTAGCGTTTGACGCCGCTGCCTGTTTTGACCTGGTTCCAAATCGGTTTGATGAGATTCCTGTACTTCTCGCCGCTGCTCGATTTCACCCTATTCTGCGAGGCGTCGTTGTTCTGGTACAAGGCATCCGTCATGATCAGAATTTCCTTGTAACTCTGGTAATCTTCGTCGGTGTAATCTTTCGGCTGCTTTTTGGCGACGAGTTCCCACAGTCCCACCGTGCCCGGATACCTGTTCCAACTATCCTTGTCGCCTAAATTGACTTTAATGTCGTTGCCTTCGAAGGTCACCTTCGATTTCCCAATCTTCCACACCACACCGCCGCCTTCGCTGGTTTCCATGCTGGGATACAATCCGAACACTTCATCCTTGTCGAATTTCCCCGTGCTCAGGTAGTCTCGTGCCAAAGGTCCCAACTCGATCTTATCCGAAGACGACGACGTGCTGCCTATGGCTCGACGTCGTGCCGGTGCATCCTTCAGTTCGAATGGCGTCGAAGGAATGCTCGAAATGGGCGTGGGTACAACGTAACTTTTAGCTGCGAGCGGTACGAGTTCATTAATCAAATTTTTATTTTGTTCCGTGACACTTTTAATTTCTTTACCTAGACTGCTGATGGCATCGATCACAGGTTGATCCTGACGTTTCTTCTCTTCGTAGAATCCGCGATTTTCGGATTTCCAACCTTTGAAGCGTTTCGCGAGGTAATCGCGAAGCTTGAGATTTTCGTCTTCGATTTTTCGTTTCGTCATGACGTTATTTATATACGTCGTTTCTCACAACGTTGCAACGTTTAGAAAGTCGTTGATTTTGTTTCTGTATTTTCCGTCGTTGGGTTTCCTCGTCATGTCGATCGTCACAAATCCGAAATCGTCACCGTTCCAGCAAGTAGAGCAGCAGCGTTCCGAAAATTGATTGTAGTTCATGTCTCCGCCTACGTAGTCATCGTACGCGTGCTTGAGGTTGGTGTGATCTTGGCGAAACAAACATATGAAATTAGCGTTGTCGCGCACTAACTGTTTTGGAATTTTGGAAAACGTTTGAGCTAGGTAAAAACAATCCATTCCTTTGTGACGACCTTGCGTGAAAAAGTTGCGAATTTCATTTTGATTTTCCAGGATGGCGTCGTCGAACACAACAACTGAATTTTCACGACAATCGTCGAGAGGTTTTATTTCCGAGGCGAACGTTGCAATGTCCAGACCATCGTACAGTTTCATCAGTTGCTGGTATTTGGATTGCTCCAAACTTTTCGAGAACACGTACAGGTGCCTGTTCTTCCAATCTAACCAATTCGGTGCAAGGAGAAAATTGTCCACGAGCAGTGTCGTTTTCCCACACCCCGAAGGACCTACGATCAGACAGCGGATGCTGTCGGGGAGCAATTCGCCGTTCTTTTTCTTCGTTTGACTTTCCGAATTAGGTAAACGTTTCACAACATTCCACGTACTCATAGAATCACTTCGTTTGAATCGATCCAACTTGTTTCCGGAAGTCCCAGCCATTTCACCAAAAGTTTGTTGCCTCTCTTGCGCAAAACTTTTTCGATAAGGTACGTGTCGGGGTATTTAGTTTTAGAGAGTTCCTCCTCGTAGAAGCGCCCCAATAAAATTTCACCGCCACTGTCTTTTATTATATACGTGTGACGGTTCCCGGGTAGAACTCGAACCACGGTAAAAAGTTCAGTACTCCAGTTTCGTGTAAAACCCCTGTCGAACGTTCGCTTCAATTTACTAACCCTCACCTGTTCTCCAATTTTGTATTTAGCCTTTTTTGTCGTGGGCTTGTACTTTGGACAGTAAACGCTAGAAATTAAACGTTGCTCGTCAGACCTGGTAACGTCAGCTGGCTTCATGCCTATCGTTGCGTGCCGTGTGTGATTATAGTCGTTAACAAGTTCCGGAAGAATAGTGACCCACTTGTAGCTTCCCTGAAGCGTGAAGCGTGACCACATGCGCGATTTCAGAGTGCGATTGAATCTTTCCACGATGCTGGCATTGACGTCACTGAAGGTCGAGTAATGTTGAACGTTGTGTTTCCGAATAAACTTTTGGAATACGGCATTGTAAAATTCCTTCCCTTTGTCCGTGTGCAGAAACCGAGGTCGTCTGCCGCCGCTTTCGCGAAAAATTGTCTTGAATGCTTCCGTGACGCACGTTCCTGTTTTTGCCTTCAAAGGTAGAGCCCATGCGAATTTCGAAAATGTGTCTATGACGGTGAGGAGGTACTTGTTGTTTTTGTTCAATTTATGTACGTTTTTTAACTTGCCGCTACTCATTTCGACGAGGTCACTTTCCCAGAGGTCGTCAATTCCCTTGGTTACCACAGCCAAACGTTTGTAGTTGCGGCGTGCAGGTTTATGCAATTCTTGGACGATGGCTTGCCTAGACATTTTTATTATTTTTAGAGATTACGTTTGAAGAGAAGCACCAGCGTGATGGGATTCAAAGAGGGTGGCACTTCGCTCGTGTTTTGAATGATCAGCTTATCGCCGGCACTCACGTCGAAAACGGTGAGATCTTCGTCTTCGTGTATTTCATATATGTTGCGCGTTTCGTTCCAACGTGCCAGAGGAATGTTTCCTGCTTTCTGGACACCACGATTCGATATCAAAGTCATGGTGGGAACGCTAGCTTTTCTACCGTGAGACCAGTATGAAAATTCGTTTATCTGAATCGTGCCATCGAGGAGAAACTTGTAGTACGGATGATAAGGATGTAGCATGTACAGTTTGTTACCTTCGACGAACGTGGAGATTCTCTGTTGATTGGGTACGCTGTTGATTTCGATGGCTTGCAGAGAATGCAGTTTAGCGAATTTAGTGTCGACGCTAACGAGGTTACTGTGAAGCTGACCCAGTGTGTTTTGTACGGGCAACAAATGTTCGACTATGGTATCCGTTACGGTAGAAAATGACGGTTTGATTTTCACTTCCACGTTCAACTGCTTGTAGCTTTCGTTGAGTTCTTGCAACTTGGCACCGAAAGAGGTCAGCGTTGATTCCTGCGTTGATTCCAGCACTCCAACTTGATCTCTGATGTTGACGACGATGTTCTGAAGGTTCTCGACTTGATTCAATTTCGAGCTCTTCTCGGTAAGATCGTTCACGATGCTTCGCATCTCTGTAAACTGCGTGTGAAGGTCGGCGACGCTCTGCGAAGTGGGCAGCGTCGACACCAGCGAGGCAAGTTCGTCTCGAATCTGTTCCACGTTCGCCGTTTCCGTTTCCAGTCGTTTCAGCATACGTGATATGTTCCTTTTCAAGGCATGTAATTCTTTGGAGGTGGGGAGATTGGCCACTTTACTCTCGAGATCGCTCAACGAACTTTTGATGTCACTCGAATCTGATAGTGCCGTCACCGCCGTTTTCAATTTTTCCAAATCTTCGCTCGAAGGCACGCTCGTTCGTAACGATTCCAACTCACCCTGTATGTTGTCCAGTACGTGATGAAAATGAGTAAGATTGGATTCGACGTTCAAATTTTCCAAATATTGGATCTTCTGCTGAACCGTGCTCAACGTGTCCTGAATACTCGTCAACACACTTGCTTCAGCGTGAATATTTTTAATTTCTTCGTTGATCAATTCCAAGGACGCCTGAAGCGTAGCGATGGTGGTTTGAATGTGTTCGAAATCTTGATAGGCCTCCAATTGAATTTTTATGTTCGCGACGCTTTTACCGATGACCTGCAGTTCGTCCGACGATGGTAGGTTCGTCATGGTATCTTCCAAAGTCTGCAACTTGGATTTGATTTCTTCCAACGTGCCGGTGAATTCTTCTTGTAATTTAGAAACAACGAGCTGCAAGCGTTCTATATCAATATCATTCACCACGGTTTGAAGTTCAGAGAAATTTTTTTCTATTGCGGAAGTTCGCTCTTCGATTTCGAGTTTCAATTTTTCCAAATCTTCATTTTTCGATTGAAATTGCTGTAATTTGGCCAAATCATTTTGAAGCGAATCCATGCTCAACTGTATATTTTGAATGTTCTCGTAAGAAGGTACGTCAACATAATTTTTTATCAGTGTTTTCAGTTCGTAATCGATTTTCAGAATGGGATCGAGACATTGCGTTTGGAGCGTAGCGATCTCAGACTCTAAACTTTTGTTTAAAGTCTCCTGCAAAGCGATCAAATCGGTCCTCAACTTCTTAACTCGAACGTCCAGCATGAGAATCTCTTCTGCATGGTCTACACGCTTGGTGTTGCCGAAAATGTCGTTAGGCATTTTTGGTTAACGGTTATTTATAATAGGATAGACGATTCGTAATTCTACGAAGAGAGGAATAAGTTTGTCGTAATCTCCTAGGAGTTCCACGTAAAGATAATCTCCTGCAGACACATCGTACGACATGTTAGAAAGTATCTTGTCGTGCTTCATTCGAAAAATGTTCTTGCCGGTAGAAATTTTGATTTCGCCTGTGTTCTCCGGATTCACGGTGATTTGAAGTTTCCCGTCGATCGGAATTTCATAGAAATGTAAATTGTTATTAAAAACATAAAACATCTTGCCCACATCGTTATTTATTTCTGTCCATATACTATTAAGATGTACAATTAGTAGACCATTGAGTTTAGATAACACGGAAGGTAAGAGGTTATTGGAATTTGGTAATGCAGTGTCCATGTTGCTTTGTTTGCGAAAACCAAAGAGATTCATTGTCCTTGTTAGGTATTTAACACGTGCCTTTGCTATTCTTCAAAATATACAGAGGAAAAGAATGAAAGAGGGAGCCCTCGGGCGATTAAAAGTTGCAACCTGTTATTATGTTGTTAAGCCCGCTCCAAACTGAGGCTCATTAAATTCAACTCTTAATCGCCCGAGGGCTCCCTCTTTCATTCTTTTCCTCCGCCTGCTTTTGAAGAGGAAAAAACACAGCGGACTTCATGGCTATGGGGTTACAGTTAACACACGTCACATTTATCGCTTCCATTGTAGTGCCCCCACTCTCGCGTGTGGATTTTACAATCGAGAACACGTAACTTATTGTCCGTTGCATCCAATGCTACTTTGGTTACGCGCGTCGTGTACAAATCATGCAATTTACTTGCAATGCGATGATCGGTGCTGAGTTGCCTTTTACCATGAAAAAGGCATTCCTTGTAGTCTTGCATGCTAAATTTGCTGGTACTTATTTTTCCCACCCCCTTCGCTTTCTTGATCTCTTTTTCTTCTGCAATCTTTACACAGTACATTTTGGCACGAAGCCCCGCAAATTCGCTGATGTACTCCCCGCCAACTTCATCTTTGAACTTTCCAATCGTCATTTTGTTTTCTGCCGAATGTAAGTGATGGCCTGATGGTAAGTTGCTAAAATCAAACAGATGCTTCATCTTAGTCAGATCATGTTCGAGGCTTGGTGTTTGGATTAGAAAAATGAAGCTATCCGTGTCAATGTAACATATTTGGATGTTATCTCCATAAAAAGGTTGAAACTGATCGTAGTACGATTGGTACATGTGCAATTTTGATAGTTCAAGGACAGTGGCACCTATAGCAATCGGCTTGTTGAGCATCACTTGCTTCTTGTTCCTCTCGACGAATACTAGATTCTCGTCGAAAATGGTGAAGTTTTTGAAGTAGGGGGACGCGACGATTTTTTCAAATTTCTTTTCGTCCGTGACCAACGTTGCGTCGATGTAATTACGCACGTTCTCCATCGTCTTGCCGTAGATGGCGTTATTGAACAGTTTGTACAGATCCTTGTCTGCAGGCGATGTCGATTGCGCTCTGCGGCGCGTGTTCTCGGTTATGTAGGGTTCCAGCCACTTGCTCTGTCGGAACTTCAATCCTCTATGAACTTTCTTCAACTGCAAGCCGTGACTTATGTAAAATTGGAGGAGTCGGTAGTGCAGAACGTAATTCCGCTTGTTCTCCATGCTTAGTATGAGTTTTGGCTCCGATCCTCCAGGTGGCTTCTTTTTGGAGGGAGCCAGGGCCAATCCATGATGTTTCTTGTGAAGTGTTTCGGGATAATCGAGATCCACTTCCAAGAAACAACCCCATTCATTATCTTCGCTCCAGTTGAGAAAATCCTCGCAGGAGAGTTCCTCTTCGGTCATCCATGCGTAGTCGCTGATGGGAAGACACTGGGACATGGAGTGGCCGTACAGGTTGTTGACATCCCAGTAGACAATGTAGGTGTTGGGCTTCGATGCATCGTAACCAGGCGTATGAGGATTGTTTGCCTGAGCATGGCGTCGGGGACATTGGACGATGCCACCGCGTATCGCACTCTCCATGAAAGCATACTGTTCCTTCTCTGCGATGAGGCCCAGTTCCACGTTGGTGTATTTCATCATCGATTCCCAAGTCAATCCCGGCGTGGTGAAGAAATACGCAGGATCCAACTTGTATATCGCGATGCATCTCTTACGAAACGATTCGAAAATATCCGTGAGGAGAGTCACGTCCAATTTCAGATAAAGATCGTGATAATCGCGAAAAGTTTGGCAATTGAATGCCGTCCACACACTACGAGCGTGTTCGTAGTTCTCTTCAGAACAGACGTCCTCCGTGAGAGAAGAATAAAATACCTCCCGGGGTGGAAGTTCCGTCTCATCAAATTTCTCGAAATCGTTGACGTACTCGTAGGGGTAGACGCCCTTGCGACGCAACAGATTCAAATTCTCATCTCTCCCCGAAAAACATTTTTGCTTGGTGGCCACAAGATCTTCGTCGCCAAGTTGAGATGCAAGGCTTGCGAGGCTGGAGGACAGGAAATTGTAAGAGTCCAGGATTCGCACTTCCACACTTCCTCCTTCTTCGAGAGGGATCCACACTCTCACTGTAATATACTTCTCGCTCGTTCTCGGAATGATGCTGATTCGAGAAGTTATGTTGTGGAGCTCTTTGACGAAGAGATGTGTGTCGTACTTCTCCGTGTAGTGCAGAAACACGGCAACAAAATGCGACTCCTTAATTTTAAGATTGCACGAATTACAGATGGTGCTTAGAAATAATCCATTCTGATGGTTATGGTGGACGACCTTGTAATTTTCGGGGGTGAAAGCCTGGTTACACTCCTCGCATCTTGTCGCCGCGTCATGTCTCTGTTGTTGTTCTGTTGTGAGAGCAGGTGGACAAACGTAAGAGCCTTTCAGGCTGGGTGCAAGTTCTCTCGCGCATTCCGCTATCTTCTCAACAAAATATTTTGCCGCATCGGGTCCGCAATACAAGATGACATCATTCAATTTTTCTCCGTAGATGGAGAAACTGCAAGGCTCGTGGTGAAAAATTTGGGTCGTGCTTGAGGTAGAGGGATCAGGGTCGCAAGACGTCATGGGAACTTGGAAGCTTTCAAAGTCGGCATAAAGGACGACGGGATGGTGGAGAAGAGCCTGGTGTTTCTGAAATTTCATCTTGGTTCCGGGTTCCGGCATGACATCTTCAGGTTCTGCATTCACGGAGCCAAAACACTTGTGCTGTTCTCTCATCTTCTTACCCCCGCGAAAAATTCTCAAACACCGATCGCAAATTTCGATCTTATCGCGATTCTTGCTGATCTGCCTTCCTACTAATCCTGAGAAATTTCGTATCAAACTGTAACGGCCATCTACAAGCAAGAGTCGAATTACATTAATCTGCCTTCTCGCAGGTCTTAACACACGAATATTGCCGGAATCGTCAACCCCAAACACAGAAATATCAATATATTCTTTTTTTTCCTCCCTATAGTTTTTTTCAAATTGATTGATCTTATTCAGAGGCACAGGATAGAAAATTCCTCTCATCATATTCTCGTATCTTCCCTCGTATCCTCTGTAATTGGACAGGCGTTGGGGGTTAACATTATTAGCTGGGTGTAATGCAGCGATGACAGACCATAGGAAACTCTTCTGATCATTACTTTGTATGTTCAACACTGCATTTTGCTTTTTTTTGTTTTTTGTTTTTTTTGAGCGCTGCGTAATGGTTTGAAATTGCAGACTCTAAGTTCTAACATGTGGTTGTGACCGCAAAGACTCCATCCACTTCCTCTACCTTCAAACTCTTCTTGTTTTTGTGTCAGGTGCTCAAATAGCCGTGTCACTATCTCGTCAAGATTCTCGTTATTGTCATCGTGTAAGCTTTCACACCCTTCGTAAAAGCTGAAAGTGCTTGACTCGGACGAGACAACTTTCTCATACAGCAGGGTCAAGACGAGATGAATTTTAATTGCAACATTGACGAGGCAATCACGTAATTTATCGACTACCAGAGATTTCACATTGTTGAGGAAGATGCTCGAGTCACACTTTTCATCCCTTCCAGATTTATACGTTATGATACGTGCACTTTTATTCAAAGCACCCTCCTCATGCTCATCAATGCGAGGTTTCTTTGCCGACGGGACTACGACATCATGATCCGGAAGACGACATTTTTTCAAATGCCTAGCAATATTAGGTTTAGAAATCAACTTTCCACAGTTGCGACATGCCACTTTCCCGCAAAGACCGGAGGGACCTGATTGCGATTCCATTTTTTCCTTCTGTTATTTATATATATATATACACAGAGAAATTTTTTGGGGGGTTGTGGTGATGGTAGTGGAAAGCGCACTGAAAAAGAAGGAAAAAAAAATTGAAAAAATGCTAGATATTTTTTCCTTCCACATATATATTAGATGCAAACAGTATGTATGTATGTATGTATGTATGTATGTATGTATGTGTGCGTGCACTGTTGTAGGAGGTTAAAAATATACGACATGTAAGTGTGTGTCAATTTTTTATGACTCCTCTGAATATGTGTGTGTCAGACGCAAAAACAAAAAATATTAATATATCATGAAAATAAAAACTTACCTTTCAACAGAGATAGAGAGAGACTTCAAAATAAAAACTTGTAGCTCACTAAAACTTCCACGATAATATATATGTATACTGCCAGATAAACAATTAAGAATACTGAACTGCCACGATTGACGTTCACCTTTCAAGAGAGATAGAGAGACTTCAAAATAAAACTTGTAGCTCACTAAAACTTCCACGATGATATATATGTATACTGCCAGACAAACAAATTAAAAAATACTGAACTGCCACGATTGACGTTCACTATGATAATGACGTACAAAAAACTAGTAGGTTATATAAAAACTCCTCTCCTTTTTCTCCTTCTCTCCTTCCTACTCCACGCGACTCTTCTTGGTGAAAACACAATGAGCGCTATAGTCAATGTCCTAGCAAATAAAAACCCTTGTTGACTGATTTACTCATGTTATATTTTTTTCAACAAAAATTTTGTGATGCGCACAATATCCTGTGGAGGACAAATAACAATAAACGGGACGTTGATAGTTCCACCCATGTATGTATTGTCGATCATTTCCTCTCGGCCTCTATTCCACGCCCCGTCAGGGTGTGCTGTGTGAAACAAACAATTCCTAGTATAAAACTCAAAAAGCGGAAGATGCTGCTGTGTTTGCTTCCGCCACATCCCCCTCTGATTCTATTGTTATCGGGGATGTGATGGATTCTTCATTCAGAACCGTGGGAAAGCTGAAAAAAAAAATAGAATCTCTTCGGGCGAAAGAGGATGCAAGGTGAATAGGTTTGGGGAGGGGTCGCTGTGGATAGTTTGGTCCGTGATGAAAATGTTACATTGGGCGACGAAACACAATTGCTCCACAGAGGACAGGAAAAATTCTACCAAGCGTCGCTATCCACGCGAATATTAGAAATTGCCTGAATGCCTTGGGGGTTTGGTATAGGATTATCGATTTTCGTTTTTAGAGAATAATCTATGTAAGATTCTAGTATCGAGAATAAATAATATTGATTAAATTTTTGATAATATTCGTAGTATAAATCTAAACTCGTGATGATTTCGCCGTTACCATGTATCCTGGTGAGGTTATAGGGGCCAGGCATCCTAAAAAACAACAATTATTATTTTGTTTGCTTGCGTCACAATACGGAAAATAATAAGAGGCATACGCACGCGCGCACGTATGTGTGTGGCACATCGTTCCCTCCCCGAGAGAGAGGTTTACGTAGGTCGCAATATATAAACATTTGGCCCCGGACTTAGGAAATTACGATAAAATACACTCATCTTTCAAAAAAAAAAGAGGATGAGAGGAGAGGTTTACGAATGTCACAATATATATAAACATTTGGGTCCCGGACTTGGAAAATTACAATAAGATGCACTCATTTTTCAAAAATGAGAAGATGAGAAGATGAGAGGAGAGGTTTACGTAGGTCGCAATATATAAACATTTGGTCCCGGACTTGGAAAATTACGATAAAATACACTCATCTTTCAAAATAAAAGAATAAGAGAATAAGAGAATAAGAGAATAAAAAAATGAGAAGATAAGAGCGCGCGCGTGTGTATGTGTGTGCCACATCCTTCCCCCGAGAGAGAGGTTTACAAAGGTCACGATCTACAAACTTTTGGTCCTTCAAAAATAAGAAAATAAGAAGATGAGAAGATGAGAGCTCATCTTTCACTCATCACTGCTTTTCTGCACCCTGAAACATCGCCAGCGTAATAAATAAGGCACGGAACGTGGAGAGAAAAATAAGTGTATGTGTGTGTATGTGTGTGTATGTGTGTGTGGCACATCGTTCTCGAGAGAGAGGTTTACAAAGGTCACGATCTACAAACATTTTGGAGGATGAGAAAAAAATAAAAAAATGAGAAAATGAGAAGATGAGAAGATGAGAAGGATGAGGGGATGAGAGCTCATCTTTCACTCATCACTGCCTTTTTGCGCCCGTGAAACGTCGTCAGCGTAATAAATGAGGCGCGGAACAGGAAGAGAAAGTGAGTTTTTCAACTTTTTGCGGTCGTTTGGTAAAGAAATCAAAGTTGTTGTGGGAGTCACAAAAATACTCTACTGATCTGTAATGCGAAAACCCTTTAAGTAACCTAAGCGCGGATGAAAACATCCGAAACAGTAAGTCAATCAGAAGACACCCATTACATCATAACCAACAACACGCTAGATACGGGTCGGCGTAATAACTTGTTGCGTAAACATTGCGCAATAGTTTACCTTACGACTCATCGCAATGTTACGTAATTTAACTCGTAAGGAATTATGACACTCGTATCAAGTACGGGATGAAAAAATCACATATTTGCAATAGTATAAATTCGACGAAAACATCGTCAAAATACGTTTTCCACTGTGGTTAAATTAATAAAAATAATAGGCCTCGACACTCGTACCAAGTGTGAGGTAGAAATTTCACAGATTTGCAATAGTATAAAATCGACAAAAACATCATCAAAATAGGTTTACCATTGTGCTTAAATTAATAATAATAATAGGCCTCGTACCAAGTGTTACTTTGAAGGAATATGATTATACTACTATCGACAGAATCGATTATCCAGGCATCACGTCAACGGCAGTGCAAACATTGAAATTATCGAAGACGGACGCAGCATACTATCAGGCGGGGAGACTCGAAGCGGGAACGAAAATATCGACGAAAAGTCACACGGTGCTCTTTCCCATGCGTCTGCTTCCGGGTTTGTTCTCGGACTACAAGGAAATCATGTGGAAGGGAGGACTGAGAATCACCTTTCGAAGAACGGCACACGACAACGACGCACTGATGCGATACAGCAACTTGGGTCCGGACGGGTTCACACCTTTACCAAACACTCTGCCCGAAGCAGCAAAATGCATCATCGCAGCATGGAGCTGAGAATTCCGTTGGTGGAATACGAAACGAATTACACTATCAAGTACAGAGCAGAGATCTTGAAAAATCCACAGACACCGATTCACTTTCACGGTTACCAGTGCGTGCAGAAAATAGCGTCAGGAAGTCATCTGGATTCCGACGTCACGACGCAATTCAATAATATACATTACGACATGCCAGGTTTCGTCGTAGTGTTCTTTCAGACCGCGAGGGACAACAATCAGGAAAAAGATTCCAGTACATTTGACGACTGCAAGATCAAGAACGTTTATCTGAAGAACGGTAGGAACGAATTATTCCGGCGCGAGAATTACAACCTCGACATGACAAAAGATGTTTTTCTCAAAGTATACGAAGCGTACTCTGCTTACAAGCGGGTGACTGAGGGAAACGTGGACATGTACTACGCACCCAGCGAATTCAAAGCGCACAGACCTATGTTCGTCATCAACACGACAAAGAGGAAGCAGGTGGTGGTCAACGATTGCACCAACATCAAGGTCGTGTGCGAATTCCACGATGCTCTGCCCGAGGACACCGTGTGCATCATCATCCTGATCATCTATGACGTGAAGAACGAGAGGGTGACGGAGCAGTTTTAACAGGTTGCACGACAAAACAAAGCACAAGATAAGAAGTTTTTGAACTATGTCACAACAATTCTTGCACTATAGCACAATATAACCAGTTACAATAGAAATTTTGCACTATTGCACGAAATAATGCTGCAATTTTATTAGTAACATATTCTCTATACATCTTCATCAAGAAAAATAATAAACATATCTCACATCAAAATATCAAAATAACGCTACAGTCGTTGTATGCATTTAGGGTGGTCCTCTGTAGGGGGTTTCATGGGAAAATAAAAAAAAAAACTCTACAGAGGTGCGTGGTTATCTAACCGCACTCAGCCACTAGATAGCCACGCACATCCTGGCCAGCAACAAAATATATTTGTTTTGCTTGAAAAGAAAAGCACACATTTTGGTTTACAGAAAATGAGAGGTTTTTACAAAGATCACGATATGGAAACATAAATAAGAGGAAAACATTAGGTTTACAAAGGTCACGAGAGAAGCAAAGCAACATTAGGTTTACAAAGCTCACGATATGTAAACATGGACATGTTTAGAAAGTTACAACACTGAAGCTTGCGTACCTGAAAGTACGTTTTTGACACTCACATTTCAGAGTCTTTTTGTCGCTCTTATAAATCGTTACTGCAATAAAACAGCCGCGAAACGTATAGAAAAACTGACTTCGCGCACTAAAATGAGAGGTTTTTGAAGGATGCAAGTTGAAGTTGTTCTCAAATGAATATTTCTGCCCTACTGTCGTATGTTTCTTAAAATGTTGCCTTGTACTCGATCTTCCATTTAGGATTTAAATTTTCAAAAATATGCAATGGGTGAGCAGTTATAGCCCTTTATCTTCAATTTATCCCATAGTAACATAAGGGAAACAAATGTATCTTTCAAACGGTGCTTGTTAATGATAGTAACATTGGACATATTGTTTTATAATTAAAGTATATCATACATTTAAATATAAGCTAATGAACGAAAAAGACAGAAATTGCACGTGAATTGCTGCTGTGTGCTAACACGTGGTCGGAGCAAATTAAGACAATCGGGTCTTTACCCCCGCGTCCCCCCTGAATCCTTAAGAGGAAGACGTTACTTGAAATGTTTGCTATAAACTTGTTCATGCTTGTCGAATTTATGTTTTTTTTAAAAAATGCAGTAATTTACAAGTTATAGCCACTTTAAGAAACCTATCCGATAATAATATGGCGGTATTAAAAAGAAAGGAAGGGAAACAACGGACTTTTTCTAACTAATATTAGTAACAATCTATGTATTGTTTAGTAATTCGCGTATGTTATACTTTCGTATGTATACTAAAGATAAAAAGGACCGAACAGAAATATCGTGTGTAGTTTTTTAAAAATTGTACGTTAATTTCTGCCGCGCTCTACTGGTCGAAATATAGACCATCGGCGTTAAGGGGTTTACATGTCGCGGTCGAAATTTCGACCGTTTTGTATTTAAACGTCAATGATCATTTCACTGTGTGGGTGCAGAGAGGTGGTACTCTGAGTGGCTTTCAAGCTCAACGGACCTAATAACTTGACACATTTCCATATGGGGTATTATGAACAACATAATGTTTGTTTCCAAATCGACAGACTTCGGACATTTTTTAAAAAAATAGTTTAAAAATAGTTTTAAAACACCTTCGGTAATAATTTTGAACTCGGGGTGAGAGGTGGTGAAAAATAAAATGCCACAAATGACCTAGATTAATGTCGAATCCATAGTTTTCTGAGTCGCTAAGCTAATTGGTGACATTCACGATCACGTTTAAAATGAGTTACATTTTACTCTATAGTTACAATTCATTATTATCCTGTCTAATACAAGATTGGGATAAATAAATACATGGGCAACGCCGGGCAATCACCTAGTTGATAATAATGATGGACTATTTGAGAAGTTTCACTGGGAATGTTTATGTTGCACTTTGTAGGTTGTAAGTTGTATTATTACATGGCATGTCAGTTGTGTTGTTATTGGCATTCAGTTAGGGTTACCTCAGTACTCAACTTTCAGATTAGGGGTAGCGACTAACGCCAGAACCTGCATGTTCTTTAAATTTGATTTCTTATACTAAAAAGTAGTTTTTTCTTCTAAAAAGTATAATATAACGCAATAAAATTTAATGTAATATAATATAATATAATATAAATAAATCTTTTGTTTTCTAGCAAAGGTTACAAAAAGGCAAAACAATTATTGAATAAGTATTTAGTTAACAGCAGCCTAAATGTTCCACTTTTTGGAATACAAGACGTTTATGAACCGCAGGAAATGAAGGTCAGTGTACAAGCTAATATTAAGAAATTTGAAGAAGTAATAAATAATATATTTTCGTATAGTAATACCTTGCACCATTTGTAAATAAGATGTTTACTTGTATTATTGCGTATGAGTGTAAATGTTTATTCGCGGATGTGATAGAAATAGATGCACACACACACACATCACACACACAAACACACACCCACACACACACACACACACACACATACGCGCTGTTACACATACATTTCTTTTCTCTCCCTTCTTTGTCATTTTACCTTCCTCTCCCTCACCATGTTGGTTCATTATTGCATTCATGAGAACTTCTCAAAATATTGTGGCATGATGATATGAAATGGTCACGCACAAAAAGATGTTTGTACGGCGACCCGTTTTGTACGGTCAAAAGAAGCATCGTGTATACTTATATGCATGCACATAGCATGCACATAGCACATGCACATAGATATTTGTTGTCCGATACAGGCCGACATTTTTTTCTGCATTTCCCTCTTTCATTGCACACATATGCATCAGGTTAAGGAAAAAGGTAGAGAAAGTAGATAAAATAAAATAAAAATTCGTGTTTTTTGTAACAAATAAATAGAAAAACAAATTCAATTTGCTCAGCATAACAATTAACTTGGTCCTCAGGGGATCCTCAAAAATACGATGTCAAATTCTCTCGGAAATTATGGAAAATTCAGAGTTACTTTAGATTTTGCACCACTCTTGTGTGAAAAAGAAACATTTTATTACCTAACATGTAATTTAATACTATGGTTTAATTCGTGAATGTTTGAAGCAAAGTTCTTGGTAAATTGATGCATATAAATGGAACAGATTCTAATGGAACACTTACACACAAATTTTGATTTGAGGATTTTCGTGAAAAAAGGATGCATGTATTGATGTTTATTTGTCAGTCATCATTTTCTTTTATGCCATTTCTAAACATATTTGACATTTCCTTCTACTCTTTATGCCTGTTTTGCAACTCGTTAAAAAGGAAGTTGGAAAATTTTCCCTCATCTCATGGGCATGGTTTTGTTGTTGTCCGTTTTCACTATACCAAACAAGTTGTATCGTAACTTCAAGCCTACAAACGCATGTTCCCGCTTAAGACCGAACAACAGCGGAATAAAGACCAGGCCACAACGTGTGAAGCACGTAGGTGCGAGTTTTCTCGAGGTGACATTGTGCAGTGCCCTTTGCGCTACGTAAAAGCGAACAATAAATACACCCCAGACTACGATGATAGCAAACCTGTAACTACATTGCATATTGGGACATGAACAACTTCTATGGTTACGTCATGTCCCAGCTCTTACCCGCAAGTTAGTACTGCTTGATGTCGACACCAGACCTAAGATCATTTCTCTCCTGCTAAGATGACAACGCTTGAGGATGTTTCGTGAAAGTAGACTTGGAGTATCACTCTTACCTTCATGACAATTACCATCGTTTCGACAAGGATCCAGTTATGGAATCACCTTCCGATAACCCAAGCCAATTAAGGCAAATGCTGCGCCAAGGGTCCCGGGTTCGAATCCTGGTCGGGCTTGGTTGTTTGTGAATGTCCATTCATCAATTTCATCATTTCATCACTCATCCTCATCTTCGTAAATTAGCCAAGAGGCACAAAACGCGAAGTAAAATGAACTAAATCAAAATCGAAATCAAAATTAAGGCAAATGCTAACGTTCAACGATACAAATCAATATATCTTACATTACAGATTACTCATATCCTACTTACGTCAAGGCCTAGTGCTGATATGTCGGTACAGAAGTCTAAATTTGAAGCAAAGTAATAGGTTTGACTATACATAAGCAAAAATAGAAAGCATCTCGCGGAGGCTTCGTCGCCAGTTGGGAAGGATTTCTTCAAATTAGCAAATAATGCTGCGTATGTGCTTTCTATTCTTGTTAATGTATGACTCAAACCAACACGGATACCTTCTTCGATGAACAAATACTGGTGTGTATATGTTAAGAGATCCAATGAAACACCGGTGTATTTCATCATTGCTTTTAAGAACATGCTGGGAGCTGTGTAGGCGTGAACTGGATGGAAGTTATACATGGCCTCGGCTTCATTGCAATGTTTCTGAAATATGTCCGCTTTCAACACAACGTCTAGCATATTGTACAAGTTATGGTATTTACCCATGAACTTTCATTTGTAAGCTTGCTATGCATTTTGTGGATGTCGACATTCCGCGTCCGAAAGCTCTATAATTTGTTTTGAGTGGGAAGCTGTGTCTTATAAAATGTCAAAGCTATCCATCTGTGTATTCGTACATTTCAGTAACTCTAAATTCTCTTCGCCAAATCACTGTTTCGTTGCTACCAGATTCCTGTCACTGACTTCCTTCATGAATATATCTGTGTTTGAAAGAAGAAAATTGTAGTTGTCTAGAAACCTAACTTTGTTCATTCGTACCTACTTACTGATGGAATTGTATCTCCCCTATGTTCGCACTATGATATTGATTCTACTGCTATCGTAACTGAGTGCCTTGATGATGAAGTGACTATCATATCCACCGAGATTGTGAAAGTAGTCTGGTGGGAAAAAACGTTTCTTGACATCTAATTTGCAATTGTTACGGAGGAAGGCGATGAAAAGTACTTGATAGTGGTTGTGGAGTACTGTCCGGTGGCTGTCAGAGTACAACTTGCACCTATATACTTCACACGTTGTATCCTGGTATTGATGCCGCTGTTGTTCGACTTTAAGCAGAAACGGGTTTGTAGGCTTGAAGTAACGGTACATGTTGTCTGGTATACTACACAATTTTTTCCATTAATACTTAGAAACATTTTCTCCATGATAGGAGATAGTCTTAAGCAGTTCAGACTGAGGATATGTGTATTGGACATACAAGACAAAAACTACAAGGTTCATGATTCAGTATCTTCTAAGTCTGAAGATCAGCCATCGGACGTAACAATCTCTCGAAATCTGCATGAATTACTACAGAATGTAAGAGTCATGCGAATTTGTTGAATTTTATCTTGTTTCCAGGATCTGGCATTTTATGACTGTCGGGAAATGCTTCTAGCAGAGGAGCATGTGCTCTTTTAGTTCTTCTTCAGCCGGTCTACTTTGCCCGTATAATGTAGTCAGGCACCAGTCGCATATAGAAACTCTAGTGCAGTGTGAAGTAATCTGGCACCTAACTAGTCTTGATAGATTGCGAATGAGATGTATGGTTTCGTCGCTTGTTAAGTAGGAGTCTAATTCTTCCTTCGCTTTTGACTTTGCTGACTCTACATACGTAGATTTTACTTTTCTCATCGTGATCATACACATCTATAGCTACTGAATGCCCTTTGTCACGCTGGTACTGACTTTCAAAATTACTAATATCAGCTACATCGACAGGGTAACCTATACCTTCCATTCCTGCATCTAATTCCGAAGCATACTTCGTGTAATGAGAGGCCTGATATGCTGTGTTGCCAACTGGATAAAGTGCTGCAATGTCAGACTATAGAAAACATCTGTCATCCATATCATGTATATGTAGTTTGGCTTTTATGATTTCTATCTTCGCAGGTAATTTAATGTAGCTGCTTCCTGTTAGTGGCGTGTATTTAACTTGAAAAGGTGTTGTTTTCTTGTTATCGTCACCCAGGGCCCTGTACTTTGCCATTTTCAGTATGAGAGTATGCGAAGACCATGAGCAACCCCGTTCATATAAGGTTTCATGTTTACGTAATATTTCGTTGTATAAGTTGTCTACGGCATTAACCTTCTCATCGCTCTCGTGTAACGTTTGAACTTTAGCGCGATGATGGAACACTTTCTCTTTCCCTTGAGGCTTTTCGTATTTAGCAAAGAGTATTACATGCAATTTTATGGAATTCGGCGATAATCTTTCCTTTATCTGCTCTACAGTGTTCTGTTTTGTTTTTGCAAGGATACCGTTGAGGTAGGATATACGATCAGATAAGAAATATGAATCTATATCCAATACACATCTCAACGTTGTTTTTTACTTGGTGGTATCAAGCTTGAAATACCCTCACATGTAAGTTCGATGGCGTTCATGTTGTCCTTGCAGTGTGAGACGCGTTTGTGATATTTTCACATTTGCCTTTTCCATCGGAGTGGGTGTACGCACTTGATATATCCTCAAATTTGAGTTTGGTGCCATGCATGTTCGCGCAATGTTGGGACATATTCCATTTAGTAATAACATTCGCGGAAATGGAAGAGGGTATCTTAGGCTCCGCTGTTTGATGTACGCCACATACGTTTTACAGATAAGAAACGTTAACCAATTCATCAACTCCCAACCTGGATGATCAGAGTATCGCATCTTAGTGATGACTCTCATCCAGTGGCGGCTAGTGGTCTGACTGTATGGGTGTGCACTTTAGTCTCGCGTCCAGATGTGTTTCAACACCCCTGTCGAATACTTGATTGATTGATTGAATTGTTGTTTTAAGTTCACTTTATGCACAGTAAGGCTAATCGGGACTGGACCTACAGTTTAAAGTGGGATCTGAACCACTTGTGCCTCCACCGGGTATCGAACCCGGGACCTCTTGAATACAAGTCGTCGACGCTACCACTGCGCATCGGGGAGGCCCCCCTGTCGAATACTAGCACCCGTCTTTGAGCATATATTGGTACTTAAGATAGTGGCAACCTAAATTTTGATAAACTTTCACTGAAAATGAGGCTATGGTAGGGTTATATTTCATGATTTCTTTAAAACGGATTTTTTTCAAATTTCAAATAAGAGCGATGTTATTGTGCAAAAAGTAATTCAGCATTCGATAATCTGACAAAATCACTCAATACATATAAATACCGATCTACAATATCAATACTATTGTCAATTTGCAAAACATTTCATAAAAAACTTCCTCCTCCGCTCCGCTGATATTAATGAACAAGGAGAATAATAAAATTGGCGTTCACCAAGGAAGCCGATCCAACCACCTCATAGAGGAAATAAATTGTAATCTATCAAGCTGTTGAATATTTCTAATGACAGACTGATCGAACCAAGCAAATGAAGCGAAATCAAGATAATAATACATCTTAAACGAAATTACAGTACTCACTCAGTTCACACTGCCCTGCTTCGAACTTCAGAATATTTCCTTCCCAATATATATATCTATATATTGCTGCAGTTGCTACACGATTTGTAGCTAACTTCCCTCCAAAAAGTAAAAAATGTTAAATATTAAGTCTCTGCTCTCGCTATGTACAGTTTCTCTATTCATCATGAAATCAACGTGAAACTGGCACGAGTTTTGACAACGCTAACAACAGCTGATGTTGATAAAGCCACCGAAAATGTTCGCAGAGATGTAGAGGATATTAACTCGAGATTCACTGGGGAGTGCAATAAGATTATTGAAAAACAGCTGACGATGGAACAGATATTGGCCTAGGCCAAGACTGACAAAATACAGTTCCGGGCGGAGGTCCAAGAAAATATTAGTCAGATTTCCGTAGATATGTCTCAAAGAAGCAAGGACGTTGAGAGAAATAAAGACTCAAGTAGAACTACTTACGAATCAGTTAGAGACTATGCACGTTTCGGCAAACGGAAATAGAAACTGGATCTCGAACAGCTGGTCACGCGTCTACATTTGGCCGAGAGTGCAGTTTTGCCAACTATGAACATTGAACTAAGTTAAGTGTTGGACATAGCCTGTGGAGAGAGGATTAGAGAAGAAAAACAAGTCTGTCTCCCACGAGTCACTACTGATTCAAGAGCTAATGAGGTGGCCTCTGATCTTGCACATACCCTTAATCTATCAGGCGATGACAGGGGTTACAGAGAGCGAGAATCCCGCAGGGTACGGAACAGTTCTTATGCAGAACGGGCAAAGAGAAAACGTCCGGAATGGAAGAAAGAACACGAAGACATAAAAGTGTGAGAAGTGCCAAGAACTCAGCGATCATCAATGACTGGAACTCCAAGGAAGGCAGTCCTTAATTCCTTGTTGAAGTTCAAGGGAGACCTGGATGCCCAGAATGCTGAGCAGTACTTAAAAGAATTTAATATTAATTTAGATTTAATCCATACGAATACCGATTATTATAACGGATCCTACTTTAAATTGTAGGTCCAGTCCCGATTAGCCTTACTGTGCATAAAGTAGATTTAAAACAGCAAGTCAATCAATCAATCGAATACCGATTATTAATTATTCCTCGGCTATTCAAGGGCCACGCTGAATATTGGTTTCGATCAAACCAGTTAGAGTTCAAGTCCTATTTTGATTTCTGCCGCCATATTCGCAAACAATATGCTTCAGAAGAGGCCAAAGAGAGTCTGACAGCAGTGAGATCTTGCCGATACTCAAAGCACTCCGGTATGAGTATGGAGGAATATGCCTTGTCTATTTACTCAGCCTGCCACAATCTGTCTGCCCGTTACATAGAACCTGAGATTGTGAATTTAATCATATCCCAGCTTCCATATAGAGCTCGCAGTTTGGTCTAGCTAATTCTCCCCAAACTGTAATGCAGCTAGCCGATTTTCTGAAAAGGTTAGAGGTACTTGAGGAGCAGGACAGTTGGAAGCCTGCGTGGAATAGAGAAAGTGCTGGCCAGGGAAATGCTCCTAGACAAATTATAATTGGAAACCAACAACCTAGGGTCAGACAAGTTATGCAGAACCATAGAAATGATATTCCAATTACAACAGGCGACGTAATCCTCCGAGAAGGGATTCAGGAACAACTACGCACGTGGGTCGCGTCGTTCCAGATCTGATCCAGAAGACCATTCCCGTGACTCCTCACGTAACGCCTCTGACACCAGTAACTTCAGAGCAACGGCGCCTCCGTTTGAACCTTCTGCTTCACGTTTGACGAACGAGCAACGTCAAAGCGTCAACATGACTTCATACTTTTGTTGGGTGCCATCGACCAGTGCTAATCCGAGTGGTGTGCAGTCGGGTTGAGCCAGTCGCCCAACGTGAATTCTTCGTTCCCGATCACGGTTAGGCTAAAATCTTGGACTTCTCTGGGAACTGATGACAGTGTAATAAATACTAAAGATAATGATATTTTTGTTGTTCTGACTCTTAATGAAGTAGAACAAAGTTTAGATAGTGTACTACAACAGGAGATTAGAAAGGAAAATTTTCCCAGGGTTCTTCAAATTAAGGCGACTCTAACAGGGGTTGATTTTATTTGTGTTCTCGACACGGGCAGCGAATGTAATCTCATGAACTACGCTATTTGGAACAAGATTAAAGAGAAACTGCCGTCATTGCAGTTACGACCATGTCCAGATATTAGGCTTACTGATTCCACTAAGAGAAACAAAGCTATAGTTGTGGGATGTAGACAAGTATATCTGGGGATTGCTAGAATAAATTTATTGGAGGAACCGTTTGTCTTGAAAAGTCTCGAATCTAACTTTATTTTGTGCTTCCGATTCCTCAGGAAATATGAAGGAGGAATTGACCTACAGCGCGAGAAGTTATCTATCACCGTAGAACGGTAGAGCAGGACCTCGTGAATAATGAATCTTCGGCAGAGACGTGTGTAAGAAAAGTCCGTGAAGATTCCAATGTCGATCAGTGGACGGCTAGTACTGACGACATTCTTCAGAAGGTCACTGCTAATGCAATTTTACCACAACATAAACTGTATGTCGATCTCCATATCCAATAAATAAAGCTCGTGAAAGAACTGAAAAAGGGGAAACAATTAGATGTTACTGTGCCTTGATATTCATCTTGTATGAGCCCCTTCATTGTTTGTAAGCCTGATAGTAACATACGCTTTCAGTCGTTTTGCTGACTAATTATTCTATTTCTGGGACCACTGGATATTAGCCTGCTGAACTATTCCTCAATCGTCCCATACCCAGAGAGATCATTTCAATTGGCCCGAACGGGTAGACGTCCAACATTATTGGAAGTCCAAATTATTCTTAGCCCAAGTCAGGGAGAAGAAGAAGCTATCGAAGAATATAAAACAAAAGCCAGTGACAGTTGGAGATTTTTTGATGGTAAGAAACAACTCCTTAAGCTCCATACTAGATAGGACCATTCAAAAGTTGTTTATGTTGTGGATAGGACCTTATCTAATGGACAAAGTAGAAAATAATGTTGTGACATTACCAATTCCAGAGACTAAAAAAATATATGGTAAGGTTAACTTGGATAACCTGAAAGTAGTGTATTTTTTGGAGGATAAGAAGAAAGAGTTTGTACTTCGAAACTAAGTTTCCTCAAGGTAGATAACTTCCTTCCTGAATCTTATTTTCCGAAAATAAGGGGCAGATTATATGATCGATATTTTGGTGTGTCACGTACAAAAACTGCATTGTTGTTCTTTGAGGTATAGGATCATAGATGGCAGCATGCAAAAAGAACGCCGTCTATATTTGATGATACATAAAGCAGCTTAGAAAGTGGGCCAGAGATGGCAGCACCCAAGAAAACTTATACAATTGTAAATAGAGAAAAAGGAAAGCGCTGATGTGGTGAAATAATGATTGTAGATATTAATACTAATTATAATGAAAGAAATAAATTAACTTAATACAATAACAGGATATAAATAAGGTGGAAAGGGTGATTAATATTCAGTAATAGCATAAGTGAACATTATATAAAAGTAAAGAAGTCGAATTGTAATTACGATTCTGTCTTTTTCGGTTCCCACGAACTGAGAGTTTCGTGCGGCTTTTGGGTTGTTTTGTCCCAGGTGTAGCGCCATCTCACGGCAGGCACCCAAGCACTTTTGGTAGGCGCATCTATTGCAGCTCCAAGTTAATGTTAGCACCGGCCAGGCGACGATCTTTAACTAACCCCTTTCTCTTTGTTTGTTTGGGAGATTGGTTTTATTAATATTTCTATCAATTTGAAAAAGATCGATAAAGAAAAGAAAGAAGAAAAAGTACACAATATGTATTAATTGCAAGAAGCAGCAGCCTTAGCAATTATAAGAAGAAGTCTTATTAATTGCAAGAAGAAGAAGCCGTAGCAATTATAAGAAGAAGAACCCTTAGTAGAAGAAGATGCCTTATTAATTACAAGAAGAAGAAGCCGTATTAATTATAAGAAGAAGAAGCCTCAGCGATTACAAGAAGAAGAAGCCCAAAGAAGAAAATTGGCTACAATTAATAAGAAATAAAAATAGAATAAAAATATTGTATAAAAAGATTTCCAAACTTATCTACTTATCTAATCTTACATGATTATTCAAGAATATATTACGAATTGTACCCTCCGTAGTGCGTTAAATCTATTGTTTCTTTCCATATATTCGTAGTTTTAGTCACCCTGATCTGTACCCAAAGGTATCTCATCGTTTCTACCCTGTGCTAAGCTGGGATATGCTCACGTGAGAGGACGTGGTATTGATTAATGGCGACCAACGTGTGGGGCTCGATACAGACCAGAGGTTGAAATAACGCCAAGAATAAGTATTTGGAAAGATAAGTAAAGCAAAATGGAAGAAGGAAAATATATATGTTGTGGCGAAGAAGGAAATAAGGAAGAAATAATACAGTGTAATGTATGTGAAGAAATGAAACACTGGTTATGTGAAGGAATCCGGAAAGAAAAATATGAGAAGATATGTGAAAGGGGAGAAGGATACCAATGCAAGGAATGCAGGAAAGCAAAAGTAAAAACAAAGGAGGAAAGAAAGATGAACAAAACACGATGGAGATGTTGATGAAAATGATGATGGAAATAAAATAAAGTCAAGATCACAACAGCAAAGAAGTTATAGAAAAGTTGGAAGAGAAAATAGAAGAAAACAGCAAAGAAGTTAAAGAAAGGTTGGAAGAAAATAATCGAAAAATAGAAGATATGGCAGAAGTATGTGAAGAAAACAGGAAAGCATTTGAGAGAAAGATAGAAGAAATGATAAAGATGGCAGATGAAAGACATGAAGAAACTAATAGAAAGATCGAAAAGGAAGCTTCAAGAGTTAATGAAGAATGCCAGCAGAGGAGTACAGGTTTAAAAAACAAAATTTTGGCAAAATAAGAAGCAGATAGATATTAACATTTCCAAAATAGATGAAGTAGAAAACAGAGTAGAAGAAATTAAAATTATGACAGAAGAAACAATAGTAAAACAAACTTTGAAATTTAGAGAAAGGATAATTAGAGAGCGACAAGAAGTGAGGGAAGAATTAGAGGAGAGTAATAAGAAGATCCAAACCCTCGAAAGTAAGATCGACAAAGGAAAGAAAGAGAAAAAAGTACAATGGAGAGGAATAATCCCTAAAATATAGGATATGAGAATACAAGATAAGCCAATATGTTTCAATCGAGAAGGAAATAATGGAAAAGAAGAGTATGAAAAGAGGAGAATAAAAAGGAAAGTAGTAGCCACGAATCGACTACAGAGGAGGAAATAAAGCATAAAGGGAATTATCAGATTAAGAAAAGGAAATGGAAAAGTAGTGAAGAAGGGAGCGACAATGGAAGACGGTTGGACAAAGTAAACGAAACTAATTGGGAAGAGGGAAGATATAAGACAAGAATCCCTAAGCCAAATGAATTACAACACTTGCCCAAGTTTAATGGAAATATATTTGACAAGCGTCCACGAAAATTCCTGAAGGAACTAACAACTAACGTGAAGCTAATGAGGATACCAGGAAATATGATACTGGACCTAATCAAAGGATGTTTTGAAAGGTCTGCGGCAGGCTGGTATCAGTTAAATCAGCACAAGTTTGGAACATTCGAAGAGTTTAGTAAAAGATTTTTGGAATATTATTGTAGTGAGGAAATTAGGGAAAGGCAATGGGAGACATTGAAAAGAAAATATATAGATTGGTCCAAGGTTGAGAGTTTGGAAGCACACACATGGGAAACGTTAAGGAGCTTCAGAAATTTGAATGAAAAATGGAATGAGGAAGAGTTGGTTAGACAAGTGATACAAACACTACCAATATGGACGCAAAGAGCGGTGGCTGTAATAAAGATAAGGAAGGTGGAAGACTTGATAGACTACCTTAGAACAGATGACATGCTGAAAAATACTCAAAGGTCATGGGACAAAGAAAAGGAAGGTAGATATTATCCTAAGAGGAATCATCCTGAAGAGGAACAACGTCCAGAGCAGAAATTCCGGAAACAAGAATTCGGGATTAGGAACATAGAAGTCAGAAATGCATATAGAGGCAGAGGAAGAGGATTCTTATAAGATAACGGAAACGGCAGAAGGCGAAATAATGTTCAGGAAGAGCAAATATATTATGATAGAAGGAATACAGGACCGTGGAGAGGAAACCGCGGATATAGAGGAATAAATGATTATTGGCAAAATGCGAATAGAAGAAACTCAGAAAGAAGGATGGAGATAGATGAAAGGCAACCTAGAGGAAATAATTACAACGAGAGGAACGAGAGGGGAAATAATGAGATAAATGAAGAGCGAAGAGAAGCAGTGGAATTAGTCAGAAGCCAGGTGCAGAACGAAGTAGGAAATGCTTGGTGGCAGCAAATAAATGAGGATTCGAGGAATGTGGAATCGGTCGAGAGGCTAATCTTGTAGAGCTCTCGCAGCAACTCCCAGGTGTGAGAGCAAAGGAAAATGATGAATATATGAAGGGAGAATATGCGATAAATGAAGAAGGAATTCTGAAGTTATTTTTAATTGGAGAGCCGAGTTTTGAAAACTTAAAACCTGGAAGATCATTGTATGTGGAAGCAGAAATAATAGAAATTAAGGTTAAATGCTTGATCGATTGTGGGAGCGTTGTCGAAGTAATGAGCTATAAATGTTGGAAAAGAATTAAGGAGAAATACCCACAAGCAAAATTAGACGCTTCTGAAAAGGACAAAGTCAGATTAGTTATGGCTGCGGGAAATGAAGAATACAAAATTCAGGGCACGGTAGGCATCATGATGAGCATCAGAGGAGCTAATTTTGAAGTAAAATTTCTGGTGATAAAGGGTTTGAGGTGTGATATAATCCTAGGAGTACCTTTCTTAAAAAATTACAATGGGCACATACACATAAAAGAAAAACGGCTAAATCTAGAATCAATGGAGAACATGAAAGTAGATATCCCTATGGAGGATAAAATAAAAGGTCCGAGAGCGAAATAGGCATTAGGAAGCAAAGTCTTGTATATCAGAAACATGATGCAGTGTATAAGAAGAAATACTACGATGATGTAATTGAAAATGACAATGTAAAAGGTGAATATGAAAAAGAGGTCGAAATAGAGGACCATAAAAACAACGCATCGAAAGAAGAAATACAAGCCAAAGTGGATGAGTGTCATTGGATCTCAGAAAATAAAAAAGAAGATTTAAGATATATTTTGTTGAGACATAGGGGAATATTTAGCCAACGCCCAGGAGTGGCGGATGTATAGTATTGAGGTAGACACAGCGAGTCCAATAGTGTCAAAACAATATCCTATACCCTTTGCAAAGAGAGAAGCTGTAGAAAAGGTATTGAAAAAATGGTTAAGTCGGGGGTTAATAGAGAACTCCAATAGCGTACACGTAAGCCCAATGCACGTGGTAGACAAACCGGACGGAGGTGTGAGGCCCGTACTGGATTTAAGAGAGCTAAATAAACACGTGCTACTTCCCAGAAATCAAGTAGAAAGAATAAATGAATTACTACACACTTTTTCAGGCAGTATATACTTCACATCATTTGATATGACTTTGGGATACTTTCAGGTAGAAATAGAAGAAGAGTCTAGAAAATATACAGCGTTTCGATATGGATCAAGGTTATTTCAATAAGAAGGCTCCCACATGGTCTAAATTCATCAGTATCAGCTTTTTTGACGGCTCTAAATAGAATATTTAGTATAGAGACAAGAGAATGGCTTGCTATATATGTGGATGATATGTGTATACATACAAAAGATTGGGAGACACATGTAGAAAAAATAGATTGGGTATTAAGTAAATTGGCAGAAGCAGGATCAACTGTCAAATTGGAAAAATGCTCTTTTGCAAGGAAGGAAATATGTTTCGTAGGTCATGTAGTATCTGGAGGTGAAATAAAGATGTGACCAGACAAAAATGACGCGATAAGCAAGTTCCCAAGGCCAAACACAAGGAAACAACTTCAAAGATTCCTGGGAGTATGTAATTGGCGATCGAAATTTATACACAATTTCGCAAGCAAAGCCAAGCCATTATATGAACTTCTCAGAAAACATATAAAATGGAAATGGAAAGGAGACGAAGAGGAGGCTTTCCAAAGACTTAAGCAAGACCTTATAGAAGCGCCAGCCATAAGCCAACCTGATTTTGGGAAAATGATCTTTTTAGGCACAGATGAATCGAACATTGGATTGGGAGCATACCTATTTCAGAGAAACGACTCCAACGAAGATAATGTGATACAATATGCTAGCAGAAGCTTGAAGAACTTCGAAAGGGCGTATACGATAAGTGAGCTAGAGTGTCTGGCGATAATATTTGGAATAGAAAAGTTCTCTGCATATCTGAAAGGCAGGAGATTCAAGGTCGTATGTGATCACAAGAGTCTAGTTTGGTTAAATTCTGCAAGACAGTGGAATGCAATGCTGACGAGATGGGCGATCTTACTGCAACAGTACAGTTTTGATGTTATGGATATAAAAGGAAAAGAAAACCATGTTGCAGATACTCTAAGTAGAGCACCTTTGAAGAGAAATCAGGAACCAGAGGAAGTGATTCGACTAGAAATCAACGCTATCGCTGAGGAAGAAGCAAATGGTATTAAAGAAGAGGAATGGCGAATTGGAACAGAGGAAGATGGGGAATTAAGGGATATTATCAAGGTGTTGGAAGGAGAGGAAGGAAACAAGAAAGCTAGGATGTCTAAGATAAAGAGTAGATATAAAGTCATAAATGGCAGCGTTCTTCAAGTTAGCTATGAGAATCCGAACCAAGTAAGGATAAGTGTACCACGAACCTTGATAAGAAGAGTACTTGAGATCGTGCATGAAGGATCTGGTCAATTCGAAGTTTATAAAACGTTGAGATTAGCTAGGAGATTTTACGTATGGAAGACTATGAAGAGTGACGTTGTTAACCATGTAAGAAATTGTTCAGTTTGCGTACAATCTAAACCATCAAAGATAAAATTCAGGAAAGAAGAATTACATATTATCGCTAAATGGCCATTAGACATGGTTTCTATAGATCTAATAGGACCATTACCTAGGTCTAAAGGATTTTTGTATATATTGACGTGTGTGGACGTATGTAGCAAATTTTTCATGTGCTATCCTTTAAAGAAAGCTACAGCCAAAGATATAGTCAAGAAGTTGGATGAAGGATTCATCAAACATTATGGTAGCCCAAAGAAAATGCTGACAGACAACGGGACTCAATTTACTTCAGAATACTTCATTACTTAGAATGTACTGTCAGGATCATCATACAAGGTGGTGTGAAGTAATTAACAGGATAGTTCGGTTATTAAATAACTCTATATCAGCTGAGGCAAATATGAGCCCGACAGAAATTTTCTTGGGATATGAAGCAGAGCCGATGATGTTCGATAATTTAGAATGGCCAAAGAAGGTTATGGAAAAGGAAACGAGGAAAGAATTTTTCAATGATTTGTATAACAAAAGAAAGAAGAGGACGTCAAAGGAGGAAGTGAAAGGAAAGAAGATAGAAGTAAAAAAGGGTAATATAGTTTATTGTAAAACGCATCCAATCAGTAAGGCCATTGACCTCACAATTAAAAAACTGTTTTTCAAGTATGAAGGTCCGTATATTGTATTAGATACGTTTAGGAACATTATAGTTATACAAGAATCAGCAATATAAGGCCATGGATGTTCCCAAGGTAAAATATTCCGGAGGTAAAATAGTCCCCCGTTCGGATCTCCGGGTGGGGACTACTTTGGGAGGTCCCTGGACTAAGGATAAGATCTACGTTAGGAATAAGAAAAATATTAAATTAGGCACCTGGAATGTTCTGAACCTTTACCGGCCTGGGACATTTCAGTGTACAGTTAATGAGATAGTCAAGTATAAATTAGATGTAGTAGCTGTCCAGGAAGTTAGGTGGCCAGGAGAAGGGAATTGTAAAACTAAAAATTATACTTTTTTCTATGGTGGTACTGAAAATCATAATTTTGGAACAGGCTTTTTCATAAATAATAGAATTATCTCGGCTCTTAAAACAATAGAATTTATTAATGATAGGATATCATATGCAGTTTTACAGGGTAGGTGGTGTAAAATTATTTTAATAAACATACATGCACCAACGGAAGATAAAGATGATAATACTAAAGATGATTTTTATACAGAGTTAGAACAGGTCTTTGATAAATTTTCTCAGTATGATATGAAAATTCTGTTAGGTGACTGTAATGCACAGATTGGGAAAGAAGAGACATTTAAACCCACGATTGGTAAAGAAAGTCTTCATGAATTAAGTAATGATAATGGTATAAGATTGATTACTTTTGCAACCTCAAAGAATTTAATTGTGAAAAGTACCACTTTTAAACATAAAGATATCCATAAATATACCTGGTCTTCTCCAGATGGTAAAACTCATAATCAGATAGATCATATTCTCATTGATAAGAGAAGGCATACTAGTATAATTGACGTTCGTACACATAGAGGTGCTGACTGTGCCAGTGACCATTATTTAGTAATTGCTAAATTAAGAGAAAGACTCTCAGTGATAAATCCTAAGCAACAAAATCTAAAAGTTCTAAAATTTGATACAGGAAAGTTTACTGACGAAAGAATTAAGAAAGATTACCAAATTAAACTGTCAAATAGATTTGATGTTTTGCAGGATTTAAATGATGATGAAAATATAAATGAAACAGACGTAAATAAGAATTGGGAGCACATACGTAATGCAATAGAATCAGCAGCTAAAGAAAGTATAGGATACCATAAACCGAGAAAAAGTAAGCCATGGTTTGATAATGAATGTCATAATCTAATAGAAATAAGAAATCAGGCTAGACTTAGGTGGGTAATAACTCTGATGATACAAATCTAAACAATTATAATAGAATAAAGCGAGAAGTTAACCGCACGTTTAGAAGTAAAAAAAGAGATTACTTGAAAAGCAAAATTAACGAAATTGAAACAAACAGCAAAAATAAAAATATCAGAGATTTATATAAAGGTGTAAATGAGTTTAGAAAGGGGTGGCAACCTAAAGTAAACTTGATAAAAGATAAAGACGGTGATTTTCTAGATGACCCAAGCGATATTCTAAATAGATGGAAGAACTACTTTAATGACCTTTTAAATGTCCATGTAGGAGATAAATCAGAAGTGAATGAAGTACACACAGCAGAACCTTTAGTCCCAGAACCTAACTTGACTGAAGTTAAAGATGCTATTAAAAGGCTAAAGAATAACAAAGCACCTGGCATTGATTTAATACCAGCTGAGTTAATTAAATATGGTGGAAATTCATTAATTTGTCAAATTCATAAATTAATTTGTTTAATATGGAATAAAGAAGAAATCCCTCAACAGTGGAAAGAATCCATAATTGTTCCTGTGTTTAAAAAAGGTGATAAAATGAACTGCAATAATTACCGTGGAATTTCTCTACTCTCAACAACATGTAAAATATTATTTAACATTCTTTTAACAAGACTAACCCCATATGCTAATGAAATTATAGGTGATTATCAATGTGGATTTAAACGTAACAGATCAACTACAGATCAAATTTTTCACATCAGACAGACACTTGAAAAAAAGTGGGAATATAATCAAAATGTCCATCAGCTATTCATTGATTTTAAAAAAGCATATGATTCGGTCAAAAGAGAAAAACTATATAATATATTAGTAGAGTTTGGAATACCTAAGAAGCTTGTTAGTATGATAAAAGTATGCACCAGTGAAACAGAAAGTAAAATTCGTGTGGGTATTGATATGTCTGACAAATTTACAATTCATGATGGGTTAAAACAAGGAGATGCATTATCTCCATTGCTCTTTAATTTTGCCTTAGAATATGCTGTTAGGAAGGTAAACGAAACTAAAGAAGGACTAAAATTAAATGGTGTGACTCAGTTGTTAGCATATGCAGATGATGTAGACTTACTGGGGGATGATGTGAATACAATTAAGAATAATGCTAAAATATTTTTCCAAACTGCTAAAGAGATAGGTTTGGAAGTTAACCAAGAGAAAACTAAATATATGCTTACAGGCCGAAACCAAGTGTTAGGTAATAATCAAAATCTAATTATTGATAAGAACTCGTTTGAACCAGTTTCCAAATTCAAATACTTAGGAGTAATATTAACAAATGAAAATTATATTAAAGAGGAAATAAAAAGTAGGCTTAATTCAGGAAATGCATGTTACTTCTCTCTTCATAAACTTTTGTCTTCTCGTTTAATATCTAAGAATCTAAAAGTTAAAATATACAAAACCGTAATTTTGCCTGTAGTATTATATTGGTGTGAAACTTGGTCCCTTACATTGAAAGAGGAACATAAATTGAGAGTATTTGAAAATAGGATCCTTAGGAAAATATTTGGACCTAAAAGGGATGAGGAGACAGGTGAGTGGAGAAGGTTACATAATTTAGAACTACATAATTTGTATTCATGTCCAGACATTATTAGAATAATTAAATCAAGAAGACTTAGGTGGGCAGGCCATGTGGCACGAATGGGAGAGGAAAGAGGAGTTTTCAGGATTCTTGTTGGGAAACCTAATGGTAAGAGACCAGTAGGAAGGCCAAGACGAAGATGGAGGGACAACGTCGAGATGGACCTAAGGGAAATCGGTAGGGATGGAAAAGAGTATATAGATCTTGCTCAAGATAGGGACAGATGGAAGGCCTGTGTTGCTGCAGCCATGAACCTTCGGGTTTAAGAAGGCTAGAGAGTTAGTTAGTTAGTTAGTTAGTTATAGTTATACAAGACATGGTGACAAAGGAAGTAAAAAGAGAAAATCTAGATAATGTAAAAAGTTATAATTGTACGGAGGATGTTAAACAAATGTTGAAAGGAACACATGAGAAGTGAATAGTAAGAATGGATTATGCAGAAAATTTTTCCTTGAATACGAAATTTCTACGGAGGAAAAATTTTACCCAAAGGAGGGGAATTTTGTGTCACGTACACAAACTGCATTGTTGTTTTTTGAGGTATAGGATCCTAGATGGCAGCATGCAAAAAGAACGATGTTTACATTTGATGATACATAAAGCAGCTTAGAAAGTGGGCCAGAGATGGCAGCACCCAAGAAAACTTATACAATTGTAAATAGAGAAAAAGGAAAGCGCTGATGTGGTGAAATAATGATTGTAGATATTAATACTAATTATAATGAAAGAAATAAATTAACTTAATACAATAACAGGATATAAATAAGGTGGAAAGGGTGATTAATATTCAGTAATAGCATAAGTGAACATTATATAAAAGTAAAGAAGTCGAATTGTAATTACGATTCTGTGTCTTTTTCGGTTCCCACGAACTGAGAGTTTCGTGCGGCTTTTGGGTTGTTTTGTCCCAGGTGTAGCGCCATCTCACGGCAGGCACCCAAGCACTTTTGGTAGGCGCATCTATTGCAGCTCCAAGTTAATGTTAGCACCGGCCAGGCGACGATCTTTAACTAACCCCTTTCTCTTTGTTTGTTTGGGAGATTGGTTTTATTAATATTTCTATCAATTTGAAAAAGATCGATAAAGAAAAGAAAGAAGAAAAAGTACACAATATGTATTAATTGCAAGAAGCAGCAGCCTTAGCAATTATAAGAAGAAGTCTTATTAATTGCAAGAAGAAGAAGCCGTAGCAATTATAAGAAGAAGAACCCTTAGTAGAAGAAGATGCCTTATTAATTACAAGAAGAAGAAGCCGTATTAATTATAAGAAGAAGAAGCCTCAGCGATTACAAGAAGAAGAAGCCCAAAGAAGAAAATTGGCTACAATTAATAAGAAATAAAAATAGAATAAAAATATTGTATAAAAAGATTTCCAAACTTATCTAATATTTGTACATGATTATTCAAGAATATATTACGAATTGTACCCTCCGTAGTGCGTTAAATCTATTGTTTCTTTCCATATATTCGTAGTTTCAGTCACCCTGATCTGTACCCAGAGGTATCTCATCGTTTCTACCCTGTGCTAAGCTGGCAGATGCACACGTGAGAGGACGTGGCAGGTGACGTCATCAATTGAAAATATGTCACTGATATATTTTTCTTGTTAAAGAAAGCGTAATTTTTGTGTTATTATATATGAATTACACCTTTTCTATAATGTATTAATTTTGTTTAATATATATTGTATTTTATACTCTTTATGAATAATTCAATGTATCTTTATATTTGAGAGAGTGGATTTGTATTTGTATTTGTATTTCTAAATTTGTGTAGATGTCAGTCTTGTTGATTGCATATTTTTGTAGATACTGGAATCTGTGTTCTTGAAATAGTATAAAAGCGAGGATATCGCATAAGAAATTACACACATTCGCCACAGATCGTCGAAGATTTTTAACTTAAACAGAACTCTTCGGTGTTGTGCATACATCTTGGAATGGTAGTTTGGGGCGCAAGATAAACCTATATGACCATAGGTATGTCGATGGCCATACAATAATACTATGCACAATACTGCAACGATTCCACGTTAAAAAAAATAAAGCTAGCCTAAGGATTAATTTCGAATAAAAAGCTAAGAGCAAACATTGGCTCAGTTATTATTGCATATCTCTTGGAGTAGTCGTTCGGGGCGCAATTTAAACCTATGTATCATAGGCATGCCTATAGTCACGCATTGAGTTTATGTGTTTTAGTTGAGTCAAGAAAAATCCTCACCTTCGTACTAAGCCTGTTTGCATTATAATCGCAATAAATAAAGAATAAATCCTTTCGTTTTGTCTACTGCAAAAATGTAGTTTTATTCCTCTGTGCTATGAAGTATTGTCTTTGTATTAATCTTATTATTAATAACTAATAATAATACGTTTAATAATAAAACTTAGAACGTATCACCAGTTTGATTTAACACATTGCACGTATAAAATCTTTAGCAGTAAATCAAAGTCATTTTTAAAGACTGGAAATTTCATTGTTTTATCACACGACAGTGAATACAGATCACATCACAGGATGAATATTTCCCTTTCAATCAGATATCTCAATGCACGTTTTTTATTAGTGCAAAATTACTTCATATTTAATGCGCTTTCATTTGCCATTTTAATAGATTACTGAATAATTTTTAATGAAAATTTTGAAAAAATAGCCTGGCAAAAGTAGAGACCCTATACATCCATCACCGAATCCTTGGAGACCGTGCAATGTGTTTTTATTTTACAATTACAATATATCGAACACATCATTATGTAAATCAGTTTGCACCTAATGTTGTCATCCGAATGTACATTTGCAGACTGTTAGAAAGACAAGACCTGGCTACTTCATGATAATTTCTCGGGCTAGCCCTGTATATTGTATTTTAATAATAGAACGCTCTAATATAACATGAATGCCAACAAATCATTTACCACATCAAGTCACATTTCGAATTTCCTATACATACAACCCTCAATGCTTAGAAAGATTCGTCAGCCAGAATCATTTTTCAGATTTCTATTTCTTAATTAAAACAGACATGAAAGTGATAATTAGTTGTTATTTAATTGTATCATGAGGAAGCATATTTAAAAATTCTACTTACTTACAAAGAACACAAAATCTTATATTAATGAAAAACTTAATAATCATCATTGGTTGTCATCGTTGCCAAACAACTATTTAAAATTGTTGTCATATGCCGAAAATAGTACATTCAATGAACATGCAAAATGTTGTCCCATAAATACAATATGGTTGACAACTTTGTACATACCTTGCCATTTGTGAAACATACATCATCGGAGTCCTTAATTCTATGCGTTGTATTTAGTCGCCATGTTGAATCCAGTAAATAAATTCACTTTCAACCACCATTTCTCCGAAACAGATGGAGATATCGCAAAGATATTGAAACAATCATCGAAGTAGACACACTTTTAATATATATTCTCGGCAAACCAAGTTTGGTGACTAGGTCCAATGTGAATTTTTGCATATTACGAAAATTATTTTGAACCGCCATATCTCGGAAACGATTCGAGATATAGCAAACATAATGGTTGTTTTTTCAAGAACCTTGTTTAGGTAACTTTTTAATTTCATTTAGCCTTATGCCAAATTAGATGACACTAGGGTCAACGGTGGTCATATTAGTATCTTCTTTCAAAGTTCTTTGAACTTCGACATTTTTTACATCTATAATGTCTTCTACCTAGGAGACTATTGGTTGTAGAGAAATGGGGTTTTGAGCGTTCTCATCAGCTTTACGTAGGCTAGAATACTGAACGGGTTTCAATGGTGGTCATCATAGAATCATTTTTAACAAACTCCCGAAAATAACTCTGAAACGTTGGAGATATCACAAAAATATTGACAAAGTCAACAAATTAGACACTCTCTGAATGTATGTTTCGTGCATACCAAGTTTGGTGACTCTTGAGATAATTTGGATTTTTGCCCAACTTCGAAAATTATATATCGGAAACGGTTCGAGATATCACAAAATGACAGTTTTCGCCTCAACATGGTTCAGATAACTTTTTAATCTCATTTATCCTTATGCCTAATTTGATGACCCTAGGGTAAACGGTGGTAAATTTATCATTTATTAAAACGTTTTTTGAACTTTTAAATTCTTACATCTTCTATGCCTTCTATCTTGGAGACTATTGGTCGTAGATATTTCGGGTTTTCACCTTTGTCATCAGCGTAACGTAGGCTACAATCTTGCAACAATTTGAACGGTGGCCCACTTCCGAAATTAAATTTATTCATCTCTATCTCCGAAACTATTGGTCATATAGATATGGAGTTTTCACCGTTGTCATCAGCGTAATGCAGGCCACAATTCTGCATGGGATTCAATGATTGTCTTGGAAAAATCATTTTTGACACATTCCCGAAATTAACTTTATCCATTTGTACGTATTTCGAAGATCATTGGTCGTAGAAAGTTCAGTTTTCACCGATCCTATCAGCGTAACGCAGGCTACAGTTCTGAAGTGATTAATCCAATGGTTGTCGTCACAAAATCATTTTTGGCCTATAACTGAAAATAACTTTATCCATCTCTATGTCCTAGACAATCGGTCGTAAATAGTTCGGGGTTTGACCGTTGCCACAATCGTAACATAGGCTACAATCCTGAAATGAATTCAATGGTTTTCTTCACTAAATCATTTTTGGCCTATTCCCGAAATTAAATTTGAAGCCTTATACCTCCCAGAATATGGATCGTAAAGAGTACGGCTATTCATTGCTGGCATCAGTGTGACGTAGGTTACAATCCTTTAGGGATTTTAGTGGCTGTCATCAAATAATTAAAAAAATAGCATAAAAGATATAGGCCGTGAAAGGAAGTGAAGGGGAAATTTGGCAACACCGCAATCTTCTTTATTACTAGAAATCCTGGTTCTCATGAGTTGAAATAACAGTCATGAAGGGGTACAAAAAGATGTCAAATATATTTGGAAATGGCATAAAATATAGTCCTGGCTGATGAATAATCATCAATATGTATATAATCTTCTTCACGAGGAGGATATATTACGAGGAGTCCTCACAGTCACGAGCTAGAAAATGCTAGTTCACCCTACTGAACAACTTTTATTACTACAATTTTCAAGTATCGATATCGGAAGGAATCATACATAAATAAATACATACATACATATACACACAGCCACACCCACACCTACCCCCCCACACATATATACATATATATACAGGGTGTCATTTTAATGGGGCCCACGGACCACGGAAACGTATAGAGGACATCAAAACAAAAAAATTTTCTCAGTAACATTTTTCTCCTTGGTGCATCGTTTCGGCGCTACAGTCGTTCAAAAAACCCCGTTTTGCCGCCTGAATGCTGGCAACCACGTACAACATTTGATTGCATTTGTGACGTCATATCCCGTCCTGAAGCGATGCGTTACAGGGTTGCCAGGAACTCTCATATTCTGTGAAAATTGAAATAGCTACAATCAGCCACATTGTGTACCGTAAAACAAAACGAGAAAACACGTTCTTTAACCTAACAGGAAGTAAACAAACGACACGAAAACTGGTAGAAAGAAAACAGAATTCAAGTGGAAGTGGTCATATCGAATTTTGTCTGAGCTTACATGTCAAATATTTGCAAATCTAGTTACAAAGTTGGCATCCATAATTTAGTCTATCCACTTCGTCCTTCTGATACTAGTTTTCTGTGACACACTGAACAGATGACAAAATACCAGAAATGAAAGAACTCAAAATTCCAAAGGTAAGCAATACATAATATAATGTATATGAGTGTATTATGAGGCAAGTGACAAAATAGTTGAAAAAACTGGGATATAAGTAGTAGTAATACAAGCTCCAAGCTCTCCGACGACTGTGTTTATCTATGCACCGGATATACACGTAATGTAATAGTTTGCAACTATGAGCAGGACAGTATATTCGCTACTGATTCATAATTAGATTGTTACTGTGGTTGTACTTGTTTTAGCCGTAATGTAACAACGTGAACCTCGGATACTTCCGTTATCATCACAAAAGTACCACAAGGCAGCTGGACACAAACCTGTAGATACCAACCTTGCAACGAGATTTGCAAATATTTGACATGTAACTGGGCGCAAACAGCCACATGTAAACTGTAAGTCCAATAAAATGTATTGTTGTTGATATTTGACATGTAGGCTGAGACAAAATATTGACACTTCATTTTGAATAAGTTTTTACCATTTCTCATATCGTTGGTTCACTTCCCACTTCCCCTGAGATGAACACTGACCTACTGGCTGGTAGGCTATGATGTTTGGTCTACTAGACGCGTTTCTCGCTTCGTTTTACACTTAAACACGCCATTGGTAGTTTGTAAATTTTCACAAAATTTGTGTGTCCCTTGCAACTCTGCCGTGCGCTGTTTCGCCGCAGGAAATGACGTCACAGATACGATCAAATGTTGTGTTGGGTTGCCAGCATCCAGGCGGCAAAACGGTCTTTTTTGAACAGCTGTAGCGCCGAAATGATGCACCAACGAGAAAAATGTTACTGAGAAAAATTGTTTGTTTTGATGTCCTCTATACGAATCTGTGGTCCGTGGGCGCCATTAAAATGACACCCTGTATATAAATAAATGTATATCAATACGCATCACTGAAAATTGTAATGATATAAGTTGTGTGTATGTATATTGTCTAACAGTAGATCCTTCAAGCAAAATACTTGATGTCTGAAATTGTTTATGCTAACTTAAATTGGCCACACAATTACATGAAATTCAAAATATATTTAGTATATTAATCAGTAGGGTGGAGTGAAATTTTTTTCTTGAATTTCGAAATGCCTGTAGTTAGAAAAGTTGCATTTTGGTATCAGATAGTCAAATAAAAAAAATCTGCTCTCTAGGTCAATTTCTTCTGGTGCCCCAAGGCCTCCGAAGTTTTCATATTTCCACTTATTTTAGCGTATTGAGAGATACATGTAGAATTCTGGATGTGATGAAATTATATCTTCATATCCGCCTTTAAAAGCAAAATGAGAAAAACTCAGGAACCTCATGTTTCAGAAATTAGTGAAAGTGTTTCTCACCAAGTGGTAGGAATTTTGATGAAAGCGTCATTGTCATCAGTATCATATCAGCAAGTCGTTGCAAAAGTGAAAAAAACTTCACGAACACTATCGAAACCTCTTAAAGCCCTTTAAGCGTAGACAAAATGAAGAAAACTACAAGAAAAAATGGAATTGTATTGCTCACATGTTAATTCTACATTATTTGATATATCGTGTTGCAAGTGTAAAGACTTTTCAACCTGTGTTTGTTCTAGAGAGAAGAACGTACCTATTCAAGAAAGATAATATCTTTTGAATCAAAGGACAACGAGAAAATTTTTCATTGGAAAAACTTATTTAAAAAAAAACCAAAGAATTGCAGAAGAAGCAAGCAAGAAAAGCTATGGAAGAAGCAAGACTTCAGAAACATTTGTCAAGCTGTTGTGTCAATGCTGCTACTAGTAGTCCTCAATCAAGTCCATCAATTGAACTGGAGGAAGAAGGTTGAGATACTGACAGCGACACGAGTAAAGAACGTAAAACCAAATCGGAAATGCCCTCCACTTCAGCGAATTCCTCATTAACATCAAACGAAACTCAAATGTGGTTCCCTCTTAAGAATTTTGCTAGAGAGTGTGACAGACATCGCATATCTGACAGAAGTGCAGCTAAAATTGCTAGTGCAGTTCTTCAAGATGTAGGTGTTATTAGTGATGGAGATGTTTCTAAAGTGATAGCTGGGAGCAAGGTTAGAAGGGAAAGAAGTAAAGTCAGGAAAACAGCTGCTGATAGTTTGGCCACTCTGACTGGATTGTATTTTGATGGCAGGAAGGACCAGAGAATAATTAATGAAAAGAAAGGAGTGAAGAATTATGGTCGCGTCGTAACAGAAGAGCATGTGACTTTAGTCCAGGAGCCAAATTCAAAGTATATAGGACACGTCACTGTATTAAATGGGTCATCTCTTACTATAAAAAATGAGATCTTTAGCTTCTGTGCTAGGAAGGAAATAAGTATGGATGATCTTTTAGCAGTTGGATGTGATGGTACAAATGTGAATCCAGGAAACAAAGGAGGAGTTATTGTTTTACTCAAAAAAGAACTTGGTAGATCCCTCCAGTAGCTTATTTGTATGCTGCATATAAATTAACTCCCACTGCGCCATCTCTTTCAGAAAATTGATGGATTCACAACTGGTCCAAAAGATTTTTCTGGGGAAATAGGAAAAGCTCTAAAACTTGCGAAAAACAACCGCTTGTGCAATTCGATCCAATAAATGTTCCTTCTTCTTGTCAGCTTGTTGGGAATGTTGACTTTGAAGACTTAAGTACTGATCAGAGGTATCTCTATAATTGGTGTATTAGTGTAACAAATGGACACTGCAGTGATGAATTAGGGAATCGCAAACCAGGCCCATTAAACCATTCTAGGTGGCTAACAACAGCTGCAAGACTGCTAAGGTTGTATGTATCGACTGATAAACCCTCAAATAATTTGACAAATCTTGTGACCTTTGTGGTGATGGTATATACTCCAGTGCAAAGAGATGCATTTATCTTTTCAACTATCAAGTCAAGATCATTGATGAAAACATTTCACACTAAGAAAGAATATAAGTTGTAAAAGTAATTAGAAATACGATATTGGGCTATATGTAAATGTTTAACATTGTTACATATTTTGGGTAATAATGGGTACTTGGGTAGTTTATTTTATATTTCGGTAGCACAACTTTAAGGTTGTATTCAAATATCTATGTTTTGCACTTGTTTACTTAGGAAACAGGGTATTCTGTGTTTCAGTTCAGGAAAATAAAGAAAAAGTTATAATTTTCTGTGAGTAAATGCTGATTTTCAATATGAAATCTTCAGTGATCCTGGTGCACCACTAACAATCTAATTTTTTTCTGAAATAGTTAGGGTTAATTATCTGTATAATAACACAGCTTTTCACACTACAGGCATCTTCATTTTTTTTAAAAAAAATGCCCTATATTTTCACTCCACCTTATTAATCAGAATTTGTTACTAACTGGTGACATGCAGACCAATTTTAAGTAATGACTTGAAACTCTATCTTGTATAGTTCCTACATACCGTCAAGTATTACAAGTTAACATTATTAATATAAATATTTGGATTTGGAGAGTTTCCTCTCAAATCTTCTCATAATACAATCAAAATCATAAAGTGAATCATGATCAGTTAAACTTTAACATAATGTTATTATCATGTATTAGAAAATTGTATGAAAACTCACGCACTACTAAAATTTTACAGGATACTCTCGAAATGTGGCTCGTTCATGTGATTTCTTGCAATTTTCTATTATATGGCAATAATGTTAGTTTTACTGACCATTATGCAGTTGATGATTTGGATGGTATCATTAGGAAATGCACAAAGTTTTAATAATATTTAATATTAGAACCTGCTTAAAAGTCCGTACATGATATAGGAATATTACCAGATATAATTTTCTCTTTATTATAATGCCCCCCTCTTATAGTGTAAATATAAAAGAGCTTTTCTCCTAAATAAAATAATCTTAATTTTTCTACTAAATATTACCACAAATTTAATCCTTTGTTTTGACATTGAAATCTAACAATATTTAATGTTAAATGAACATTAGAAGTTAACTATTATAATGCAGGTGTTTCCAAGCAATTTTTGACAACTTTAGAGATCGAATGGTACCTATGAATGGCAGATATTAGTAAGACTTTGTGGGTAGATTCTGCCCAGCTTTCCCACATTTTGCCCTCGCAAGAGATGTAAAAAGCTCCGTGTAAGACGAGAAAAATCTTGCACACCTTTCCTCTAATTTTGGTCGGTTTTCATGCTGAAATGATGGAGTTTAGATGGCAGCACTCTGACTTATATATAAGTCGCAAGACGACCGTTTTTAGAGATTCATCTACGACAAACCTAATCACAGGTAATGATTTCGCTTCAGCCATTATTGGTTTATTCATTGGGTCAAAAGTGCATTAGGCATCAGCTTAAGTATATTTCATACCAGGAGAACAAAATATTGCCTAATCTTCTACGAATGATATAGGCGAGCTGTATTGTGAAGGGTTGGATTAATAGACAAGGTTGACCTGGAGAAAGGACGTAGCTGAGAGACTACAAAATACAATTCTTCCGTTGATTTTCATAAAACTTCGTTTCATGTAACATTTGGCGAAAGCAATGGTAATAAGAACAGTAATGCAGTCCAATATCTTCAACGGAAAGTCCTTCATCAAAAACTCCATACAAATCAGCGATGAACATGGTGAACATACTCACCAGTAAATGTCTACAAAGAAGAAAAGATTCTATTGTAAATGGACATAGGACTTTTTGGCAGACTACTACTAGAACTTGAAAAAGTAATTATAATGGACGTCGAAAATATTTACTCAGGTACAGGTGACTTTTCATGTTACATTTGAGAAAAAGAGTTAAAAGATTAAATGATTAAAGAGTTTAGCTGGTTCCTCTCAGCGATTCATTCAGTAAAAACTACAAGTTTAATTTTTATTTGCTTTCAGTGTAGAATCATGCAAGCTTATGACATCAGTTTGTTTTGCTAAGCGTGTGATTAGAGAAGAACAGTTGGTCATTGGTAAACCCGAAAGTTTCACTAAATTAAAAAATATCTCAAGCAACAATTCTCAAATGCCAGCCCCTGTGGCGGAGTGGTTAGCACATCGCGCTACGACGCCATGGGTCTCGGGTTCGAATTCTTGCCTGGGCATGGATGTTTGTGATTGTCCATTCATCAATTTCATCATATCATCACTCATCCCCATCTTCACAAATTAGCCAAAAGTTGCACAAAAGGCAAAATAACATAGTCGTAAATCAAATCATAAAATCATAACAATTCTCAATATGGGTCGTATATTGTCAAAAAATGTATCATTTCAATGTGTGATATGTATTTTGATGTAAAGTAGAGCAATTTCATGGGTATGGCATTGCCCCCTTCCCCCAAACCTTCGACTGAAGTCTATTATAGGTGGGGCAAGAGGGGCAAACGTTGACGGTCAAGGGAACCTGCAGGGGTGGCACAGAAGAGCAATTACCCCCCCATCGATTCCAAATTTTATGGAAATAAGAATACATTTCGTAAAATGTTCTTGCTTGCTTCGCTCCCAATACCTGGTATTCTGTCTCGTCAAGTTCAGAGCCGTAGCTAGGGAGCGGCAGGAGTCGGCTGTGGACGCCAACTGATCTAAATGAAAAAAGTTGTAAATTTGAGAATGCCATGGTGCCCCGTGAAATTATTTGCGCCCTATTAAATCAATATTGTTTTCAGTTGCAAAAATTGTATCTAAAAAATTTATTGCTCGCTTCGCTCGAATTATCATTTGTTCTCTAATATATTTATAAAATGTATGTTGTACATATGTATTGAATAAACTTTGAAAACGCACAGAATTTAGTGTTAGCACGTTGCATATTATAATCCTCTACGTCTCTTGTTTCCCCTTTTATACCAAAGAAGTGAGACGAGGATTGTCTTATCTGAGCAGTGGATGATCATATATTAGGTACTTAAAGTATACAATAGGAACTTAATATTCGTTAACCCAATATTTATTACAAAACATATTAGTACTTATACTTTCCAAATACAATTAATTCAACAGAAATGTCTATGGATTATCTCCCAGTTAACCCAGTTTAATTTGTCCCATTTGATAGTCAGCAGTCAGTAAGTAAAGGCTACACGAGTCAGAGCAAATCGCAACCCAGCCCAAAACCCCCCACAGCCAACATGACCCGGAGCAATCCACCTAAAAAAATCTAAACTAAAACAATTTCCTTTTCTTGCACTTTTAAGAACTCAAAATAAATCAATGGACTTTAGGTAAATTACACCCGGCCATGAGGGCCTAAAAGGGCGATAGACTGTAATGCAATATACTCAGCCTGTCCAGCCAGTGTCTAGTACGTCAGAAGTCTCTCGTAGTCGGCAAGGATCTGCCACGCTAGACCTCTCGCTAGCCCAGCGCAGAAGCCCAGCCAATGGCATAACCTTCCTGAGTCACATGTCTATTGAGTCTCATTACGTCATTCATGAGTAATATTACACTATGGGCTTACAAAACAACCTCTCCCCCAAAAATACAATTTTCTAGCACATAGTGTACTCCTAGTTACACATATCTTTTCAGAATTCACATTTCAAACATTCAAACATTCTCTTCATACATAACCAAGATTCAACTTTAGAGCGAGGTTTCGTAATAGTTATATGGGTTTGCGCATGTCATCCCTCCAACTCCATCGCCTGTAAATATTCAAAAAGAAAAAGAAAACAAACTGGTACCAGTACAAGTTTACAAACATAAACCATTCATTCTTATTATAATACAGGCAACATACACGAAATCTACAATAATTTACATTTATATAATGGGAGAATCCTTAATTAACCTTACATAGTCAGAGATCTTGCCGATCCATGTATAAAATTACCTATTATTGCCTCTCCTGGGCTCCAAATATATTTTCAGTTTATGTACATGTACTTTGGAACATACCTTGTCATCATCCACTTTCTTAACCAGAACTGAATTCTCTGTTAGAAATTTACTTATGAAATATGGAGCCTCGTACATATTAGAAAGACTTTTAGTTATCTTGTCCTCTAAGGAAGATTTAATCTTAGTCCTAACTAATACTTTGTCATTGACTTGAAACGTTTTGGGAGCATATCGTTTCTTATACAATTGTTTTCTCTTTTCCCATTCCCTTTTCATATTTCTGATAGCGTTTTTCCATTTATCTTGCAAATTTCCATCTGCTACATTAAAATCCATATCAGATAATTGCCATTGGACTTCCAATGGATCCCACAATTGTCGTCCCAAAAACAATTCCGACGGAGTAAACTTCAATGTATGATGGTATGAACAATTTAATCTATACTGTATCCTTTTCAAACCTTCATGCCATTTAGTTTGATCTGCTGAATAATAACATCTCAAGGCAGTTTTCAAAGTACGTATGTATCTTTCACTTAAATTGGCCTGAGGATTGCCAACAGATAATCTAATATACTGAATTCCATGGTTAAATAAATAACTGGTAAATGCATCTGATACAAAATATGAAGCATTGTCTGATACAATCTCATAACAATAGCCATAAGTCATAAAAATATGATCTAATTTATCAATCAATACCTTTGAACTCAATTTCCTAATTGGCTCAAATATACAAAATCTTGATGCTCCATCTACCAGAACAAAAATATATTTATAACCAATAGATAGAGGTAATGGTCCACAAATATCTATGTACAATCTTTTCATAGGAATTGTTACAATTTCAGACGTTAATATATTTGCAGGGGTTGTGTTTTTACACTTAGCTCGTTGACATACATCACAAGATTGAACTAAATCCTTAACATCCTGAGACATATGTTCCCAAGTAACGTGTCTCTGTAGACGCTTAAGTGTTTTCAACCAATTACCATGAGATCCTGTTCGCATATTAGTGTGATAATATAATATTAAAGGATGTTTCAAATTATCTGGTACACATATCCTATAAGGAAAATTCTTGGCTTTAGTTCTTTTGTATAAGAAACCTCGATGCAATTTATAAGTTGGGAAATTTATACCTTGCTCCATTTGTCTCATAATATTGGCCAATTCCTGATCTTTCAACATTTCTTTCTTCAAGGTATCGGCATGAAATGGGTTTACCAACATGGCCAAATTAACATTACTAACATAATCAGAATCTAATTCTTCCGTTTGATAAAACAGTATTCAAAACGTGATATGGCTTGCATTAAACTTATAAGTTCAATCTCATAAATCGTTCGTTTTCTATCAACTTATTTTAATCTTTTAGAAAAGAACGCCACTGGTCTCAGATTATTATTTTCATCAGCTTGTAAAAGACAAGAGCCGAATCCTCTCAAGGACCCATCACATTAAATAACAAACGGTTTATTTAAGTCAGGCAATTTCAAAATTACATGTTCTCTAAATAGAGTTTTAATTTTTTCTAGTGTCTCTTGTTGCCTAGAACTCCAATGAAACTTTATTTTGGGTGTTCGAATTTCATTTAAGGGTGCTACCACAGTAGAATACTCTGGAATAAATTTAGAATAAAAATTTAAGGTACCCAATAATCTTAATAATCCTTTTAAATTTCTCGGAGAAGGGAGATTTTGAATAGCTTCAATTCTGTCTGGATCCATTTCACAATTTCCTTGCCCCACAATAAATCCCAAGAATTTTATTCTCCTTTTCAAAAAACAACTTTTATTGGGGGAAATCGTTAACCCATATTCACGTAATCTCTGCAGTACTAAACGTAAATGTTCCAGATGTTCTTTCTCATTAGCACTATGAACAATTATGTCATCACAAAATAAATGTAAAAACCTTCCCTTATAATCATGAAAAACTTGGTTCATAACTCGTGACATGCAACTTGGCCCAATACTAATGCCAAATGGAATGACCTTATATCTATACTGATTATTAGGAGTTACAAAGGCTGTTACATCTCTACTAGATTCATCCAAGTTTACTTGGTTGAACGCTCTTTTCAAATCAATAACAGAAAATACTCTCCGCTGACTAAATTGAGCCATAGTTTCTTCCATATTAGCTACTGGGTGCGATTCATAGATTATTTTCTTATTCACTGCAGAAAAATCACAAATAAGTCTTTTAGTCCCCCATGAAGAAGGAATTACAAAGCAAGGTGCTGCGTACGGTGTCGAAGATGCTTCAATAATGTTTTGTGCTAATAATTCAGTAATCACTCCATCTAGTTCCTGTTGTTTAGATGGTGGAACAAAATATGGACTCCGATGTACAGGAACATTATCATATAATTTAATTTTATACGAAAAGTTCTTTAAACGTCCTAGCTTAGAAGTAATAACATCAGAAAATTCACTTTTCAACTTACATAACTGTTGTTCAGTATCCTCTAATGCAAACTGCTCAAAAGATGCGCCAGAAACATCAGAAGCTCTGGATTCGAGTCCACGCCTTCTCTCTCGTGGCCTCCACGAAGTCCTGGACTGGTTACGAATGTTTACATTTCCGACGAAGTTTTCCTGGTTCGCACCTGCTGTCTGCTGGAAAGCTACATGTTGACCTTGGTCAGTTCTCGTGCGCTGATAAGACCGAGCTCCGACACCTCGGCCTTTGCTGGCTGAACCCTGGGCAGGAGAACGTACAGGAAATGAAGGACGATCTTGTCTTTGTCTTTGACCTATATTCTGTAAAACACGAAAATTTTTGCATAAGCTTTCAGACGTCCATTTAATAGGGATTTTCTCATCACTTCCGGAAAACCAACAATTTGTTCTAAATAGTTAATCGCCATGTGGCACTGTTTCTGAAATCTCACACCAAGCACTAAGTCTAGAGGCATGTTCTTGCAGACATGAAAAGTTGTGGTCCACGATAAATTTCCAAGACCAACATTTAACATAACTTCTTTATTAATATTCATAGGGTTGTTGTTACCAACTATCACTTGCATATCCAAATCCCATTCTCGAACAGTTCCCCTAGTTTTTATTCGATCTAAGAGACTTTCACTAATTAAATTATATGTTGACGCAGAATCTAAACAGGCCAAAAAATTCAGGTTATTGATTTTACAGTCAACAAACACAGCAGTCACTTTAGTTTCACCACCTTGTCTGGGTCCTATGTCACTACGCAATCCTTGCAAAGCAAATTGAGCACCTCTCACATGCATCGGACACCATCGCTCAAAATTATCACTTGCTGAACATTTACGACAATATTTGGGCGTATAGTCTTTGAATGCATTACTTTAGCCTTGAATTGTCGTTCCATATTAGGCAATCCCCAAAAATCTTTGGACAAATAAGAAAGTTTTTCTAAAACTTTCAACTCGTTCTGCAATTCATTTAAAGTATTAGGTATCCCCTTTAGATACAATTTTTGGGAATACTGAGGTTTAAGTCTATCCACAAGATAACTTACAAAAGTACATTCATCCATATCATACTGTAAAATCTTAGCAGCTCGAACTCTACTTTCTAAATACTCTTAGGGAGTTTCATTATCTCTTTGATTACCCAGTACATATTTATTACATAAATACTGACTCCCAATAGAAGTTGCATACTTATTTAAGATCATTTGAACTACATCATTCCAAGGGATATTTTCAATTATACATTTCATCCATAATTTACCCATTTCAATATTTAATTTTGGTAAAACTGCGAGCATAATCTCGTGAGAAGGAAACATTTTTCTGTCTTTAATACCCTGCAATACATACAAAAATCTATACAGGCTTTCAGCATTAATTTCCTTAACTATAGGTACACTAGCTATTAATTGAGTCAAATTTTCTTTGGCCATTTCCATATTTAACTTTCTCAAATCGGACCTATTATATAATACTCGATCGTCTTCATCAGACGACGACGAACTTTCCAAAGCCTTACTTGGGCGTTTATTCACTCACCGGGGTTTACAAGGTACCTTTACGTACGTTTCTACATCTTCCCCCTCCCTTTGACGTCCTTGGGCATTTTCTGGGGTGTGTGGTAAGGGTCCTACAAATTCATTTAACAACTGCGAAACAGAATGTTTTCTACGAGTTGATGAAAGTGGGGGAAAAGGCGGACAAAAATTCCTCCCATCCACTGTTTCCGTAATATCTACAGTATAATAATTGCGGGAGGTAGCCAGAGTACCGCACCATTTACAGTCTAACCAAACTAGAAATATTGATATATTGATAGCCAATTGTACACAAGTAACAGAGACAGAACCAGCATGTAACCATGCTCTGCTCTTATAATCCTCTACGTCTCTTGTTTCCCCTTTTATACCAAAGAAGTGAGACGAGGATTGTCTTATCTGAGCAGTGGATGATCATATATTAGGTACTTAAAGTATACAATTGGAACTTAATATTCGTTAACCCAATATTTATTACAAAACATATTAGTACTTATACTTTCCAAATACAATTAATTCAACAGAAATGTCTATGGATTATCTCCCAGTTAACCTAGTTTAATTTGTCCCATTTGAAAGTCAGCAGTCAGTAAGTAAAGGCTACACGAGTCAGAGCAAATCGCAACCCAGCCCAAAACCCCCCACAGCCAACATGACCCGGAGCAATCCACCTAAAAAAATCTAAACTAAAACAATTTCCTTTTCTTGCACTTTTAAGAACTCAAAATAAATCAATGGACTTTAGGTAAATTACACCCGGCCATGAGGGCCTATAAAGGGCGATAGAATGTAATGCAATATACTCAGCCTGTCCAGCCAGTGTCCAGTACGTCAGAAGTCTCTCGTAGTCGGCAAGGATCTGCCACGCTAGACCTCTCGCTCGCCCAGCGCAGAAGCCCAGCCAATGGCATAACCTTCCTGAGTCACATGTCTATTGAGTCTCGTTACGTCATTCATGAGTAATATTACACTATGGGCTTACAATATGTATTTTCTATTTTTATGTCGCTCCATGTTGCATATGTGTAAAACATATCTTGTACATGAAAGCGAGGTATGCATGTTATATGTACAGAAAATAATTATATTTGGAATGCATTTTTTCATTTTCTACAATTCAAAATACAGCTTGTGTGCTTGTTTTTCATTATTAGCTAATGTGAAATCGAACGTGCTGAAAAAATATTTCAAATGGTTCGTTTCAAACAAATGCTTTAAAACAGACTTCTACCCCATTTTTGCGTAATTTATGAGGAAAACAACGTCTTTGATACTACTGCTACCACTAGTAATAATAATAATAATACTGTCATTATTTTGTTGTTGTGATTATTATTGGTGCATTTATCCTGATACTTGCCCTCCCAGACAAAGTTTCGTGGTTGCACCTCTGATTGCAGTTGATCCGTTTTGCCCCAAAAACATGGGTAAAACGGATCACAGGTATAGTGAGTTCAAATGCATTAACAACATTCCCAACTGTTGCTGCCTCGCTCCACGATATCTTGAAAATCTTTCCAAGCACTAACTGATTAATAATACGAGTATGATTGTGTTGCCAACGAGTTGCATAATGGTTTCGGTGGATTCAAAACAACAACATCAAGAAGTTGCATTACGTGGAGGGTGTGATGAGGAAGCAATAACAATTCAACGTTATTCTCTTCGCATACAACTGCAGTGTTGAAAGCGCCGTGTTAGAAGAGATACTGTTAAGTAGCACTAGGTGAAATGCACTAAAAGAAGATCCGTTTTGCTCCGTTTTGCTCCTTTTTGGATGCCCTGATTAGCTTACTTTTCAAATATGCCAATTAAAGCAGGAACAAGTTCAGTTGGCCATATCAAACGCTAGCACAGCACAATGACACATTCTACCTTTCGAAATGTGAAATAATGGCGCAGTTGCACTACTACCTTCTAAAATGAAACAAGGTCTCCTAGATGGCGCAGTTGTAAAGTCGTTGCCTTGTAATCAAGAGGCCGAGTTCGATTCTCAGTGGAGCCACATAGAGGTTCGGATCCCACTTTAAACTTTAGGTCTAAATCCGATTAACCTTACTGCGCATAAAGTGGACATAAACACCAAACCAATCAATCTAAAATGAAGCCTTACTATACCGCAGAACTCTTAGAATTCCTTATTTTTCCCAGTCTTCATCAACATGTTTACACAATAACGTCTCACAGATTCGCGCCAACTACCACAGCGAACAAAGTGATTTCGCGGGTAAGAGGAAAGATGACAGTGTAATCTGCTGTTACTTGCACGTTCTTAACTGCAAAAGTTTTCGACTTAAGTCCCGATACCCTTATATCGAACCGTAATGCCCTGTGATCCACAATTCCCTGGTCTTTTAGGTCTATTGGTCAATGAAATGTTGTTAACATAGCTCTTGCAGCACCTGAGAAACTGATAGTTAACAACGGCGGATGCACAGAGACATCGGCAGATATACATGGCATGACGTGACAAGTATTTTTGCCATATTTTAATAAATAGTATCCTCAAAACTTTATTGAGCAATTGAGCAATTTTCATTGAGCAATTTTCACACCGAAAGTACCCCTGGGGTCATTGGTGCATGCACAAAGTCCCATTACCCCCTATCGCGTGTCCACATCGTCATAGATGGTCGCATTGTATTAATGTGAGATCATGTTAGAGGACAACTCGGAGGTAGTGTGACTAATAGTTATGATTTAGTCCAGAGTGTCTGTGTGTACACCATCGTTTTCATAACAGAGTATGATTCTCCGCCATGTACGATGGCGATAATCATGATCATCATCATCAGCCATGATTTAGATGTAGATCCTGCAACAATAAGAAACACAATTCATTAACATCTATGTAATACATAGGGGGTAATGGGACTTTGTGCTCACTAACATCTATGTAATACATAGGGGGTAATGGGACTTTGTGATCACTCTGTACATTACAAAAATACAACATGTTGACATCGCACATAATATATATCTATACATCAATTTGGCAGAATTTTTTTATAATAATATAATATAATATAATAGTAAAACACCCAATGACAAATTATTTGTTGAAGTGAACTAGTGCTGTAAAAGTACCGTGCGTTCATTTCGATCTGTAGCCGAGAGATCGGGAGAAGCGTGGCGGGCGGCGCTGACGGAGATGCCGACATTTGCGGCCTGTAATGCCCGCTTATTTTTATAGACATATGCAGACATTTATATAAATATTGCAAAACGATCACTAACCTGTGTTATAACACGCAAAAGTTCTGTAATTCATCCAAGTTCTGCTCTTATATACACAAAAAAATACGCTTTAGAAACGATGTTAAGAGCCACAGATAATAAAACATTTTAATCATAGTTTTGACCAGTAACGTCCTGCTTAAGTTTATATCCTTGAAAGAGTTTTGTGCCGATGGGGATCGTTTAGAGGTTTTGAATGTGCAACACTGTATCAAGATTACGCTGTAAAAGAAACCGTTAAAAGTCAATAGTGTTCGTGAGCTTCCTTGCAATCCGAAATCTCCGAGCTCGAGTTTTTTGTTCCTTCGCGACTAGATGAAGACAGAGTTGTAAATATAGTGGCGAGCAATGTAAACCAAGAGCGTGTTCATTTCGTACTGTGCCCAAGAGTGTTATTCTTGGTTAGTTGCAGTTACTTGTTTGTGTTATTGTAGTGTGTATGTGTGACGTGTCAGTGAGACGATTGGAATGCCAGCCGCAAGATTCACGTTAGAACAAAGATTTTTTTATGTATGACACTTACCTACGTGAAAACAAACTCGTGTCGAGACGTGTGTAGGTAATTTGTACAGAAATTCCCATGCGTTTCAACTCCACACAGAGATACGGTTAGACATCTTGTCCTTAAATTACGAGAAACTGTATGTTTAAATTTTAAAACACCTAAGCAAAAACGACGGATTCTAACCGAAGCAAAACTCGATGATATTGGTGCAGCGTTAGAACGTTCTCCAAACAAACCTCTACGCCGTGTTTCACAAGAGGTGATCGTGTCAAAATCATCGGCACATACAGTCACTAAGCTACTAAAATTAAAACCATACTCTTATAACACAGGTTAGTGCTCGTTTTGCAATATTTATATAAATGTCTGCATATGTCCATAAAAATAAGGGGGCATTTCATGCCGCAAATGTCGGCATCTCCGTCAGTGCCGCCCGCCACGCTTCTCCCGATCTCTCGGCTGCAGATCGAAATGGACGCACGGTACATGTTATATAGTGTATACAATCTAAATTTATTTTATCGAGTTATTTAATTCTTGAAATTCTTGAACTGAATATAATGTGTATTCCAATAACAATTTTTTCACTTTACTTTTAAAGATTGTGGTTCTCTCAATTTTTTTGTAACTTTTTGGTAATATATTGTATAACTGGATGCCTGAGTAAAAAGGTCCTGTTTGGAATGCAGTTAGCCGCACTTTGGGAAGGTGGAAGTTATCTTTTTGTCTGGTATTGTAATCGTGAATGTCTATGTTCCTTGGATAGTTCAATTTTGTTTCGTGTATGAAAGTAAGTGTTTCAAGTATGTACAAACTTGGAAGTGTTAATATACGTAATTTTTTGAAAAGCGGTTTACATGTATCAGTTTTATGTGCATTTGCCAAAATACGCAATGCTCTTTTTTGAATTTTAAAAATCCTCTGCGATTGAGCCGAGTTCCCCCAAAATTGGATACCATACCTCAAAATACTTTCGAAGTTTGAGAAATAGATATTTAGCAAACATACTGTATTGAAACTATTTTTTAAGGTTCTTAATTGGTAACATACGGTGTTTATTCTCTTGCATAAATGATCTATGTGAACTTTCCAGTTTAGACACTCGTCTATAAATATTTAAAGAAATGTTATATTGTTAGTAGCTGTTATAACGGCATGCCCTACTGTGAAATTATATTGCTTAATAGAAGAGTTTTTGGCTCTAGATACACCATATTTTATTACATTAGTTTTTTCGTTGTTCTTAGAAAGTTTGTTTGCTGAAAACCAGCTTTGTAGTTCAGTAAGAGCTTCTTCCGTTTTCTTGAATTAAAGTTACATCGTTAACAGAATCTACCAAAGCCGTAGTATCATCAGCGAAAAGAGTAACTTGGGTAGTTTCAACATTTGCTGGAACGTCATTTATGAACAATAAAAACAATAGGGGTTCTATTATCGATACTTGGGGGATTCCAATAACCACATCTTTCAATTCGGAGTAATATGTTGTTTCCGTCCCATTATTGGATAAGCTATTTATTGCAACGCTCTGTTTTCTATTCGATAAATAGGATTCTATTAATTTGTTTGATAGACCGCGGATTCCGTAGTATTTTAATTTCTCTAGTAGTATGTGATGATTCACACAGTCAAACGCTTTTGATAAATCACAAAAAATTGCAACAACAGAATACGTTTTGTTTATGGCGGAAAGAATATTATCAATTTCATCAAAAATGGCATTTTTTGTTGTTTTCGATTTCACAAACCCATTTTGTTGCTTTATGAGTATCTTTTTATCTTCTGCATACTTTATTATCCTATTATAGATTAATTTTTCGAAAATGTTTGAAAAAAATGACAATAAGGACATTGGTCTGTAGTTTTCAATTTTTGTTTTATTTCCTTTCTTATACAAGGGTATTACTTTTGATATTTTTAGACAATCTGGAAAGAAGCCATTTTCCATACACTCGTTAATTAATTTAGCCAAAGGCTCGTTAATGTACGTGCAAATCTCTTTGATCACGTTAATCGGCACTGAATCTAGCCCTGTTGACTTCTTGTTTTTCATATTTCGAATTATGTTGGAAATTTCTTCTTTCGTAGTAGGGGTCATATAAAAAGAATGAGTGAAAGATCTTTTCACGTTATTTAACTTTTCTTTGTATGTGTCCGTTACGCTGATGTTACGTTGCAGGTTAAGTGCTACATTAACAAAATAATTTTTAAAAGTATTAGCTATTTTTTGCGGATCTGTCTCTATTACATTACCTGTTTCTAATATGATATCTTGATTCGTGTTCGTTTTTTTGCCTGCAATATGATTAACTATTTTCCATAGTTCTGCAGTTTTGTTTTCTGAATTATTCAACTTTTTATCAACATACAATTGTTTGCAATGTTTTAATGTTTTCTTGTAATTTTTGTTGAACTGTTTGTAATGATCTTTAAGGGTTTGCATATTTACTCTGTTTATGCATTGATCGCTTTAATTTGCTAAGATTTTTAGTTTCCTTGGTTATCCATAGGCAATTGTTTTTGTTGTGAACTCGTGCTTTTTTATGGGAAAACATTTATTAAAATGGTATCTTACAGTATCAAGAAATTTTTCGAATTTCTCGTTTACGTGAACAGCCATATTGTTTATAAAATCCCATGTTTCTGATTTAAGCGCGTTTCTGAATTTTGAAATGTTGTCATCATTGTTTGTGGGTCTGACAAATCTGAATTTTTCGCGTGGTTTACGATTTCGCTTGTCTTCTATTACGTTTACCTTAATAAGCTGAGAATCATGGTCAGAAAAACCTATGCAAGTTTCTACTGAATATTTATTAACATTTATATTGGTAAAAATATTGTCTATTGTACTTTTTGTTTTTTTTGGTGATTCTAGTTGGAGTTGTAATTGTATGAAACAGACCAAAAGAGTTCATTACATCCAGAAAACATTTCTTTCTGCTGTGTCTTTAGCTACATCAATGTTAAAATCTCCACAAACAACAATATTATTTTTGGAGCTTTTTGTTACGAGATCTAGTATTAATGTTAACTTGTTTAAGAAGACATCCATATTTCCACTAGGCGTTCTATATATTGATATTACGCATAAGTTGTAAATAGCTATTTCAATTGCTGCACATTCGAAATCTTGTTCTACAGACAACTCAACAGCTTGTTTTATTTCAACTACGTTACTTTTAAGTTCATTCTGAGTGAAAATTAAAGACCCGCCTCTTATTATATTTGGCCTACTGTAACTAGATGCAATACATAAATTATCAATATAATTAAACTTTGTTTCATCTTTCACTAACCAGTGTTCAGTGCAACAAAAAGAGACTAATTTCACTGTTGTTTTCTTTTTGTTCCTCGAAAAATATATCTATCTCTGACGCTTTTGATGTCAACACTTGAACGTTGCTATGAAATATGGTGATAGTTTCTAATGCTAGGTCACTGCTCCACGGATTCTTACCTCCCCTTTGTCCCGATCTCCCACTCCAGGACTCACTTGTTTCGGTTCCTCATCTGCATCCTGGAATCCTCGGAGTTCGATAGCCGGGGTGACGTGGGTTGGGGGTGGGGATAGCAGCAGACACTCGTGATTCACGTTCGACACTAATATTCTCAATCACAGATGCATTTCCAGGAATTTCCTGCGTTGCCATATTTCTTTCAACGGAACGCGATCTTGCATATTCTTCGCACTGTTGCAAGGAATAACGCACACCGTTAACAACGAGATGATCGTAACCAAGGAACGCACTGTCACCGCACTTCCTGGCTTAACTCTTTTCTAATGTGACGCACACGATCAGAGTAATGCTCCGAAACCGCTACACCGCACTGTTTGAAACTTTTAGATTTCATCAGTATTTTCGTCCTGACTTTGAACGAGAGAAACTTGGCTACAATCGGACGGCAGCCTCTTCTTGAGCCAAAGCGATGGACCCTCTCGAACGAATTTCTTCCTAGCGCGATGCCTGTATTCTTTTCTATCAGTTGGCATAGTATTTCTTCAGTCCTCTCCCATGTTTCCCGTTCTTCCTCCTGGACGTTGTAAAAAACGAGGTTGTTCATTATAATTAATAGTTGCATCGTTTTTATAATCATAAGTATTCTAAAGTAGAGAATTGTGATAACGCTATGATATATTCTGTCCTTATGTAAATTACTTACCTAATAAACAATGCATTACATTTTATTCAATACCCGTAGGTCCTCGTCACTTCTCCATTTGAGTTTCCTGACATTAAACAACCGGTTCTCACCTACGACGGGAATGCCAAGAATAATTTAATATATATAGGATTGCTTGTTGCTGCCACACATAGCACACCAGAGGTACGAAGCCTCTCAGTAAAGCAAAGGAAATGTATGTTCAGGGATGAGGGGACGTTGACGATTAGCCCAGTCTACAGTCCCATAGCATGCAGGTTGCAGTGTGAATTTCGAGTGGCCATGGAAAAGTGTCAATGTTCTCCTCAGATATTCTTCAACGCAGGTATTTACAATATTAACAATATAACAAAATAATATTTACGTTGATTTTCTGACAACAACTGGGAATCACTCTCAATATTACAACTTCTTAATATATTTTAGAACCTCATTGTTGGTTAAAAAAGTTTTGACTTTTTAACCAAATAAGATGTGCAAGTTTTCATGGAGAATATCTGAATGATGGGTGATCACACCTCTTGAACAATACACATCTAAGCTTAAACAAACTTCCATAGTTTTCTTAAAACGTAATTTAAATCTGGCGTATGGGCCTTCCTGATGGCGCGGTTTTAGTATAGTCGCCTTGTAATCAAGGGGCTTTAGGTTCGACACCCGGTGGAGGCACATATTTGTTTGGATTCCACTTTAAACTGTAGTTCCAGTCTCGCTTAGTCTCACTGTGCATAAAGTTGACTTAAAACACCAAATCATCTAAGCGAATCTGACTTACGTAACGAAAAGTGAAAACATAATTAATCTGAATAATAATTTATTTATTTATAAGCAAGACAATATATTGTAAGAGAATCACAGCCCAATGCACTTACACATTACATTTTCACTTGCTTGCTTGTCCAATAATATATTAACCGTCACATAATTTATCACAGTAAATGATTCGAAGAAGGGTAAATTATTGATATTATTTACAAACGGGTAAAGGTGATGAATGATACAATGACTAATAAAAAGCAACGAGCTTAGCCACGGGCCCGAGAAGCCTGACATAGGGCAAAGAAACAAACCCAATATTTAGAATTTATAATGCCCTTCTGAAGATCAGTAGCAACGTAATAATAATTTTTGGAAGAGGTACCATAGGAAGAGATCGGATCTATAATTTTTTTAGATAGATTGTGAGATGAGGGTACACAAGAAGTTTCCAGTTTGTCAAAGATTAATACAGAGCACTTAAGTAGTACAGGAAGAGAGAGATTCTGGGACATTTTTGGTTATAGCCTATTTTTGCCTAAATCGTGGGAGGAGATTACGATTCTTGGGTTATTTTTGGCGATATTTTAGTCTGTTGGCTACTTTTTGCGGGAGAAATCCTGATTTTTTTACACATTTTTAAGTTTATCTTTTGGCGAGTTGGCTTGAAATTCCACTGTTATTAATGATGAATATGCGTCGAGTTTTAACTTGTGCTGCCAGCATGGTTTCCAAGCCTTCAATTAATCCGTACCACTCTGTTACGTGGACACTAGAATGCCTCATTCAATCGCCGAATTTGGTTCTTCAACTTCATCGAGGTTGGACTTGTATCATATCCATTCAACCACACTAATCACATGTCACTAGGCCATTGTTTTCGACCCATGTTAAAAATTCGAATATTTTTGAAACTGTTGACTGCATCGAACCGTGACTTGGACTGCCATCATGCTCTCGATGCCGTATACTAATCAAGACCATAATTTAAACTTGTTGTGTCATTTTATCATGAACTATACAGTAGTTATGAAAGTCTGCACTCCGGCTAGACATTTTGTTGAAAGCACTTATGTATATTATATCAAATTAAGTCATATTATCAGTCAGCAATCATTTTCCTATGTGTTTCAGAGTATTGCTTCAAATCCAACATTTCTAACACATTCCAGTTAGTCCTTTAGTTGTAAGCACGTATCTAAGAATACACTGTTTTTGTAAAATTTAAGTCATGCCGCCAGTCAGCAAGCAGTCTAGTGTTTTAGGACACTTCAAAAATGCTATAGTTTTAAGAAAAGTAGTGTATGGCTTATGTTAGTCTCCTTTATTTACGGATGCGATGCTAATTACATTTATGTATGCTTCTATTTTGTTGGTTTTCCTATATGTAGGTGCACTACCCCATGCACATTCCTTGCGGGAATCGCATTTCTTCTTATTCTCAAATTGCCTTGCAATTACCGTCTTTTTCGGTTTTAGGATATTTGGCATGTTGAGCTTTGTCTTGCTTCTTGTCGACGATGTGTACACACTCGTACTTCAAAAAGATGTGAAATGAAATTATGACACATTTTGGAACAGATGCAACACACACGGAGTTGTAGAGATTGAATTTGTTGAAATGTTGTATATAACTCTATTTGAAGGCAATAAACGTCTACTGTCCTCAGAGTGTTTTGTCTATAAATACATCCCCTAAATATTGACAATAAATTGTAAATTTTGCGCTCAAAATATATAACTTATCCTTCTCACTATATAACTGACCTACGTTCAGAAATTCACTGCAAAAATTTGCGAATTATATTTGATGAAATTTAATAAATATTGCCGAAACTTTTCCGGAATGTACGTCAGCTTGCTAACTGATTGTCATGGACAATATTTTGAAAATTTGGGAAATAAGGTGAATAATGTTGATGACCTGATGGCAATAACAAGTATATTGGCCAATAAACTGTACGAATATAAGTACATGGTTTTTAGTAAATTTATTGATTTAGTAAATTTAGTAAATTGATTGGCGTATAATGGATAGCAGAATAGATAATTTAATCGGCACAAAATTGTAGGTCCTCTCCGATGAGCCTTTCTGCGCATAAAGTGTACTTAAAAAAAATGAATTAAATTTATTGCAATATATATGAAGTGAATGCAGCTATGGATCTTTGTATGCAAAATAAAACTAGAAAAGCAATAAACAAAATAATACAGATTGGTTTACAAATCTTCTTCATTCAACTTCTAAAATAAATTACAAGGTACTGACTCAATTTCTATCAAAATCGGTCCAGTATTAACAGAGATATGAGCAGTTTTGTGATCTAGTGGCCGGTGTCTTTGATGACGCAATAGTGGGAAAATGTACCAGGTGGCGGATGTCCTCCAATTTTCCTACAGAACAATAACTCGGGACAGGAATAGACCTGTGGCGAGGCAAAGCAGAAGATGAATGGATAGCTTTGCGATAGAGCTAAAGGAATTCGGGAAGGATGGATAATATTGATTGGATCTTGACCAGGATAGGGACAGGTGCAAGACTTACTTTGCTTCAGCCATAAACCTTCGGGTTTTAGAATGCCACAGAGTCTGTTAGTTAGTTCTATATTTTTCAAAACTCTAGGACGTTTTTATGTTTGAAGGAGCCCACATTGTTTTCCCTTTAGCGTCGTCAATGAATAAATTGTTTATATTTTTTGTTATAATTTTCTGGTCTCAAGTTCTTATTTCTAGCATTCAGTACTGGTTCCCGATAATGAGCTGAATTGGCTCTAAAACAAATCCTGCAGCTGGCACATGTGCAATTATCCGGCTTGAACCAATGCAATGGTAAAATCGTTCAGTAACTCCAGTTGCTTAATTTGAGATTTTCATTATTCTTCTCATGTTTATAGGTCCTTATTCGTCATGCAGTGCTAAGGGATTGAGTTGCATTTCTCGCATTCAAGGTATGAAATGTTTTTTTTTGTTTTATTTAGCTAAAATGATATTATACAATAGCATACCAACACCATCAACTAAAATAAAATCACAAATATATATATAATTACAAAAACATATGAAATATTATATACATTTTATATATACAGGGTGTTTCTAAAGGTCGTTTACAACGCTTGGGAGGTGATTCCTCACACGAAAACAAGCAAAAAGTCTAAGTTCCATTTTTACGACTGAGGCTTCGTTTCCGAGATAGGAGCCTCGCAAAAGGTGACAAAGTGAACGTCACACCTAACTGGGACGAATACTATCACAGATAGAGAGGCGGTTCCAAGGGAATCATAAAGGAATCGTATGTGCTCAGTCCGGAAGTCACTATGAAAAGTTCACTGCATGCATGCGCAATGGAGTCCTCAAAGGAATTGGGGATTTCCAGCAACAACAATGCATGGAAAAGGTATGTAACGCAGCAAGAAGGACCGTGACAATGAGAAATGCGTTCAAGACAACACATCCCGACCTCAAACATCAAAACATGACCACCGAACACAAAATCCGAAAAGTTGAGCACGGTTGCATACCCCAGTTACACGCGAGGAATGAACGAATCATGTCATGTGGCATACGAGAGACAGGAGGAGGGAAAGAAAAACACAATATCAGATGATTGCGACAACGTGTATTTTTACACGCGACAACTGCGTAATATCCCCCCCCCCCCACACACACACACAACAAACAACAAATGCTACAATATCTTACGCAAAGACAGTCCGTGTCACTGTACACCAACTGAAGATGTCACTTTCACCACACAAAGGGGGTGGGGAGCAATAAAAAAAGTGTTCGCACGCGATCATTGTGACGTAAAAGAGACCAGTTTTGGAAGCGCTGCACAGGCAAGTCTGGCTCTCGTAGTCTACGTTTGACCTTCATGACAGCTGTTCCCGCGAGAGGAGCTCGAAGGGTTGGTTCTCTCCGGCAGTCGTCCCAATCGTGTTGCAGGTGCTGGGATATGATCAGCAGTTCGCTCTAGGTTGTCATACGCATTGAAGAGTACTAGTATGTTGCATTGAAAGAAGTTGACGTGGTGGAGTGGGCAAGTCAAGTATCGCAACAATTGGTCTGTGGTGTTCGTACGGTGATACGGCCAATTTGTGCAGTGTGCCAGTGTTAAACAAAAACAATACTTTGCAGTTCCAGCTCCCTATTACACAGATGGCTGCGTATACGACCCAGCAGCTAGCAGACATGCATCTCATGTATGGGGAGGCACGTGGTAATAGCCGTGAGGCAAGGCGTCTTTATGGAGAACGCTTTCCACATAGACGTTTACCGTCTCACACCTTCTTTCAGGTAGTGGACAGTCGACTGCGTGAAACAGGGTCAGTGTTACCACCGCGACAAGAAGTTGGAAGACCCCGAAGTGTACGCACACATCAGTTTGCAGAAGATGTGTTAACAGCGGTCGCAGAACATCCTGGCACCAGTACGCGAGTGCTCGCTCGGGCACGAAACACGTCTCATGTGAATGTTTGGCGAGTGTTGTCAGATGAAGGAATGCACCCTTTTAAACTGCAGAAAGTACAAGAACTGTTACCTCGTGACTTTCGCCCTCGTATGGAGTTTTGCCAATGGTTGTTGCATCAGCTGGACACAAACCCTCACTTCGGGGCAAACGTATTGTGGACAGATGAAGCCATTTTCACCAGGATGGATGTCTTCAATAGTAGAAACAGTCATGTATGGGACTTTGACAACCCACATGCACTTTTTGTGGCCCATCACCAGCACAGGTTTTCAGTGAATGTGTGGTGCGGGATAGTACATGATCATTTAATTGGACCATACATTCTCCCTGTTCGCCTGAATGGTCGCACGTATCATGCATTTCTTAGTGAGGTTCTGCCTGAACTGTTGGAGACCGTACCTTTGGCACTGCGGCAAGAAATGTGGTACCAACACGATGGTGCACCAGCTCATTTCGATCGTAATGTACGACATTTCCTGCATGACGTGTTTCGCAATAGGTTCATTGGTAGGGATGAGCCTGTGCCTTGGCCACCGAGGTCGCCAGATCTCAACCCTCTCGATTTTTTCTTCTGGGGAGAAATGAAAACCCTCGTATACGACACACCTGTCACATCAGCTGAGGACCTCGTTGCTCGCATCAACGTCGCCGCCGCGACGGTAGCAGATACACCTGGCTTGTTTGCTCGTACTCGACAATCCTTGATTCGTCGCTGTCATCTCTGCGTAGAAGTAAACGGCAGACATTTTGAAAACCGTCTGTGATTATTGCCCTCGGCAAATACCAGTGAGAACACTTTTGGTATTGCTCCCCACCCCCTTTGTGTGGTGAAAGTGACATCTTCAGTTGGTGTACAGTGACACGGACTGTCTGTGCGTAAGATATTGTAGCATTTGTTGTTTGTTGTGTGTGTGTGGGGGGGGATATTACGCAGTTGTCGCGTGTAAAAATACACGTTGTCGCAATCATCTGATATTGTGTTTTTCTTTCCCTCCTCCTGTCTCTCGTATGCCACATGACATGATTCGTTCATTCCTCGCGTGTAACTGGGGTATGCAACCGTGCTCAACTTTTCGGATTTTGTGTTCGGTGGTCATGTTTTGATGTTTGAGGTCGGGATGTGTTGTCTTGAACGCATTTCTCATTGTCACGGTCCTTCTTGCTGCGTTACATACCTTTTCCATGCATTGTTGTTGCTGGAAATCCCCAATTCCTTTGAGGACTCCATTGCGCATGCGTGCAGTGAACTTTTCATAGTGACTTCCGGACTGAGCACATACGATTCCTTTATGATTCCCTTGGAACCGCCTCTCTATCTGTGATAGTATTCGTCCCAGTTAGGTGTGACGTTCACTTTGTCACCTTTTGCGAGGCTCCTATCTCGGAAACGAAGCCTCAGTCGTAAAAATGGAACTTAGACTTTTTGCTTGTTTTCGTGTGAGGAATCACCTCCCAAGCGTTGTAAACGACCTTTAGAAACACCCTGTATATATATATATATATATATATATATATATATATATATATATTCATATTCCTTCAAATGTTAAGATAATTGTTCATAACTTTCAAAGATCTACTACTTTTACAAACGCCCCACTTCAATAGTGGTTAATTTTATTTTGTTATGTAACTGTGTATGATTCATTTTGTTTCAGGTAAATATATTTAAACCTCAAATGCAATTTTTGTGTTAAAATTTGGTTCAAAATTGAGGACATAATACATAACATTCTTTACATAAATATTTAGCATCGTGATTTTGAAATGAGGATGTATTCATAAGAAAATATAAATATTTATTAATTTTTCCAAAAGAGATTTCATGCAAAAAATAAGGTCTTAGAATAGCAGAGAAAATTGCATATTATTTATGAATAATGCAACAAAAATATAGCTAAGGATTGCAATGAAATATTGTGATTTAATTCTAACTTATATTCGAGTAACTGCTCATAATGAAGTCTTATAAAATTTATAATTTTAATTTCAGCAGCTGCTCCGTTTGAAGGAAATAAGTGTAGTTGCCTTCCTCTGTGCCAAGACGAGTATTATTCCCCTGTGTCATTAACATCAGCGAGGTAAGTTTTGTCACTACTGAGTGCTAAGTATTAAAGTTAACTATGTTTAAATTAATAATTTTTGCCCAAGGCATTTGTATTTGATCCCACACATGTTGAAACGTGGAAAGCTTTCACTCACCAGAAAGTGCTGCCAAAATCTCCATATGGGAATGGAAATCGCTTCGGAGGAGGAAGAGTTGGTACTCAAAGTCTTGTTTACAGAACGATCAACCAATGCGGTTTTATTAATTGTTCAAGTAACATAGCCGTCAGTTTGATATTGTTGCGGTCACTCGTATATGGGAAAATCATGGATCAAAGTATATGTTGTTGCTTTAATTGAGTCGCATTGTTTCGAGTTCGTAATAAATAGTGTCAGTGATCGTTAACCAAATTTAAATGTGTAAGTATAAGTGTGATTTTATGTATTAGGGTTATGACGTTTTTGCAATTCCATACTCCAGTGTATAATTCGATGATCTTTTCTTCAAAGGCATTGAATAAGTAATAGATAATTTGATTAGGTTTGGAAAAAGGTCACCCCTAAACCGAAAAATCGATTACACCATATACGCGTAGGTCTACTATATGAAGTTCATTGTTATTCATAGCATACAAAATTACAAACGTACAAGTAAGAATAGCATAATTATAGCATAATACATAATTATCTGAGCTTAAATTTCTTTCTCCTTTATTTTACAGACGTTATTAAGATCATGAAGAGCCCAACCCTGTGGCCGAGTGGTTAGCACATCGCGCTGTGACGCCAAGGGTCCCGGGTTCGAATCCTGGTCGGGCTTGGTTGTTTGTGAATGTCCATTCATCAATTTCATCATTTCATCACCCATCCCCATCTTCGCAAATTAGCCAAGAGGCACAAAACGCGAAGTAAAATAAACTAAATCAATCAATCAAGATCATGAAGACACTTGATTGCCCATTTCTGCCCACTGATTTGTTCTACGAATTCCCAGTGTCGATTGCTCTTGATTCCGAAACTTTTTCACACAGGTTAATGCTTTTTCATGAAGTTGCAGGGTGCGACAAAGCATCTGATATTCATCTGCATTGTAGATTTGGTAAGTAAACCAATGGTCAGCCCATCTGTAAGAGATGAATCGATAAAGTTTGCGTATTGAGTCTCCTCTCTGTGGTAGAATAATATATTCCAAAAGAGCTAGTATTGCTCGTGAATTCCATCTTGCCTTACTTAATTTAGGTATTTTATTAAACTTCACTTCGGGAAATAAACCAGTTTCTTCAAAAAGGCGGAAGTTCAATTAAATAGAAATTTCATATCTTCAGGCCATGTAGCTGTTTCAGTAATCTCTCCTTTACCATTCTAGAAATTAATCTTGAGCTGCCCGTAGTTCTTTACAGTTTCCGGCTCCTTCTTAGTGCGGGGCGTGTCCTCTTTATTCGCAGATGTCCTGCTATTGGTTGGCGTTCTCCAACGTATGCCCCAACATTGTCTACCGGCATCTTCCTATACTACATTAGGACGACTGTAATGTGTCAATCAGAACAGTCGGAACAGAAGTAATTCAGAAAAACAATTACTGCTGCTCAATCGGCAAGCTTATATAACCCCACAGCGCTACAGCCCTCGGAGGGCCTTGGCTTACCTACCGACTGCTGGTCTCCCTTCCACACTGTTCCTCCGTCACCTGTTATAGCGTGGAGATCTTAGACCAGTAGTGGGGTGACGGGTGATCAGCCCGACGAACCCACAGCCGTTGTTGTAGGTCTTCTTGACCGGGTTGCGCTCACTCACTCGGAGCTTCCCAATTTCCTCACGAGGGTGGGTTGCCACCGGCCCTATACGTAGGCCGAATAAATTCCGACCAGAGCCAGATTCGAACCTGGCAAGCTTATATACTCTAAAACAATGATTATTCCAGAAAGTTTAAGAGATTTCTACAAAGTTCTGGAAAGTTTCATAAAGTTCTAGAAAGTTCCAGAATGTGATAGTGCTACTACTTGCAAAATGCATGTACTGCTTATATAAGATATTGGAAATTTCGTGTTGAGGGTGACTTTTTTACAAACATAAACAGAATTAAACCATTTTTTATTAACTTTGAACAAAAGAGTAGTATAAAAGTGATATTTCTGCGGCATACTTAGTAGGTATCCCTTATTTTTATGCATTTAGCCTCAGTTGTATCATATTATGACGATTTTTTTTTAATTTTATGGCGTTCGACGACGTACCAGTACAATTTTCATCGCAACTCGGTTTTCTGCACCTCAGACTTTGTAGGTATGTCACGATCTTACGTCATATAACTTAACCTATTCACTTTTTACAAACTTTTAAGAGCTAAGTTAACCTACAAGTGTTGTTTTTGGTTACGTCCTTCTTTCTTACGATCTATCACAAGTAGTTGGAAACGGTATGAGCTTTGACCTACATTTGTAGTAGGTGAAACGATAGGAGCTGTCAACATACTTTGACCTACTTTTTATTTTACGAGCTTTTACGGGCTAAGCTAACCTAAAAGGAGAAAAAAATGAACGGTAGAGGCTCCAGCAACACTTTTTAAGCTATTTTTCGACATCTTGTGAATTTGCACCATGTTTTTTCTTACGCTTAACTCGATTTTTTTTTTTACGATCTTTCATGTGATAAACTAACCTGCATGCTAATTCAAGAAAAACAGATTTCGACCAAAACTTGTAAACGTCCGAGATCCGGTCGTAATTATGAACAGAGACTCGAGAAATCCCATGTCTCTTCAAAAGTTACGAGCGATGAAAAACAAAAGCCGCAGTGTACCCGCCTCCCCCCTGAACTTAGGACCTTTAAAGTTTGTGTACGTACTCTAGAGTCTCAAAATCAACAAGGTGCTGTTTGGGGGAAAATTTTCAATTTATTTTCGTCCTATCTCTCGCCGTTTTCGATATATTCGCAATTTTAGGTTTTTTAACGCGGGACTTAGAAAAATTTCGGAGGGGGTTCCATGATGACCCATGTTAATTTCGTTAGGAAATCAAATATTACATCGAGACGGTACTAACGAAAAAACCCGAGATCTCTATGGCTATTTGTTTGGAAATTATGAATGATCAACATTTCGAGTGTCGGACCAACCCCCCTCCCGTCTGAACGTAGGACCACCAAATTTTGTGTACGTACTCTGCATCACCAAAATCGACAAGGGCACGTAACGGTACCCAAAGGGGAGATATTTCGAGTGTGGACTTGGAAAATCTTTTCAGAGGGGATCCATGACGACCTATACAAATTTTTGGTAGGGGAGGACAGAGGACACAGATACGATGCTAACGCAAGAAACACTACTTCTCTGCGATCGTCCGTTCGAAAGTTACGACTTATAAAAAAAAATTGGCAGTTGACCCCCCTTGACCTCATGATCTCGAAATTTCGCAAGCGTACTCTACGTCACCGAAATCGACACGGTGGTTTTTGGGGGGATTTTTCGGCTTATTTTTGCGATATCTCTCGCCGTTTCCTATATACGTCCACTTCCGGTACCGATTTTACGATTTTTGTAATTTTGAAAAAAAAACAACAATAATTTCAAAATGTTCGAATTTTTTATAGGCGACGTTAGAGCCATCTATGAGCGAAACGATGAAACTCTTGAATATTGGATTTTTTCTGTCAACTTTTTTCAGTACGTCAACATTTTTTTTCCATTTCTTAGTGAAAGGGTTAGGTGACTTGCAACGACGAAAGCCTTCTAGCAAAACAAACTTAGCTAATGCCGGCGAATTTCACTAAAATATGTCTTTAACTATTGTCATTTAGAAACCGCCATCTCCTTCTGGTAAATTTTGTAATTGCTAATTTGAAAATTGAGCCAAAAATAACAATATAACAATGGAGGTGGTTATTGAAAGTTCGAAAAAATGACAATAGGTTTCTCCAATCTAGGGAAGGGTTGGATTGAAATTTCAAAGGCGTATTTTGAATTTTTTTAAAAAAATATAAACACATTGAATTTTTTACATGATCGGATTTTACTTTTGTCCCCGAGAAATTCTATATAAAAAACATACCTGAAAATTCTATCATACTTGCGACCATAGTCCTTTAACTTGTTTTAAAGTTACATCCGAACAATATTTTAAATTTAAAGAAGTTTCATGTGTTTTCCTAGTTTATTCGACCACATTGAATTTTGAATTGATTGGAATTTACTTGTTGTCCCCGAGAAATTCTATATAAATAACATACCTGCAAATCTCACCTTCCTTGTTACCATTGTGCAATAACTTGTTTGAAACCTTCATTCGAACAATTATTTCAAGGTTGAAGAAATTTCATGTGTTTTTCCTAGTTTTTTCGACCAGTTTGAATTTTGACTTGATCGGACGTTACGTGTTGTCCCCGAGAAATTCTATATAAATAACATGCCTGCAAATTCTATCGTATTAGTGACCATTGTTCAAGCCTAACATTAATAGTCATACTCATCCAATTAAGTTTAAAAGTGTAATTTGAACGTGTTTCTTGTGTTTTTCCTAGTCAATTCAACCAGATTGAATTTTGACTTGATCAGACGTTACATGTTGTCCCCGAGAAATTCTATATAAATAACATACCTGCAAATTTCATATTCCTTGTTACCGTTGAGCAATAACTTGTTTTCGATCGTTTATCAAAGGTGTTTAGGTGTTTTATAGTGAATTAGTGTGTTTTCTCGACCTGATCGAATATCAGCTTCCTCTGGTGTTTTATGCCGTCTATAAGAAAATCTTTTATAAATAATATACTTGCAAATTTCACCGTTCTTGTAACAATTGTTCAATCAAACATTAATAGCCATACTCATCCAATTACCTGAAAATTTTATAGTATTAGCGATCATAGTTCTTTAACTTGTTTTTCAACAAAAAATATTTCAAGTTTAAAAGTGATTTCCACCAGATTGAATTTTGACTTGATCGAACGTTACGTGTTGCCCCAAGAAATTCCCTATAAATAACATATCTGAAAATTCTATCTTTTTTGCTTAACTTTTGATTTGTGTGAAACCGTATTAATAAAAATGGCATCCACCAGTTTCACTCGTAAAAAATGATAAAACCGAATGCGTTATTTGTGGGAAGCTAATCTCAAGAAACAATTTATCAGTACATAGGGCAAGGTGTAGCTAAACGGGTTCGAGAATAAATCGTTTGTTGCCCACCAAACCCTGTCCTCAATGCGGAAAGAAAATTAGCATAAACAACCTAATAATGCACGTTAAGATTTGCAAAGCGTCAATTCCCGATGCAGTGACGACTAGTCAAATAGTTCTGAAAATAAAAACTGTCAATCCTTCGACTGATTCACCCAAACCAAAACAGAGTAAGAAGTTCCCGGTTGAAGTCAAACTACGTCGAACTGCTTTCGGTGCACAACTCAAAGACTTCCATATTTTTAGATCAGAAGCATGATCTGACATCAGTGGCGCCTTGGATGAAATGTAATCTTCTGTACTGCACTTTCTGAAAAACGAACTCGAAAATGGTCCGATTAGATTTCATGTCATTCTATCTTCTGAATATCGGAATTCGATGATGAGGTAGACAAATTCCATCATTGCTCAAAAACCCAAACTCTGTATTTGTCCGATATTAGTAATCTGAGCGCCTTTTACGATCGTCTAATTGACGAAATGGTTAAAACGCACGAAGAGTTCGAGGCTAATGGTTCAGGTTGGACGTTGTGCGGAGATCATCATGATTTATAGTTGAAAGTGAGTCATTTCGCGCCTCTTTAAAGAACCCCTCACGAATTACAGATGAAGTTGAATCAATTCGATCACCTTTCGGCATCTTGTTACATTCCCCTTCCACCGGACATTCAAAATAAGAAAGCCGTGTTGAATATAAAAAAACAGTGACTACAGATGCTTTCTCTGGAGCGTCGTGGTGGCTCTACATTTCATTCATCGATTAAATAATCCGGAGCGGGTTGGACATTACAATAAATATACAGATGAGTTTGAATATGCCATGGCGGGCATCGAGTCTCCAGTTGCTCTTAAAGATATATCAAAGTTCTAAACTCGTGCATGAGATGCAGAAAGCAACCGGTTAGCTATCAATGTATATTCACTTACATAAATTAAGCATGTCGTACATCCCGTCAGGATAAACAATGTTGATGATGACAATGATCGAGTAATAAATCTCCTTCTCGTTAACAACGAGGATGTTCATCACTACTGCCCCATACGTTCACTTTCCCGGTTGGTCAGAAGTCAAATAACAAAGCATGCAAACCACACCGAGGTTTGTCCAAGTTGCTTAACCAAGCTCGTAGATAAAAAACAACTTAACAACCGAAAATACACCAGACGTCAAATTCCGTCAGAGAAACTTGCCGAACATAAAATCTAATGTGAAGTCAACAGACCAGTGCGAATGTTGATGCCAAACCGAAATAAGTCGAAGAATTCAGGATGCACAGGGCCTTGCTTAAACATCCGGACATTATCATCGCAGATTTCGAGGCTTTCCTCAAACCGCTGTTCTATTGCGAACCTGATCCCGAAATTTCCTCCTCCACGTATTACCAACTTCATGAAGCAAATAGTTTCGATTACGTTGTCGTATGGCAGGATAAAACAAATGAGCCTTACGTATACCGCGGAGTAGATGCTGCCGAACCGTTTTGGATAAAATGATCGAAGAGTTTGGGAAAATTGGTAGGTTCTTGCAAATATCGAAATCAATGCTTCCGTTATCTACTAATGAACTTCAAAATTATAACACTGATGTATGTCCGGTGTGTGATCAACACTGTCACTGATGAGTACTGGAAAGTATTTCACCATTCGCATACAGACGGTCGTTTCATCAGTGGAATCTTTAACACATGCAACCTTAAAATCCAAAGACCGATGTTTGTCCCAATATTCTTTCATAATGGATCCAATTACGACTTCCATTCTTTAATTATGAATCTTGGATATGATATACAAAAAATATATATTCTTGCTCAAAATGAAGAACGTTACATCTCTATAAGTAAGAAAGTTAAGATTCCAGGAACAAAACAAACTATAAAGACGAGGTTTCCAGATTCGTACAGATTTCTTTCTGCCAGCTTGGACGCTCTCTCGAGTAAACTTTCAGACGAACAATTCAAAATAACTAGAGCTAGTTTTCACAGTAGATATAGAACTTATTAGACATAAAGGCATTTACCCAAATACGAATATGTAACCGATCAATTTAAATTTTTTGACAACACTCTCCCGCCTCAAACATAATTTTGCAGTCGACTCAAAGGTTCAGATTTTACAGATGAAAGATACGAGCACGCAAAATTAATGTGGAATGAATTGAGATGCAATACTCTCTGGGATTATCACGACGCATAGTTGAAATTATACGTAGCAATACTCGCCGATGTTTTTGTACACAGACACAGACAGTTTTATTTATTCCATACAAACACCGAACTTTAACCAAGACCTGAAACACCCTGGCATGTATGATTATTTTGATATTTCTTCCTACCCCCAACCGAACAGATTTGGAATTCCTTCCCACAATAAGAAGGTTCTCGGCAAATTGAAAGATGAATGCAATGGTGATATAATTATCCAGTTTCCTGGCTTGCGTTAAAAAATAAGCGCGATAAGTAGCGTCACGAAGAAAGCTAAATGAGTGGGCAAAAAATAAAGTGGAAAACAAGCTTCTATTTCAAGATTATATTGATTGTCTCAACTCGTGGTCGCCGATATTAAGGCCCGAAGAAAGAATCCGAGGGGTGGATCACGTACGCACAACAAACAAGGTGCGAAAAGTGGCCCTGGATCCTCACGACGACAAGAGATGCATCCCCGAGTGTGGGATTCATACATTGCCTTGGGGTCATTATCGTTTGAAAGATGACAAGAAATGTTTTAGATGCCCATAAACAAAAAAAAAACAATTCTTACAAAAATAAATAAATAAACATGCCTATGAACTTGTTCGGTTTCAGACAGCAAATAATCATGGAAACCGCACCACCAAGCTTCAATAATATCATATCTAAACTCAACGGTCTGTTGATTATTCACCTGAACAGCATTTGGACGAAATACGATGACGAAGTTGGCAAGACGTTTTATGCTCTTCAACAACAACTTACATTTTTACAACATTCCGATCGGCGGGAAATTTCAGATAACGTGAATCCGGAGAATATGTGTTTGCTCCGTTAAAAACATTTACCGAATCAAGCACGATAAGATGGACGATGCAACCATGTACGATGTTTCACCGACAATTGCCAGTACCTCGAGCTTCTGTGAGAATATGACAAACTCATTCCTATCTTCGTGGAATTGAGAATCACGTATCCGATAATAAATAAATAACAATAATAATTAAAAATGCCTAACGATATTTTTGGAAACACGAAGAATGTGGATCATGCCAATGAGATTCTTATGCTGGATGAAAGAGTTAAAATGTTAAGAAGCGATCTGATGGCTTTGCAAAATACACTCATACCAGTCTACAGTCGGAAATAGCAAGTCTGTAGTCTCAATGCTTCGATCCCATTCTCGAAATAGATTCTGAACTGAAATCTTTGTTAAAGATGACTAGATTCAACTCTCTAAAAATAAATACACCGACACGTATCTCATAGAGAAAGTATTGCGCAGAAAAGATAACAAACTGTTGGTAAAATGGCTGGGTTCAAGGAAAAAAGTTGGATCAATGCAAACGAAGTGATCTTGTGACAACGTGGAATGTGGTGAAGCGTCTACCAGATTTTAAATGTAAAACTTAAAAAAATGAACGGCGAGTTGCTACCCGATAACATTCGTTGTCTCATCGTAGGTCCTTCCGATTTTTGGAAAACCACGTTACTGGTGGACAATTTTGTGCTAACACCGAATTGGTTAGAACAGACACCTGTGCGTGTTCTCCAAAACTTTGGAACAACCGAAATGCCAGCAACTGATTAATTTGTGTGGGGGACTGGACATAGCTATATTCGAATCGAAACTTAAACCACTCGACAGTTGTCACAAAAATTCTGTAATGGTATTCGACGATGTAATTTTAGAGAATCAGAATGAAATTTGCAACTTTTTCACTCAAGGTCGTCACACGAGAATGGATTGCTATTACCTAGCTCAAACTTTTTCCAAAATTCCAAAGCAGTTACTACGCTACAACGCTAATTGTATTTGTTTGTTTCATCAAGATCACATCAATCTCAAGCAAGTTTAAGATGACTACGTAGGAGTAGATTTAAACTACAACGAATTTTCGAAATTCTGCTCTTCTTGTTGGAACAGTGACATTTTCGGATTCGCTACGATCGACATGACTTGAAAACCCAGCGACAGAAACTAAAGAAACAAAATCAACGACTTTGTGAATGTTGCAAGGTCACACGACGTTTACAATAACCCCATATCAAAGAATGACAAAACGAAAAATGTAAGACGACAATATTAAGCTGCTCGATTACCTTGCAAGACGATTCAAAGGTTGGAAATCCGAGAATTGTGGATTCTACGAAAAAAACAAGCGCTAAGGTCAACCTATCATCGCCGCCATATGCGGTCTAGGTAAGGAGATTAAAAATGTCACAGAACGGAACAAGGATCTCATCACGGAACACATACTTCTTTCCGCTCGAAATTATGAAGATTACCCTCCAACGCCTCTCTCTCTAGCATTCACAGTCCTCTCGAACTTAGACAACCGCCGAAACGTCAAGCCATAGGAAGCACTTCATCATCTTCGGATAAGATCGAGTTGGGTCCATTGGCAATAAATTACCTAAGTACCGGGAAATTCGACAAGGACGAGGTGTTCGGATTGTACCCGACCATGGAAAGTAACGAAGGTGTGATTTGGAATATTGGAAAATCAAAAGTCCCATACGAAGGAGACGACGTAAGAATTAATTTAGGTGAAAAAGATGGTTGGTCCAGGTACCCAGGTACAGTAGGATTTTTGGAACTCATCTCCAAAATATATCCTAAAGATTACACGGACGAAGATTATCAAAGTTACACGGACATTTTAATATTGTCGGATGCTCTGTACCGTCTCAGTCGGTAATGCGTCTGAATACCATGCTAAAGGTAACGGGTTCGATCCCCGGCCGGTTCAAATCCGGGAACTTTTCTAACGATGGAAGCGGCCACGGCGCCCACCCAGTGTCGAATAACATGAGTACCTGGGGGAAACCCTGGGGGTAAAGGCGGTCAGGGGCGTGATGCTGATCGCATGACCCCCACTCATGACCGGATCAAGAAAGTGTGAGTGGTTACCCCCACACCCCTATACGTCTTCATGGCGTGGGCTATGCACAGGGGAGCACTTTACTTTTTTTACTTTTGGATGCTCTGTACCAAAACAACGACGCCAATCAGAATCGTGTCAAATAAAGCAGCGGAGATAAATACAGGAATCTCATCAAACCTATTTGGAACGACATAAAAACTCGAACCGGGGTCAAATGCTACGACACGTTACGAAGGAATTCGTATGGGTGGACGACGTGAGGAAACTCGCGGATCGTTTACTTGTCATAACAGGGGAAGAAAATGCAGGTAATCGTAACTTTTACAACAAAAAGTTAGAAATCGGGGACATGAGCAACATCAAACTCTCCAACTTCAACGTGAACAACAGTAAAGGAATAGGATACCTAATGAAAATAATCCACACTCTTCCACCAAAATTTGGAACGTGGCAGGAGGCAAGGGACTCGTGAACGACATCATAAATAAATTACCGTTCGAAATGCACATTCTAGTTTACGAGTACTGCGAACCTGGTACCAAACTCAAACAACGCTTGGAAAATGGAGACAGGGGACTGAATCCGTGCGACGCCGCATGCAAAGATAACGACATCGCTTACAACACTCAAACAAAAGTAGATGCACGTCACGAAGCAGATAAAAAATTGGAACATGCAGCCTTCAGGAGATTCATCAGCAGGGACGCTTCTCTATGAGAACGGATTGCAGCTCTGGGCAGGACCATCGCCATGAACACGAAACAAAAATTTGGGATGATTGTCTATCATTAACACACCGTAAAAAAATGACGCAACTTCCTCCCGTACTGTTGCATAACACATTTACGTTCATTTTCGATAAAGGTGACGGGAACATTGACTTTTCCAAAGTAAATCAGAAATTTCGACCAGAGTACAAAATGTTTCTCATTGACCACCTTCGGAAAATATGCGGTACAAAAAACTTGCAAGATCTCGAGGCTGCAGGGAAAAAATAGATTGAACGAACTTTAGGAGGCGAGACAAGGAATTAGACGATACACCGACAATTGAAATAGGTCCAACAAGGAAACGGGTAGCATCCTCGCACACCTCAAGTTGTCACAAGCACGAACTTTCTTTTTCTTCTCCAACGATATATAAATAACAGATTGTCAAAAAAACTTATGACGTGAAACGAGTTAGACAAATAAAAAGTATTCCCAGAATATATAAATAAATAACCGATTGTCAAAAAAAACTTATCACGTGATTTATTCACATACCTAGAAATATCACATCATCGCACTGAGTGAGACAAAAAAGTTTTCCCAGAATATATATATAAATAACGGATGGTAAAAAAAACAACAACAACTTATCACGTGAGTTATTCACAGACATAGCGAGAAATCACATCATCGCGTTGAGTGAGACTAAAACAGAATATATATAAATAAATAACATAGTATCATCATGAAGCCCAAGGGTGTAGTTTACCAGTTACCGTACTCGAATCTAAAAAAAATCTGGGTGCCCTCGACGGGATACTCTCGAAGAAATAACGAGAAAAGAAACGGTCTTCCTTGTCCAAAGGTCACGTGATGAAATATGTTGCTCAGCACTCCTCAATTGAAATGATTGCAGTGTTCGAGGAAAAAGACACACACGGGAGGTTTCATATTCAACATTCCAGCAATTCTAGTAGCATTGGGTGTAGTGGGAAATTTGGTAGGTGGTAGCGCAGCCATAGTAAAAACCGTAATCGATTCGAAAAAGAACAAGGCGGAATTGAAAGAGCAGAAACGTCACAACCTGGAAATGCAGAAAAAGATAAAGACGTCACGAAGAACGTTTTAGAAAATTTTTAAAAAGAGAAGAACCATTCAGTAACCGCGACATTGAATCTCTGATCGATCCGTTGGGAATCAAACACTTCAGAGGAGTTTTCATGTCAGATTTTTTACCCTCCGCCGTACGAAAGAAAAGAGTGTGGAGTCATCAAAATGAACAATTACGAAAATCCAGGCACGCATTGAATATGTTATCTCAAAAATTCAAAAAATAACGCTTTCGTTTTCGATTCTTTCGGAGGTGTTTCACCGTCGGGTATAATGAAATATCTCAAAGCTTCCAACCTATACTACAACGAAGAGAGATCCAAGGTTTCGAGGAAGTGAACAGAGGTCATCTTTGCTTTTCTATGCTCGCATTCATGTCTCGAATAAATAACCCATCAATTCGAGATTTCAAGAAAGCGTCGTGAGTAGTAGGAAACAGAGCACGAGCGATCATACCTCCACAATCTAACAATTTCATAGTGAGCTCTCTTAGTGTAATTTAACTGAAAATCATGATTTTAGCTGATTTTACAAGTGTAAAAAACTGAATTTTTTTTTACGCAAGAGCTTAAATTTCAATTTTATGATATAAAAATTCTAAGATTTAGATAACTTCCCCTATGCCATCCAATTTTTACATATCACCCACACCCACACACGCACACTCACAAACACCCACACCCACCCACGCACAACCACGCCCACCCACGCCTATACCTACACCCACACCCACCCATGCACACACACGCACTCCCACACCCACCCACGCATACCCACACCCACCTACGCACATCCACGCACACCCATGTAATGCAACAAGTTATTACACAATGTTTACGCAACAAGTTATTACGCAAATCCGTATCTAGCGTGTTGTTGGTTATGGCGTAATGGATGTCTTCTGATTGACTTACTGTTTCCGATGTTTTCATCCGCGCTTAGGTTACTTAAAGGGTTTTGGCATTACAGATCAATCAGTAACGTGAGAGTGTTTTGAAGAGTACAGATGTGTTGTTGCAGTGTTAAAAGTTAAGCATTTAATTTATTTTAAAGCTACATACTATTTTATAATTTTTAAATTTAAAAAAGTGTATCAAGTGATTTTTTCATAGTAATTTCGATCAGCTTTAGTTTTAGTATATTTATTATTTTTTTATACTTAGTACAAATATATATTTTGTATATAATATAAAATAGATAATATAAAATAGAACGTCATGAATATTTTTGGGTTTAAATAACAACATAATCAGCCTGTAGAGAGAATTCCAGTACACATGGATGGATTTAGAGAAATTTATAATCAATTAAAAGGGTTACGTCTTGTTCACTTGAATATTATTTGGTCTCATGTTGACGATAATACTGGAAAGCACTTATTTGTATTTAATAAAAACTTATCATCATATAAGTTAACTGTTAGTGCGAAAATTCAAAAAAACATTTCACCACCGAATACGGCAGTTTTGTACATAGGTTGAAATTTGTATAGAGTTAAACATAGTACATTACTTCCTGATACGTCTTATGATGTGGAAGCACGTGAATTTTTTTATGCTGAGATAATTGGAGAGTATGATAAATTGATTCCTCTGTTTATCGAAATAAGAATAATCTATCCTCTTATTAATATATAAAATACCTAAAAACAAAAAGGAACAAAAAAAACATGGATATATTTGGTTATAGAAGTCGACTCGAGATTCCAGATAATTCCAGGGAGATTGCTAGTTTAGATGCACGTCTAAAAAACTGAAATCAGATTTACTCATATTACAGAATTCGCTAAATCTAAATATTCAAGCAGAGATTACAAATCTTCAAACTCAACTGATTGATCTTATAGTAAAAATTGATGGAGAACTCAAATCATTGCTTGAGAAATATACTAATTTAGATTCAATAGATAATCTTCAGAACTTAGAAGAGAATATTGCCAACTTGAAAAAAGAACTTGATAAATTTAGACAAATCCAGAGAACGAATACCGAACAGATGAAACAGCACTTAAATGACCAGGCAAATAGTATTCGTACCGAACTGCAAAGCATCATCCAAAATATCAAAACTCAAGAAGAATATGAGCAGGTAAATGCTAGTATTGCTAAATTGCAAGAACAGTTTCAATCTTTCGAAGTTCCTACATTGCAAAGTATCAAATCTGAATTACAGACAGATGAACTGCATACAGCTATAACAGAAGTTCAATCGAAACTACATACATTGGTAGATTTTATCAATAAAAAGAGGAAAGCATTTTACAACGCGCTGAAGAAGCACCAGATACGTCAACTAGGAGGATCGCGGCAGCGGGACGAGTTATATCTCACAGCAGTGTGTGGCACATTTTACACCGCCAGTTGCTCTACCCATACCATTTCCATCGCGCACAAGGTCTTCAAGCAACGGATTGGGAGGTCAGGGTTAGGTCTTGTGAGTGGATGCTGCAAAACGTGCATAACACCCACGCTTTTTACGTGATATTTTGTTCACAGACGAAGATGAATTCACTCGTGAACTTTCATATTACTCACGTGTGGTGTGGCAAAAATCCCCATGAAATGTTTGAGTCACGAAATCAGCAACGTTTCACCTTGAATTTCTGTATGAATGTAGTAGTTGATTTCATATTGGGACCTCACATCCTGCAATCAAACTCAATGGTTGTGGGTATCTTCAGGTTTTACGTAATCATCTTCCAAGCCTCGTGGAAGATGTTCCCTACACCTGTGGTTGTATATGTGGTTCATACACATTTTGCATTACCTGTGCGGCGGCACCTTAAGCGACGCTATGGTTTGCATTAGATTGGTCGTTTTGGGTACTGTATTGTGGCCACCACGGTCACCGGTTAAAATCCATTGGATTTTTGTATTTGGGGTTACATGAAGAGCATGGTGTACAGCTCTCCTGACGTTAATGTTGCCGAGTTAGAGGAACGTGTTATTGATGCATGTGCACAAATAAGAAATACACCGGGAATATTGGAGAGAGTGCGGAATGCACTACACCGACGGTTGCGCTGTTTTGTGGAAATGAACGGAAGTCATTTTGAGCACTTGCTGTGACTTCTTGTACAGCGTTCTACCTGTGATGTAAAGTGTAACATACATGTTCAGGTTTTTTTTAATACCTTCCTTGAAACTGTTAGTAGTGTATTTTGGGCTGTTCAAAGTAATCCCGATTAGGTATCCCCTATTTTCTATGAATTTTGCCTCAGTTGTATCATATTATGAAGATTTTTTTCTGGATTTTATGGCGTTCGACGATGTTCCAGTACAATTTTTATTGCAGCTCGGTATTTCCTACCTCATCCTTTGCAGGTATGCCACGATCTTACATGATATAACTTAACATATTCACTTTTCTACGAGTTAAGTAACATACATTCACTCCAGTTGTGACCTGTCGTGAGGATTTTTTAAAATCTTATACACACTAAACTAACATATATGGGAACTGTAGAGCAGTATGAAAACGGTAGGAGCTGGAGACACCCTTTAACCTACTTTTGATTTTACGACCTTTTACGTGCTAAGCTAACCTACAGAGAGGAAAAAAATGCACAGCAGAGGTTCAGGCAACACGTTTCACCTATTGCAATATTTCGCTATGTTTTTTCTTTCGCTGACCGCTTCCTTTCATCTACTTTTTAGGTTTACGATCTTTTACGGACTAAACTAACCTACATGGAAACAGCTTACCTACGTATAAAAGAAAACAGATTTTTTGACCAATTCTGTAAACCGTTTTCCACTTCAGTTCGCCATTTTGAATTCCTTGCAGTCATGGAGGACATCGAGGCGATGATATCGCAAAAACACCCATGTTGCTACGATCATCCTTTTGAAAGTTACGAGCGATCGAAAAAAATCGACAGTTGGCCCACCCCTTTACCTCAGGACCACCAAATTGTGTACTCGTACTCTATGTTGCAAAATTCGAAAGGTGGTTCTTAAGGGGGGAATTTTGGGCTATCTCTTACCGTTTTCGAGATATTTGCTATTATATGTTTTTTAACAGAGGATTTGGAAAACTTCCATGATGACTTATGTTAATTTTGTTAGGAGATCAAACAGGCCATCGAGACTCGGCCAACGCACCAAACACGAGATCTCTACGACTATCTGTTCGGAAATTATGAATGATCAAAATTTCGAGGGTTGGACCAACCCCCGTCTTCCTTGAACTTATGACCACCAAATTTTGTACTGGTACTCTGTGTTACATAAATCGACAGGGGGGTCTAGGGAAGGTTTTTTCGAATTATTTTTCGCTATCTCTTACCGTTTTCGAGATACGTTTCCGGTCGCCTTTTTTGAATTTCGGAAAATTTTTCGGGAGGGTAGAATTCTGATAGACCACGACAGAGCCATTTTTTATTACTTACAAGGGGAAACTATTGCACAACATTTTTCAACAAGTTATTACGTAATGTGTTGACTCATTACTAACAAGGGTAAACTATTGCACAACATTTTGCAACAAATTATTACGTAATGTGGTGACTCATATCTATCGAGGCCTCTTCTGATTGGTTCATAAAACAATTCCACAACATTTTGCAACACGTTATTACGAAATGTGATGACTCATATCTAACGTTGCCTCTTTTGATTGGTTGAAAAAGTCTATATAAGGCGGTACACAGTGCAGGTATGTCAGTTCCGTGAGAGAAGTTGAATAGTACGGACGTCCTGTCGCAGCGCTCCTCGCTTTTACAAAACGTATAAAAAATACTTTTAACTTGTTGTGAAGGTACATTCGACAATTATTTCAAGTTTAATGGTGGTTCAAGTGGTTTTCACAGTGAATTCGTTCAGATTGAATTTTGACTTGATCAGGTGTTACGTGTTGTCCCAGAAAAAATCTCTATAAATAAGATACCTGAAAATTCTATCGTAATTACGACCATAGTCCTTTCACTTGTTTTTTTATAGCTACATTCAATCAATTATTTCAGTTCAAAGGTGTTTCATATTGATTTCGGTCAGATTGGATTTTTACTTGACCGGACGTTATGTGTTGCCCCCAAGAAATTCTCTATAAATAACATACCTGAAATTTCCGCTGTTGTTTACTTGATATTTTTATTCTCTTCGATTCCCTAGAAAGCAAGTACAGTATTTAAAAAATGGAATCCACCAGTTTCTCTCGTAAAATCGATAAAACCGAATGCGTTACTTGTGGGAAGCTAACATCAAGAAACAATTTATCAGTACATAAGGCAAGATGTAGCGAAACACGTTCAAGAATAAATGTTACCTTCGAAGCCCTATTCTCAATGCGGAAAGTTAGTTTGCATTAGTAATCTAAATAGGCATCTGAAAATTTGCAAACTATCGACCGGATATCTACCGAAATGGAAAATTGATAATCCAGGAAGTGAAGCTTCTACTTCAAAACAAATTAAGTTATCCAATAAACATAAACCAATTAGGTATGCATGTAATGGCCAGCTCGAGGATTACCCTTTTACGTCGGAATCAGGTCGTGACATTCCTACTTTTTTGAGTGAAATAAAATCATCTTAATAAATATTCTGAAAAATGAACTGGAAAACAATTCCATTAATGTATATATTTATCTATGTTCTGAATACGAGAAACCCGATGGCACAACAAATAATTTTTATCACAGAACAAAAAAACAGGTTCTTCATTTGCAGACATCGATAATTTGGACGACTTCTATTCTAATTTTTCCAACGAACTGCTTAAACAACACGATGATTTCGAGGCTAAGGGACAGGTTAGTCATTGTGTGCTACTCCTCACACATTAATCGCTCATTTAAACAAATTCAAACCTCATCGCGTATCCAGCTACGTGTCTCTTCCACTAGACATTCAACATATGAGGGATGTGCTGAATATTCAAAGTAATGACGCAAAATGCTTTTTTTGTTGCATCTCGGCTGCACTGTACCCGGTTGATCAATCTAATAATCCAGAGCAGGTTAGTCATTACACGCAATATGTAGATGATATTGAATATTCTATGGCGGGTATCGAGTATCCAGTTTCTTTTAAAAATATATCAAAATTAGAGTCGCGTGCACAAGATTCAGAAGGAAAACTGTTAGCTATCAATGTGTATTCCTATACATACCGTCAGAATAAACAATATTGACGACGACAATACACGTGCAATAATTCTTCTTCTTATTTCCAACGAGGATGTTCATCACTACTGTCTTATTCGTTCACCTTTATGCTTGTTCGAGCAAGCATGAACATCACATCGAAGTTTGTCCGAGGTGCTTAACTGTGTTCGACGATCGTGTTCAACTCAACTACCGAAAATACACTGGCCGCCAAATTTCTGCTCAAACACTTGCCGACCATAAAATATATTGTGGAGTCAACAGACCAGCTCTAATGTTCATGACAAAATCGAAATAGGTCGAAGAATTCAAAATGCACAGGGCTTTGTTGGAACATCCGGCCATTCATAACACTCTAGAAGAAATTGACAGTCAATTGCAGATTTTGGAAGACACCATTACAAATTTACCTTCCTCCGAAGATTTGCAAGTTATCGGCAAAAGCATAGAAAATATTAAGCTTCAATCAGAGACGTACCAAGATTTTGAACACATTCAAACTACGATTGCTACACTCCAGGTGTCTTTGGGGTTGATTAATGACGAAATTAAAAGTATCTATTCTTTTATAGAGAGCTTCCAAAATCAGGCATTCAGTACTCAATACACGTTAACTACGGTTCAGTAGATGATTGATTATTTAGAAAATTTGAACGTTGAATCTAATCTCTACCATTTTCATCATGTTTTGGACAAAATACAGCAAGATCTCGAAACATTGCTGACGAGTGTACCATCGAAGTTTACAGAAGTTGAAAACAGCGGTGTCGACATTGTCCGAAACTAGTGATGTGCAAAGGTTAAAACTTCTCTGACTACACTCAAAAACACGGTAGGTGGTCTTCCCACTTCGCAAGAACTTTGCGTCGTTATAGAAATATTGCACGCATACTGAAACAGATAAAACGGAAGTGACAAATACGGAACAGATTCGGTATGAAATTTCTTCGCTTCGTGACATGGTGTCCACATTACCAACATAGCAGAGTGTGATCGATATCTATATGCAGTTTACCGAGATGAGAAACATAATAAACGATCTTACTGCGAAAAGTTCCAAATTGCATATATTAGAAAATCTTCAGCAAATTGTAATCAGTATCAGAGAACAGGTTGGTGTTCTCGAAACCAATGCTGCATCGTAGGAATCGACGCTAGCCGCATTCGGATCTACGTTACATGAAGTGAACGAAAACTACAAACAATTGAATGTTGAAATAAATCATGAAACCATGATTTTCGTCTATAACGGATTATATCGTCGAGCAATTGTTACCCATAGAAAATAAACTGGGACATGTTCAAAGTAATCTTGTTACTGTTGATATTAAAATTGCCAAATTGTTTCCCCTTCAAGCTATCGAAATCAGTAGCATACCAAACCAGCAAAGAACATCCATGTTCGTTAAGGACAACAAGTTGTACGTATTAATCCCACATAAGCCATATCAAAGATTTTTTATCAATTGTACTATACAAATACACGAATTTTAATACTGGGCTCATGGAAAACAGATCGCTATTCAACAATGACCTTAATAAGTAAGTCCAGAAGGCAGGAAATATCCGTTTAGCATACTGGGATCAAACTCATTCTGTATATGAAATACATAAGGATGAAGATCTTACGGTTTTTGATGTGGTCGCTGGAGATAAACTTTTTTCTCAAAATACCAGTGAAGTACTGGTATTCGAAACATACAATCACGTTAGTTATTCTCTTCAAATGAAATCTCTCACTCAATGTCTTGGAAGGCTATAGTGAAGGAGTTGCAAAAACCTGCACGTCGCCTACAAACGTTTATCGGTGGTGACAAAAGGCATGGACGATTTGTGACAATGTGACCTCGTCGAAATTAGCAGTGGTAATTTGAAAAATTTACATAAAATCAACAAGGACAACAAGTACTTCCTATCCTTCATCGGCACATTTTCAAAATTTGCATGGGCTTTACCCCTCAAGATCAAAACGGAAACATGTGTAGTCGAAGCATTCAAAACATTTTTCGATTAAGGTGGTAGACGACCACGATTCATTCAAACGGATAACGGAAAAGAATTCTACAACTCCATATTCCACCAGTCCATTCAAAATTATGGGCGATCATCACTATTCGATCTTCATTCACATAAAAACCAGCATAGTGGAACGTTTCAACCGAACTTTGAAAACGCACATGTGGAAACGGTTCAAGTTTCAGGTTAATTACAAATGGGTCGATATTCTACCGGAACTCGTAAACGACTACAATCACACAGTTCACAGCACGATACGCATGAAACCAGTCAACGTTACTAAATCTGACCAACGCCGTTTTTTCTACGGTTTATTGTCCAAAGTACCGTCTCAAGACCAAAAAACAAAATATAACATTGGAGAACAGGTGAGGATCAGCAAATTCAAAGGTACGTTCAAGAAGGGATTGACAAAACAATTTAGGGCACGGAACCTTTTACTGTAGTTCGATTTCATACGGAAACTGTCACACGTATATAATAAAAGATAGTAGCAAAGAAATTTTGAAAGGAAAGTTTTACGAAGAGGAGCTCAGCAAGACTCAGCAGACACGTATGTCATCCAGAAAGTATTGCGTAGAAAAATTAACAAATTGTTGGTGAAATGGCTGGGACTTCCGGAAAATAGTTGGATCAATGCAAACAAAGTGATTCCATGAGTACGTGGAACGTGGTGAAGCGTCTACCTGTTTCGGAATATCAAACTAAAAAAAGGAAAGGCGAGTTGCTAGCCGATAACATTCGTTGTCTTATTGTTGGTTCTTCTGATTGTAGAGAAACTTCATCGCTGGTGGACAATCTTCTGCCCACACCAAATTGGCTAGATTGGAAGAACAGGCACCTGTACGTGTTTTCAAAACGTTTGGAGCAATCAAAGTATCAACAACTGATTAATTTGTACGAAGGACTGGACATAGCCACTATTGAATCCGAAATAAAACCATTCGACCGTTGTCTGGTCCGATTCGACGATGTGATTTTAGAAAACCAGAATGAAATTCGCAACTTTTTCACTTAGGCTCGTCACAAAGGAAAATATCGTTTTTACCTAGCTCACACTTTTCCAAGGTTCCAGAACAGTTACTACGCTACAATGCTAATTTTATTTGTTTGTTTCGTCAAGATCACACTAATCTCAAGCATGTGTACGATAACTTAGTACGAGGAGATTTAAACTACAACGAAATTTCGAAATTCTGCTCTTCTGGTTGGAACAGTAACGATTTCGGATTTGCTACAATCGATATGACTCGAAAACCAAACGACGAAAATTACAGAAACAAAATCAACGACTTTGTGAATGTTGCAACGTTACACGACGTTTAAAATAACCCCATATCAACAAAATCAAAAAACGAAAAATAGAAGACGACTTGAAATTGCGCGATTAAATTGTGAAATGCTTCTAAAGTTTTAAATCCGAAAATCGTGGATTTTATGAAGAGAACAAGCGCGAGGGTCAACCTATCATCGACGCCATAAGCGGTCTCGGTAAAGAGATTAAAAAAGTTACAGAAAAGAACAAGGATCTCATTACGGAACTCATACCTCTTGGCGCTCGAAGTTATGTCGATTTTCCATCACGCCTCTTTCTAGCTCAGACAACCTTCGAAACGTCAAACCATAGGAAGCACTTCATTCTCTACGGATAAGATCGAGTTCGGTCCATTGGCGAGGGATTAACTGAGCACCGCAAAATTTGACAAGGAAGTGGTGTTCGGATTGTACCCGACCATGGAAAATAACGAAAAAGTGATTTGGAAAATTGAAAAATTGAAAGTTACTTTCGAAGGAGACGACGTAAAAGTTAATTTATGTGAAGAAAATTGTTCGGCCAGGTACCCAGGTGCGGTGGGACTGTGGGAATTCATTACCAAAAAATATCCAAAAGTTTACTCGGATGAATATTATCAAAGTTACACGGATATCTTAATATTATCAGATGCTCTGTATAAAAAAAACGACGCCACTCAGATTCGTGTCATATCCAGCAGCGGAGAGAAAGTCAGGAAATTAATCAAAATCTATTTGGAACAATATAAAAATGAAAGCGGTGTTAAACGCTACAACACGTTACCGAAGGAATTCGTGTGGGTGGACGATGTTAGGAAACTCGTGGATCGTTTACTTGTCATATCAGGCGAAAAAATACATGTAATCGTAACTTTCACAACGAAAAGTAAGGCATCGCTGACATGATCAGCACCAAACTCTGCAACTTCATAGGAGCGACAGTAAAGGAATAGGAGACCTGATCAAAATAATCATCACTCTTACACCTTCTTGGAACGTCGCCGAAGGCAAGGGACTCGTGAACGACATCATAAATAAATTACCCTTCGAAATGCATATCCCAGGTTATCAGTACTGTGGACCGGATACCAAACTCGAAAAACGCTTGGAAAAAGGTCACAGGGGAGTGTATCCGTTGGACGTTGCATGCCAAATCACGACATTGCTTACAATACTGAAACAAATCTAGATGCACGTCACGAAGCAGATAGAAAATTGGAACATGCAGCATTCGGGAGACTCATCAGCAGGGACGCTTCTCTGGGAGAACGGGTCGCGGCGTTGGGCACGACCATCGCCATGAACACAAGACGAAAATTGAGATGGGGTTTATAAAAAACACTCCTTAAAAAAATGACAGTCTTGCATAACTCAACTTGCTCCGGAACTGTTGCGTAACACATTTATGATTACGTTCGACGGAGGTGACGAGGATGCCTCAAATATTGTTGAGTTGGCGAAAATAACATCGGAAATTCTACCATCGTGAAAGATGGTTTTCATGGATCATCTTCAAAAAATATGCGGCACAAAAAGCTTGCAAGATCTCGATCCAATGTCAGAGTGCAAGGGAAAAGTTGGGCAACAGATTTGACGAGCATTACAAGGCAAGACAAGGAATGAGACGATACACCGACGATTGGAATAGATCCAATATGGAAACGTAGCACCATTGCACACCTCATTGCGATGTCAGAAGCACGAACTTTCTTCTTCGACTGTCACGATATATAAATAACCTACTGAAAATAAAACTCATCATGTGAATTATTCAAAAACCTAGCGAGAAATCACCCACGAGAAATTAGCAATATCAAGATCTCAGATCACATCGAACACAGAGATTAGTAATATTATTGATCACATCATCGCGCTGAGTGAGACAAAAAGTTTTTTTTGTATTTGTCCCAGAATATATATATATAAATAACATAGCATCATCATGAAGCCCAAGGGTGTCGTGTACCAAATACTTTACTCGAATATGAAAACTCTGGGTGCCCTAGATGGGTTACTCACCAAGAAACAACGAGAAAAGAAACGTTCCTGCTTGTCTAAAGGTCACGGAATGAAATTGTTGTTCAGCACTCCTCAATTGAAACGATTGCAGCGTTCGAGGAAAAAAAAACTCACACGAGAGTTTTTATATTCAGCATTCCAGCAATTCTAGCGGCTTTGGGTGCCGTGGGAAATTTAGCAGGTTGTACTGCCGCCATAGCAGAAACCGTAATCGATGCAAAATAGAACATGACAGAATTGTCAAAACTTGAAAAAGGAGAAAAATAGTAAAGACATCAAGAGAAAAAAATCGACGCTTTGAGCAAGTTTTAAAAAAGAAGGACCACTCATTAACCACGACATTGAATCTCTGATCCAACCGTTGGGAGTCAAACACTTCACAGGGGTTTTCCTGTAAGATTCTTTACCTTCCTCCATAAGAATAAAAGAGTGTGGAGTTGTCAACTCGGACAATTAAGAAAATCCAGGCACACATTGGATATGTTATCTCAAACATTCAAGTGACACTTTCGTTTTCGATTCTTTCGGAAGTATTCCACCGTCGGGTTTAGTAAAATATCTCAAAATCTTCCAACCTTTACTACAACGACGAAAAAATCCAAGGTATCGAGGAAGTGAACAGAAGTCATCTTTGCGTTTCTATGCTCGCCTTTTTGTCTCCAATAAATATCCCATCAATTTAATATATCCAGAAAGAATTGTGGAACCTGAAACATCATCATGGGAGTGTTCCATCTCACCAACGAAACGGTCTTGAAACACACGTTGCACAACGATATCGTCTGTCCTAAAACCATCGCTCTTCGTGCGACATGGCCAGGTGACGATAATAATATTAATGATATCTTCGAGCATGACGTTGTTACAAATAATGCTGATCATTATTGTATATGCTGCATTTCAGATCAAGCCATTTTTCCCTTCCGTGAAACCTCCATTTTCGGCTAATTTTAAGCTACTTAATTCGATATATTAGCTTCTTGCAGCGCTCATTGCGAAATATCTCACGATTTTAGAATTTCCTTTCCTCTCGCCAGGCCAATTTATGCGAGTGTTTAAATTTTATAACAGAATATGTATTTTAAAGTTGTGCTTCGAGCCTATCCAGATACGAGGGCATTGACCTTAAGCACTAGGGAGATTTCTGTCTGCCCCCTCCCCTTCTCTCTGTCTGACCGAGGATGCAAGTTAACAATATAAATTTCTCCGACCACTCTAGAGACGTGTGTAACCGTTGTTGCAACCTGGTGAATGGGTCAAACCTTGAGTTTGTAGAATTGAAAGAACGTGGTGACCGCTGATTGGCTGGATAGGAGGTCACGGGGGTGGGATGGCGAATAGTAAACCCACAGTATATAGAGAGGCTCGCATCCAATCATTCGACATATTTGCCGCAACGGCGAGGGAATCTGAGCGAGCTCCACCAGTGAAATGGAAATTCTAAAAGCGTATATAGTCAGGCGAAAAATCCAGAATTTTTTGGTGAATCTTCGGAAACACATACCGGAGAGAGACCGGATTTGCTCAGTTAGCAAATTTCATCCTGGACCATGAGGGCACCAGGTTTTACCATCTATTTTTTCCCCTTGTAAAATATCACAAATTGTCAAATATCTAGAAAACTTTGAGGGATATTGCAAACATAAATCGAAAAATACCTCCGTCAGAAACCTTCTCCCCTGTTGATTTACATATTATACAACATATCTAATTATGTTTCCAAACCCAAGAAGCAAGCGGGGTATTCAAAAAAATTTCGACAAATTTTTAATAATAAATTTCTCCTCAAGCAGAGATCGCAGAGAAACCGAACTGTCATCCCCGACCACTATCGGCACCGTCATCATGACAGCATATTTCACCCTCTGAAAATTTTCCAATGGCCGGTGTTTAAAAAAATCCATGTTTCCAAACCCTAAATTCAAGGACAACATTATAGAATATTTGGAAGATTGTCATCATCCCTATTTTCGCAACCATCACCTCCGAGGGACCGAATTTTCTGTGCTCCCATCGCCTGGACGCCCTCTCTCATCCTAGATCACAAGCGGCACCTGTCATCATGGCAACTGATTTGACCCTCTGATGGTCATGGTAAAAAATCGAAAAATCGCAGAGGTCTCGAGAATTGTTAAGATATCGATCACGTGCGATCTGTTCCTTTTCAACTTCAACCAGATTGAACCGATAACACAAGGCCGCAAATTGAATTCAATTTAATGTTGTTTTTTGTTTAATAGGTGAACTTTATTATTTGTGCCATGCTGATCACGAATATGAAAATCGTTTTTCTATATCACGCAAGGTTTTCTTACAAATCAAATTTCAAAATTTGGGCTTTGTCCAATATTGCATGCTGTTTTATTATAATTTTTCTTTTCTTCAATCAGAATAAGTAGCTTATCACACTAAATGCATCAAAATGTTTATTTTAAAATGAATATAGACAGTCACAAAGGACCCATATAATATAGAAAACGACATAGAGCAGTATATAATATACACACGAGAAAATCATTACACAATACATATTTTTTCAGATCTGTTTAGCACGCTTTCTCCTGTAAGCTTTCCTAACTTTCTTGTGATTTTCTTCTGACGTTTCTCTGTACAATGCCCAACAGTAGTCAGCCATCATGCTAACACTCCAATGTCCTTGATACCTTTTCTCCATATCCCTCATGTCCTGATGGAACCGTTCGCCTTGTTCCTCACATAATTCACCGAGATTTTGTGGAAAGCTATCAAGGTGTGAATGCATGTTATAACCCAGCTCTTGAAATTTAAGTAACATATTCTCAACAATTCCTCTGTAATTAGGACTTTTGTGTTTCCCCAAGAAGTTCAACACTACACTTTTAAATGTTATCCAAGCATCTCTTTCAGCTAGAGTCATTGTTTCCTCGAAGTCTTTACCATTCATTAATTTCCTAATGTCTGGTCCAACAAATAAAAACAACTTATTTCACTTTGCCGTACGACAGGGATGGAAATTTGTTGCATATGAACTGAAAACATTGTCCTTCCTTCTTAAGTGCTTTCACAAATTGTTTAATCAGCCCTAATTTGATATGAACAGGGGGAAGTGCAACTTTCTTAGGACTGACTAAATGTTGTTGTACGATGTTCTTTGAACCCGGGTTTAACGTTTTCCGTATTGGTCATTATTTTCTTTCCCTGTGGTAATTTCGTGCCCTACTATCCCACTCACAGATGTAACGTGGCATTTTCTTATATCCACATTGTAGTCCAAGTAAAATGTTCAAAACATTAATATCACCACACACCAACCAACCATGGTCCTCATATATAATGTCATTAAGAACAAGTTGCATATTGCTGCAGGTTTCTTTTAGTGACACAGAATGAGCAATAGGAACCGAGGGAGACTTATTTCCATTATGTAACAAAACAACTTGTTTTATTCGAGTCAATGAATAGCCTCCAATCAGTTGAAAGACAAGGAAAATTTAACTTATCTAACAGGCACAAACTCTTTTTCTCGGTGTCTGTACCAGGAAAATGTTGTTTCACAAGCCAGCAAGTTCATTTCGTTAAGTCTGGAACCATGAATCTCAGCTGATTCTTTAGATAAATTTAGGTCTCTAACTAAACCATTGAGTTCGCTTTGCATGAACGGTACAGGGTTCAGAGATCCGTGAGGGGGGTCATAAATGTCATCTTCCATTTCACTTCCTTCCACTGAATCACTTAGTGAACCAGGATCACTCAAGACTTGATGGAGTTATCGGTACAGGCAAGTCTGGACCGTGCAACGCAGGTCTCATTGCAGAGGGAATATTGGGATACACTATCCTCTTCTTGTTTCTAATATTTCGACCTACACTTTCACAGGAACAGAAGTAACAATCATTGCTGTCATCCTGAGGCTCCCTCCACATCATGGGTATTGCAAATGGTATAGATGGCCGCTTTCCCGTGCTCCAGTTTCGTAAAGATTCCACACATGATCTAGATAACTCGTGTGGGGCCCACGATTTATCTTGATCTCCTAGTTTCATTTTAAAGTATGCGTAATATGCTCTGCTTACAAAATCTGTAATTTCTTGTCTCTGTACCCGGGGAACAAATTCAAAGCAGATGTAGAAAAACACATCTGGGTTATTCAGACAACCACGAGATGCCATGGCCACACCACACGATGTACCACACTGAACAATCAAATGTTAATATAGGAGAACAACGTATCATGGAAGCAAATTAGGACTTTTGACTGTTACATATAAAATTAATATCAAATGATATGTCAATGTTTTACATAGTATTATTTTCAGCATTTAGGCAAAAAACATATAATTAATTTAAATAAAACAAAACTTCTCTGTATTTAAAGCTTTTTGTCTTTATTACTTGTTGAATAATTTTGAAACGTACCAGTGACATCTAGCGACAATCACTTCAATTGCACTGAAACGTGCATAGCACAACCCACATATATAAATCGTGAATTGTAAAAAAATCTTGCGTGATGTGAGAAAACTAATGCCACTTTCTGCATCAGCAAGTTCAAATAGATGTAAAACACCCAAAATTATAAAAACAACAGAAGCCATGAGGCCCTGTGTAATCGACGTTTTGAAACCCTAAATTCAAGGAAGTTGTTCAACAAAATTTTCGTAAAACAGGTGTTCATCCAGATCTTCGCAACCATCGACAGCAGAGAGGCCGAAGTTTCTGTCTTCACACGGCCTGGATGCCCTATGCTATCCTCGACAACAATAGACAACTGTCATCATGGTAACAAATTGGAACCCTGAATTTTTTCTGCCCCATGCTAAAAAATCAAAAAAATCAGAAATATCTCGAGAATAGTTAAAGATATCGATTATATGCGACCTGTTCTTTTCCTATCTCAACCAGCTTCAATTGAAAATCCATATTACGAAACCCTAAATCCAATAGGGTGTTCTAACATTTTGGGACAAAATGTTGATCCTTCATATTTTTGCAACCATTTAATACAGTATTTTCTGTATTCACATCGCCTGAATTTCCTCTGTCATCCTCATCCACAATCGACACCTGTCATCATGCTACCAGATGCAACCCTGTGAAATTTATCCCATAGTAAGAATTCGATAAGTCGCAAATATCTTGAGAACATTTAAAGATATTGATCATGTGCGACTTGCTATTTTCTGATCTCAACCAACTTTAACCGGAAATCCATGTTTGGAAACATTAATTTCAAAGAGGGTGGTAAAACAAATTTGGACAACATTTCATCATCCATATCTTCGGAACCATTGATAGCAGAGAAACCGGATTTTCTGTGTTCATTTCGACTGGATGCTTTTTGTCGTCCTTGATCACAATCGAAACCTCTCATTATGGTACGGGGTTTGACCGAGTAAATCTTTCTGTTGCATGGTAATAGTGGAAAACATGCAAATATCTTGAGATTGGTTATAGCTATCGATCATGTGCAACCTCATCCTTTCCGATCTAAACTAGCTTCAAATGAAAATCCATGTTTCGAAACCCTAACCGCAAGGGAGGTGTTCAACATCTTTGGACAAAGTTATGATCAACCCAATCTTCTCAACATGAACTCAGAGAGACCGGATTTTCCGTGTTCACATCACCTGGATGCCTCTTGTCATACTCGACAACGATCCACACCGTACATCATGGTACCATAAAAGACCAACTGTAATTTTTCTGCCCTATGCTAAAGAATAGAAAATTCGCAAACACCTCACGAATAGTTAAATATATCCAACACGTAAGATCTGTTCCTTTCCGATCTCAAAAAGCTTCAACCGAAAATCCATGCTTCGAAAAACGAAAGGCGAGAGGGGAGGGGGGGTTGTTGAAAAAATTGGGAAAAAATTGAATTATCTTCCATGAGACATGAAACAGAATTAAAATACCCAAACTTTGGGAAAGAAACATGATTCTACCAATGCACGAAAAGAGTAGCACTGTAAAATATAAATATTACATAGCAATCTGTCTATCTTCATTAGATCTAAAAATATACAAAAGAATCTTAGATAGTAGACTAGGAGATGAAGTAGAGGAGGAGTAAGAAGAAGAACAAGCAGCTTCCAGAATAAGAAGACAAACGCGAGATCACATTTTTACGCTACGACAAGTCAAAGATAAATTTCGTAGCAGAGGTAATTAACTACTTGTAGCCTTTTTGGGTTTAAAAGTAGGTTTTCATACAGTACAACGACAACAACTATGGTCTACATTACAGAAAATCGGAGACTCAAAAAAAACTAGTAAGAAGAATACAAAGTGTCTACAAGACAGTTAAAGGAATAGTGAAAAAAGAGGCAATAAATCAAGAACTTATTTTGAACAAAGGAGTTAAACATGGCGATAGCCTCAGCATCTTACTATTTATAATACTACGGGATCAAATATATAAACAATGTAGTAGTGTAAAAGACCATATTATAAACTCGAGAAATGATGAGCCCCCTCAGGCAGATTTGGCTACACTTAAAACAAGCTCAACATGCCCATATGAGCTTTTTGCTCAAGTGTGGAACCCTGTCTAATCCAAGATTTTTGTAAAAATGCCCTCGGGAATTTCCCGTGAAATGATGACCCCCTCAGATTGATTTGGCTACACTTACAAAAGCCACATCTGTGAGATTGTTGTCCATAAGCTTGTCAAAAATATGCCCCTCCTGATGTTTTTTTGGCTACACTTAAAAATAAGCCCCCCTCACCCACACATACACACACACACACAGGTTTACTTCTGGTTTATTTCTATTGCATCATGTTGTGCAACAAATTATTATCCAATATTATGATGCAAGAGCTTTTGCATTATGTTGTGCAACAAATTATTATCCAATATTATGCAACAAATTATGATGCAAGAGCTTTTGCATCATGTTGTGCAACAAATTATTACCCAATATTATGCAACAAATTATGATGCAAGAGCTATTGCATTACATATCAGTTAGTATTGTGAGATTGGCTGAGGAGTACAGATGTGTTGTTGCATTGCTCCTTATACAGGTCTGATATTTGACACTTCTTGCTTGTTTGTTGTAATCCACTCATATTTAGAGTCAGGTTTATAACTGCCCCAATTTATTATACATGACACATGGTATTAGGTCATTGTTTTTCTAGGACATGCCTGTGTAGACATGCATTTGTGCTAGGGCAGTGCTTCTGTACTTATTCTACCTTTGTGCATGTAGGCTATCAGCTTTATACAACCTGTCATAGGTTTCTTAAGTATTGAGTTTTGATTTGAACCCCAAGAAATTTTATATAAATACCAAAGCCAAAAAAAATTAACACACATACACACACACACACACACTAAATATACAAAACACACTGCTGAACCCAACTGATATTTTTTTATTAAGCATAGAACTTTGATTTGAATCCAAGAAATTTTATATAATAAACATAACAAAATTCTAATATTTATTTTTGTTTAACAGGTTCAACAAGTTTTGAGCACATAAGCAGTTTCTGAGGAATACAAGGCAGCAGCAGCAGCAAGCAATTAACTTATAGAATGTGTATTTTATCTAATTGCATGGATAATCTTGACACAGGATTTTTTGAGAGAAGATGTATTTCAAAATACATAAAATCTAAGTCACTTGTTGATGATTTAAAGCTTAGATTCTTTGACCTGTCCGAGTATGACCTGTTTACAGTGCAAAATGAAACTGAAATGCAGTGGGTGCTTGCCAGTGACAGGCCATTCCAATGCCTCTATCTCAATTTTATCACCAAGTTTGAAAGGCTTGTATACAGCAGGTTCAGGAGAATTGTTGGATTGTTTGTTAATTTTTATACAGACAGGTGCCATTATGATTTAAGGTTGAAATTGTATGACAATTATTGGTTCAACAATTGCTATGAGCATTGTTTAGAGTATAGGATGCCTATGATTGCATCTCAGAGTTTAAATTGGAGACATTATACATATTCAAATAAAATTATTATCAGAATATCTATAGATAAGAAGATTGAATTTGTTACAACTGATAATGGGAATTTGTACAGTGGTGAAGATTTCAATCCAGAGTTTGTATCATATTCCAACTATATATATTTGAATGAGCTTGTCATGTATTTTATAAGGCAAAAATTTAGAGATTGCACTTATGATTGTATTGTTGAGGCACTGGGGCAGAATAAGTTGCATGACATATGCAACTGTGGGAGAGTTTTGTCCAGCCTCTCAGTGTGATTTCAGGCACAGGAATCTGGCAGTTGGGAATCAACTCGCAGCAGGCAGCCCTGATTATGTCAGCAGAGAAAGCAATCAAGGTAAATAAATATTTGCTGCAAGTGTAAATCCCAGCCCATCATAGCCAGGCTCGGGTCTGTATGCAGGAAGAGGCAAGATATTTGTTTGAAATCTGCTTGGGTATAATTTTCTGAATCCTGTACCTAATAATAGCATCACAGCATAACTCTGATAGAGATAGGGACATTGAGTATAAACCTCTATAAGATATGACAACCTGCAACAATCTGGATGTATGAGATGTTTTATTGATTCTCTATTTTTCAGGCTCTCTTGTTACAATCTTGTTTCTCTCTATTGCCATCACTATAATAATATCTGCCACATGTTCTATGATTATATGCTCTAACAACGTAAACCTGAAAACATATCTGTAACCAATAACTTGTCAGTAATCAATTCTAAAAAGTTTAATTTTTAATAGGCTCTTCCTGTCTTGTTTTACATGCAGTTCCAAATCCCTGCCCATCAGTGTTGTAGAAATATCAGCCAGGCTCGGGTTTATGTGTGGGAAGAGGCAAGATATTTGTTTGAAATCTGCTTGGGTATAATTTTCTGATGCCTGTACCTAATAATAGCATCACTGCATAGCTCTGTCAGAGATAGGGACATATTTTTCAGGCTCTCTTGTTACAATCTTGTTTCTCTCTGCATCACTATAATAATATCTGCCACATGTTCTATGATTATATGCTCTAACAACTTCAATGAAAACATATTTGTAATCAATAAAAATTATTCTTGTCAGTAATCAATTCTAACAAGTTTAATTCTTAATAGGCTCTTCTCCTCATCAGTGTAACAAATTTCCTGTCTTGTTTCATATGCAGTTCCATCCCTGCCCATCAGTGCTGTAGAAATATCAGCCAGGCACGGGTCTGTGTGTAGGAACAGGCAAGATATTTGTAGTTGAAATTTGCATGCAATAATCTGGATGTATGAGATGTTTTATTGATTATATGTTTCTGTATTTTTCAGGCTCTCTTGTTACAATCTTGTTTCTCTCTGCAATATTGCCACCACTATAATAATATCTGCCACATGTTCTATGCTAACAACTTCATAATCTAAACCTGAAAACATATCTGTAATCAATAACAGTAATCAATTCTAACAAGTTTAATTTTTAATAGGCTCTTCTCCTGTCTTGTTTTGCATGTAGTTCCAAATCCCTGCTCATCAGTGCTGTAGAAATATCAGCCAGGCTCGGGTCTGTATGCAGGAAGAGGCATAGTTGAAATCTGCTTGGGTATAATTTTCTGAAGTCTGTACCTAATAATAACATCACAGCATAACTCTGATAAAGAAGCAGCCATTAATGCAGATATTTGTGAAAACATTGACAGGCAAGACAGTGACCCTGGAGGTAAATCCAGATGACACTGTTGCTGCTATAAAGCAGAAAATACAGGATAAGGAGGGAATCCCTCCCGATCAACAGAGGCTCATATTTGCATGCAAGCAGCTTGAGGATGACAGGGTGCTTTCAGATTACAACATACAGAAGGAATCAATAAAATATAGTTATATTCAGAACAAAACCTCCATAAGATATGACAACCTGCAACAATCTGGATGTATGAGATGTTTTATTGATTTTATATTTCTGTATTTTTCAGGCTCTCTTGTTACAATCTTGTTTCTCTCTGCACCATCACTATAATAATATCTGCTACATGTTCTATGCTAACAACTTCATAATCGATGCATGAAAACATATCTGTAATCAATAATTGTCAGTAATCAATTCTAACAAGTTTAATTCTTAATAGGCTCTTCTCCTCATCAGTGTAAAAAATTTCCTGCATTGTTTCACATGCAGTTCCATCCCTGCCCATCAGTGCTGTAGAAATATCAGCCAGGCTCCGGTCTGTGTGCAGGAAGAGGCATGATACCTGCAGTGGTACATAAAATTTTGAAATCTGCTTGGGTATAATTTTCTGAAGCCTGTACCTCATCACAGCACAGCTCTGTCAGAGATAGGGACATTGAGTATAAACTTAATTGAAAACATATCTGTAATCAATAAGTCACTAACAAGTTTAAATCTTAATAGGCTCTTCTCTGTGTTGTTTCACATGCAGTTCCATCCCTGCCCATCAGTGCTGTAGAAATATCAGCCAGGCTCGGGGGGTCTGTATGCAGGAACAGGCATAGTTGAAATCTGCTTGGGTATAATTTTCTGAAGCCTGTACCTAATAATAACATCACAGCACAGCTCTGTCAGAGACAGGGACATTGAGTATAAACTTTATTGTGAAAACATATCTGTAATCAATAATCATTATTCTCATCAGTAATCAATTCCTTCTCATCAGTGTAACAAATTTCCTGTCTTGTTTCACATGCAGTTCCATCCCTGCCCATCAGTGCTGTAGAAATATCAGCCATGCTCGGGGGGTCTGTATGCACGAACAGGCATAGTTGAAATCTGCTTGGGTATAATTTTCTGAAGCCTGTACCTAATAATAACATCACAGCACAGCTCTGTCAGAGACAGGAACATTGAGTATAAACCTCTATAAGATATGACAACCTGCAACAATCTGGATGTATGAGATGTTTTATTGTTTTTATGTTTCTGTATTTTTCAGGTTCTCTCTTGTTACAATCTCATTGCCCTGCCACATGTTCTATGATTATATGCTCTAACAACTTATCTGTAATCAATAATAATTTTTCTTGTCAGTAGCTCTTCTCATCAGTGTAACAAATTTCCTGTCTTGTTTTGCATGCAGTTCCAAATCCCTACCCATCAGTGCTCAGCCAGGCTCGGGTCTGTATGTAGGAAGAGGCAAGATATTTGTTTGAAATCTGCTCTGAAGCCTGTACCTAATAACAGCATCACAGCATAACTCTGTCAGAGATAGGGACATTGAGTTTAAATTTAATTGAAAACATATCTGTAATCAATAAGTCAGTAATCAATTCTAACAAGTTTAATTTTCTTCTCATGAATGTAGCAAATTTCCTCTCTTGTTTCACATTTCCAAATCCCTTCACATCAGGGCTCAGCCAGGCTCGGGTCTGTATGCAGGAAGAGGCAAGATATTTGTTTGAAATCTGCTATGAAGCCTGTACCTCATCACAGCACAGCTCTGTCAGAGATAGGGACATTGAGTATAAATTTAATTATATTCAGAACAAACCTCTATAAGATATGACAACCTGCAACAATCTGGATGTATGAGATGTTTTGTTTCTGTATTTTTCAGGCTCTCTTGTTACAATCTTGTTTCTCTCTGCAACGTTGCCATCACTATAATAATATCTGCCACATGTTCTATCTAACAACTTCATAATCGATGCAAATAAATAAACCTGAAAACATATCTGTAATCAATAATAATCTTGTCAGTAATTAATTCTAACTCATCAGTGTAACAAATTTCCTGTCTTGTTTCACATTTCCAAATCCCTGCCCATCAGTGCTGTAGAAATATCAGCCAGGCTCGGGTCTGTGTGCAGGAAGAGGCAAGATATTTGTTTGAAATCTGCTTGGGTATAATTTTCTGAAGCCTGTACCTAATAATAGCATCACAGAATAGCTCTGATAGAGAAGCAGCCATTATAAATATACATATAATGCAGATATTTGTGAAAATATTGACAGGCAAGACAGTGACCCTGGAAGTAAATCCAGAAGACACTGTTGCTGCTTTATAGCTGCTGCTGATAATCTGATTCTGATATTTTCCACCATTGTTCCTATATAAACGTTTCAACATACGTTTCAACATACATACGTTGAAACGTTTATATAGGAACAATGGTGGAAAATATCAGAATCAGATTATCAGCAGCAGCTATAAAGCAGCAACAGTGTCTTCTGGATTTACCTCCAGGGTCACTGTCTTGCCTGTCAATGTTTTCACAAATATCTGCATTATATGTATATTTATAATGGCTGCTTCTCTACCAGAGCTATGCTGTGATGCTATTATTAGGTACAGGCTTCAGAAAATTATACACAAGCAGATTTCAAACAAATATCTTGCCTCTTCCTGCACACAGACCCGAGCCTGTCTGATATTTCTACAGCACTGATGGGCAGGGATTTGGAAATCTGAAACAAGACAGGAAATTTGTTACACTGATGAGTTAGAATTAATTACAGACAAGATTATTATTGATTACAGATATGTTTTCAGGTTTATTTATTTGCATCGATTATGAAGTTGTTAGATAGAACATGTGGCAGATATTATTATAGTGATGACAATGTTGCAGAGAGAAACAAGATTGTAACAACAGAGCCTGAAAAATACAGGAACAAAACATCTCATACATCCAGATTGTTGCAGGTTGTCATATCTTATAGAGGTTTGTTCTTAATATAATTAAATTTATACTCAATGTCCCTATCTCTGACAGAGCTGTGCTGTGATGAGGTACAGGCTTCAGAGCAGATTTCAAACAAATATCTTGCCTCTTCCTGCATACAGACCCGAGCCTGGCTGAGCACTGATGTGAAGGGATTTGGAACTGCATGTAAAACAAGAAGGAAATTTGTTACACTGATGAGAAGAAAATTAAACTTGTTAGAATTGATTATTGAGAATTATTGATTATAGATATATGTCCCTATCTCTGACAGAGCTGTGCTGTGATGAGGTACAGGCTTCAGAGCAGATTTCAAACAAATATCTTGCCTCTTCCTGCATACAGACCCGAGCCTGGCTGAGCACTGATGTGAAGGGATTTGGAAATGTGAAACAAGAGAGGAAATTTGTTACACTGATGAGAAGAAAATTAAACTTGTTAGAATTGATTACTGACTTATTGATTACAGATATGTTTTCAATTAAATTTAAACTCAATGTCCTTATCTCTGACAGAGTTATGCTGTGATGCTGTTATTAGGTACAGGCTTCAGAGCAGATTTCAAACAAATATCTTGCCTCTTCCTACATACAGACCCGAGCCTGGCTGAGCACTGATGGGTAGGGATTTGGAACTGCATGCAAAACAAGACAGGAAATTTGTTACACTGATGAGAAGAGCTACTGACAAGAAAAATTATTATTGATTACAGATAAGTTGTTAGAGCATATAATCATAGAACATGTGGCAGGGCAATGAGATTGTAACAAGAGAGAACCTGAAAAATACAGAAACATAAAAACAATAAAACATCTCATACATCCAGATTGTTGCAGGTTGTCATATCTTATAGAGGTTTATACTCAATGTTCCTGTCTCTGACAGAGCTGTGCTGTGATGTTATTATTAGGTACAGGCTTCAGAAAATTATACCCAAGCAGATTTCAACTATGCCTGTTCGTGCATACAGACCCCCCGAGCCTGGCTGATATTTCTACAGCACTGATGGGCAGGGATGGAACTGCATGTGAAACAAGACAGGAAATTTGTTACACTGATGAGAAGGAATTGATTACTGACAAGAATAATGATTATTGATTACAGATATGTTTTCACAATAAAGTTTATACTCAACGTCCCTGTCTCTGACAGAGCTGTGCTGTGATGTTATTATTAGGTACAGGCTTCAGAAAATTATACCCAAGCAGATTTCAACTATACCTGTTCCTGCATACAGACCCCCCGAGCCTGGCTGATATTTCTACAGCACTGATGGGCAGGGATGGAACTGCATGTGAAACAACACAGAGAAGAGCCTATTAAGAATTAAACTTGTTAGTGACTTATTGATTACAGATATGTTTTCAATTAAGTTTATACTCAATGTCCCTATCTCTGACAGAGCTGTGCTGTGATGAGGTACAGGCTTCAGAAAATTATACCCAAGCAGATTTCAAAATTTTATGTACCACTGCAGGTATCATGCCTCTTCCTGCACACAGACCGGAGCCTGGCTGATATTTCTACAGCACTGATGGGCAGGGATGAAACTGCATGTGAAACAATGCAGGAAATTTTTTACACTGATGAGGAGAAGAGCCTATTAAGAATTAAACTTGTTAGAATTGATTACTGACAATTATTGATTACAGATATGTTTTCATGCATCGATTATGAAGTTGTTTGCATAGAACATGTGGCAGATATTATTATAGTGATGGTGCAGAGAGAAACAAGATTGTAACAAGAGAGCCTGAAAAATACAGAAATATAAAATCAATAAAACATCTCATACATCCAGATTGTTGCAGGTTGTCATATCTTATAGAGGTTTTGTTCTGAATATAACTATATTTTATTGATTCCTTCTGTATGTTGTAATCTGAAAGCACCCTGTCATCCTCAAGCTGCTTGCATGCAAATATGAGCCTCTGTTGATCGGGAGGGATTCCCTCCTTATCCTGTATTTTCTGCTTTATAGCAGCAACAGTGTCCTCTGGATTTACCTCCAGGGTCACTGTCTTGCCTGTCAATGTTTTCACAAATATCTGCATTAATGGCTGCTTCTTTATCAGAGTTATGCTGTGATGTTATTATTAGGTACAGGCTTCAGAAAATTATACCCAAGCAGATTTCAACTATGCCTCTTCCTACATACAGACCCGAGCCTGGCTGATATTTCTACAGCACTGATGAGCAGGGATTTGGAACTACATGCAAAACAAGACAGGAGAAGAGCCTATTAAAAATTAAACTTGTTAGAATTGATTACTGTTATTGATTACAGATATGTTTTCAGGTTTAGATTATGAAATTGTTAGCATAGAACATGTGGCAGATATTATTATAGTGGTGGCAATATTGCAGAGAGAAACAAGATTGTAACAAGAGAGCCTGAAAAATACAGAAACATAAAATCAATAAAACATCTCATACATCCAGATTGTTGCAGGTTGTCATATCTTATAGAGGTTTTGTTCTGAATATAACTATATTTTATTGATTCCTTCTGTATGTTGTAATCTGAAAGCACCCTGTCATCCTCAAGCTGCTTGCATGCAAATATGAGCCTCTGTTGATCGGGAGGGATTCCCTCCTTATCCTGTATTTTCTGCTTTATAGCAGTAACAGTGTCATCTGGATTTACCTCCAGGGTCACTGTCTTGCCTGTCAATGTTTTCACAAATATCTGCATTAATGGCTGCTTCTTTATCAGAGTTATGCTGTGATGTTATTATTAGGTACAGGCTTCAGAAAATTATACCCAAGCAGATTTCAACCATGCCTCTTCCTACATACAGACCCGAGCCTGGCTGATATTTCTAAAGCACTGATGAGCAGGGATTTGGAACTACATGCAAAACAAGACAGGAGAAGAGCCTATTAAAAATTAAACTTGTTAGAATTGATTACTGTTATTGATTACAGATATGTTTTCAGGTTTAGATTATGAAGTTGTTAGCATAGAACATGTGGCAGATATTATTATAGTGGTGGCAATATTGCAGAGAGAAACAAGATTGTAACAAGAGAGCCTGAAAAATACACAAACATAAAATCAATAAAACATCTCATACATCCAGATTATTGCATGCAAATTTCAAATACAAATATCTTGCCTGTTCCTACACATAGACCCGAGCCTGGCTGATATTTCTACAGCACTGATGGGCAGGGATGGAACTGCATATGAAACAAGACAGGAAATTTGTTACACTGATGAGGAGAAGAGCCTATTAAGAATCAAACTTGTTAGAATTGATTACTGACAAGAATATTTTTTATTGATTACAAATATGTTTTCATTGAAGTTGTTAGAGCATATAATCATAGAACATGTGGCAGATATTATTATAGTGATGCAGAGAGAAACAAGATTGTAACAAGAGAGCCTGAAAAATATGTCCCTATCTCTGACAGAGCTATGCTGTGATGCTATTATTAGGTACAGGCATCAGAAAATTATACCCAAGCAGATTTCAAACAAATATCTTGACTTTTCCCACACATAAACACGAGCCTGGCTGATATTTCTACAGCACTGACGGGCAGGGATTTGGAACTGCATGTAAAACAAGACAGGAAGAGCCTATTAAAAATTAAACTTGTTAGAATTGATTACTGACAAGTTATTGATTACAGATATGTTTTCAGGTTTACGTTGTTAGAGCATATAATCATAGAACATGTGGCAGATATTGTTATAGTGATGGCAATATTGCAGAGAGAAACAAGATTGTAACAAGAGAGCCTGAAAAATACAGAATCAATAAAACATCTCATACATCCAGATCGTTGCAGGTTGTGATATCTTATAGAGGTTTGTTCTGAATATTTTATTGATACTCAATGTCCCTAACTCTATCAGAGTTATGCTGTGATGCTATTATTAGGTACAGGCTTCAGAAAATTATACCCAAGCAGATTTCAAACAAAAATCTTGCCTCTTCCTGCATACAGACCCGAGCCTGGGTGTGATGGGCAGGGATTTGTAACTGCATGTGAAACAAGACAGGAAATTTATTACACTGATGAGAAGATCCTATACAGCATATAATCATAGAGCATGTGGCAGATATTATTATAGTGATGCCAATAGAGAGAAAAAAGATTGTAACAAGAGAGCCTGAAAAATAGAGAATCAATAAAACATCCCATACATCCAGATTGTTGCAGGTTGTCATATCTTATAGAGGTTTGTTCTGAATATAGATACTCAATGTCCCTATCTCTATCAGAGTTATGCTGTGATGCTATTATTAGGTACAGGATTCAGAAAATTATACCCAAGTAGATTTCAAACAAATATCTTGCCTCTTCCTGCATACAGACCCGAGCCTGGCTATGATGGGCTGGGATTTACACTTGCAGCAAATATTTATTTACCTTGATTGCTTTCTCTGCTGACATAATCAGGGCTGCCTGCTGCGAGTTGATTCCCAACTGCCAGATTCCTGTGCCTGAAATCACACTGAGAGGCTGGACAAAACTCTCCCACAGTTGCATATGTCATGCAACTTATTCTGCCCCAGTGCCTCAACAATACAATCATAAGTGCAATCTCTAAATTTTTGCCTTATAAAATACATGACAAGCTCATTCAAATATATATAGTTGGAATATGATACAAACTCTGGATTGAAATCTTCACCACTGTACAAATTCCCATTATCAGTTGTAACAAATTCAATCTTCTTATCTATAGATATTCTGATAATAATTTTATTTGAATATGTATAATGTCTCCAATTTAAACTCTGAGATGCAATCATAGGCATCCTATACTCTAAACAATGCTCATAGCAATTGTTGAACCAATAATTGTCATACAATTTCAACCTTAAATCATAATGGCACCTGTCTGTATAAAAATTAACAAACAATCCAACAATTCTCCTGAACCTGCTGTATACAAGCCTTTCAAACTTGGTGATAAAATTGAGATAGAGGCATTGGAATGGCCTGTCACTGGCAAGCACCCACTGCATTTCAGTTTCATTTTGCACTGTAAACAGGTCATACTCGGACAGGTCAAAGAATCTAAGCTTTAAATAATCAACAAGTGACTTAGATTTTATGTATTTTGAAATACATCTTCTCTCAAAAAATCCTGTGTCAAGATTATCCATGCAATTAGATAAAATACACATTCTATAAGTTAATTGCTTGCTGCTGCTGCTGCCTTGTATTCCTCAGAAACTGCTTATGCGCTCAAAACTTGTTGTACCTGTTAAACAAAAATAAATATTAGAATTTTGTTATGTTTATTATATAAAATTTCTTGGGATTCAAATCAAAATTCTATGCTTAATAAAAAAATATCAGTTGGGTTCAGCAGTGTGTTTTGTATATTTAGTGTGTGTGTGTGTGTGTATGTGTGTTAATTTTTTTTGGCTTTGGTATTTATATAAAATTTCTTGGGGTTCAAATCAAAACTCTATACTTAATAAACCTATGACAGGTTGTATAAAGCTGATAGCCTACATGCACAAAGGTAGAATAAGTACAGAAGCACTGCCCTAGCACAAATGCATGTCTACACAGGCATGTCCTAGAAAAACAATGACCTAATACCATGTGTCATGTATAATAAATTGGGGCAGTTATAAACCTGACTCTAAATATGAGTGGATTACAACAAACAAGCAAGAAGTGTCAAATATCAGACCTGTATAAGGAGCAATGCAACAACACATCTGTACTCCTCAGCCAATCTCACAATACTAACTGATATGTAATGCAATAGCTCTTGCATCATAATTTGTTGCATAATATTGGGTAATAATTTGTTGCACAACATGATGCAAAAGCTCTTGCATCATAATTTGTTGCATAATATTGGATAATAATTTGTTGCACAACATAATGCAAAAGCTCTTGCATCATAATATTGGATAATAATTTGTTGCACAACATGATGCAATAGAAATAAACCAGAAGTAAACATGTGTGTGTGTGTGTGTGTGTGTGTGTGGGTGGGTGAGGGGTGCTTAATTTTAAGTGTAGCCAAAAAAACATCAGGAGGGGCATATTTTTGACAAGCTTATGGACAACAATCTCACAGATGTGGCTTTTGTAAGTGTAGCCAAATCAATCTGAGGGGGGTCATACTTTCCCGGGAAATTCCCGAGGGCATTTTTACAAAAATCTTGGATTAGACAGGGTGCCACACTTGAGCAAAAAGCTCATATGGGCATGTTGAGCTAGTTTTAAGTGTAGCCAAATCTGCCTGAGGGGGGCTCATACTTTCTCGGGTTTATAATATGTACTTTTACACTACTCAATGTTGAAGAAGAACTCAAAAATGTAAAGTTGGGAATAGGAAACTAAAACCAGTTTATGTACAATCATTACTATATGCTGATTACGTAGTATTAATAACATCAACTAAACAGGAACTACAATATACAGAAATAGAATAGGCCAGCTCATTATATGAAGCATACATGAAAGCATGGAAATGAAGAGAGATTGGAGAAAAATGGCAAGGGGAACAGCTAGAACAAGTGAATAGTTATGAATATTTGTAAGCAATAATAACAGGCAAAGGAAAAGTAGAAGAAGAAATAAATAACATCGTTCTAAAGAACAAATAAATTATATTACCAAATAAGTAATTCAGTAGTATGAAAGAAGGATGTGGGTACAAGAAAATACTAAATTAGGGATTTGTAAAACCATATTTACACCAACAATGTTGTATGGCATAGAAAGCTTAACGCTCCAAAATAAGCATAAAATTAGATTAACAGCAACAGGGAAGGAAGCCTTAGAAGAGTTGTAGTAAAAAACAGAAGATACAGAATCAATCAGTTAAAGAGATAATAGAGAGAAAAACACTTTGTTGGTATATTCAGGTTATGAGAATGGGAGAAGAGTGAAAACCGAAGAAAGTAATTAAAGCGAGATCAAAAGGAAGGAGAGGAAGAGGAAGACCTCGGATAAAATGGGAGCAATATCTGTCAGAGGAAATTAATATAAATTAAGAGATTGGCACAAGTTAGGAAGACTTTTAGCAAATTGCCGAAGGACCCCGACGCCTAACAGGCTAAAGGGGAAGATGAGGTAAGTAAGTAAGTATGTTTTGAATGATTTTCGGGTCTTGTTGAATGATTTGTTACCTTTTAAGCGCAAAGCGCCTTGAAGAGTACGAATCTGGATCGAGTCCTTGTCACGGGCGAGGCATCAGGAAATCCTGTTATAACAAGCAATAACCAGACAGTAGGAGAAGCTGGTATTTTTCAGTGGTCTCTTTGGAAAATATATTTGCATGAAAACCGACTTAACATGTTCGAGATTATTCACTTTGCCAAGGTGTTTCCTGAACGAATTCTTGTTTGTTACCTGCAGATGACATTACTAGTGTACAATGCAAGAGTGACCTGTCTTATTTACCTTGTGAAGAGAACAACACCCGCGAAAATAATAGCCCGCTTAATAAAACTGCAAATGATTTGCCCAGACACACCTTACCACATTGTAGGATAAAACACGTGCGAAACTTAATATATATATATATATATATATATATATATATATATACGAGGCGCATCCAGAAAGTAAGTTTCCCTATTTAAAAAAAAAAACAACAACACAGTTTCAGGAAACCATTTATTGGAAACAGGTACAGCAAAGGTTCAGCTATTTTTCAACATAGCAACCACAAGGATTGAGACACTTGTCGTATCGTGGTATCAACTTTTGGATCCCACTGTCGTAGAACTCTGCCACCTGTGAATGGAACCAGCGTGTGACAGACGTTTTCAGCTCTTCGTCGTTGCCAAAACGCGCACCGGAGGGCAGGAATTTCTTGAGGTGTAAGAAAACGTGAAAATCGCTGGGAGCCAGATCAGGACTGTAAGGTGGATGATCAAACAACTCCCAGCTAAATTCCGTCAAAACAGCTGCTGTGCGCCGAGCCGTATGTGGACGAGCATTGTCATGGAGGAGCACAACACCTGCCTCTTGTTTTGAATGGCACGTCGCAATTTCTTTAGTGTTTCACAGTAATGGTCAGCGTTCACCGTTTTACCTCTGGAGAGGAAGTCAATGAGCAAAATGCCCTTCCTGTCCCAAAACAAGGTGCACATCACTTTCTGTACCGACAGCGTCTGTTTGAATTTCTTTTTGACCGGAGATCCACTATGCCACCAATGCATTGACTGCTGCTTGGTTTCCGGGGTGAAGTGCGAAATCCACGTCTCATCGCCCGTGACGATCCTGTCGAGGAAATCATCGCCGTCATAATGGTACCCTTGCAGTGCTGCTCCTCAACGTTTCATTCTGTGTTTGGGTGTCAGGTTTTTCGGCACCCACCTGGCACACAATTTTTTGAACAGCAGGCGCTGCGTGACAATCTCATGCAACACGGACCGCTATATCTGCGGAAAAAGGCTACTCAACTCCGTAATCGTGAAGCGACGGTTCTCTACAATGCACTGCCGCACCACCTCAACCAGATCATCAGTGATGAGGGACGGACGCCCACTGCGCTCTTCATCATGGACACTTTGACGACCTGCCGAAAACTGCCGACACCAGCGACGCACCATCTGCTTACTCATAATGTTCGGCCCATAGACCTCACAGAGTTGACGATGAATGTCAATTGGCGCAATGCTTTGTGCATTCAGGAACTTTATCACAGACCGAACCTCGCATGCGGCGGGAGCTTCCATTTCGGACCACTGCTGCCTCGCTAATGGCATGCGGCGGGAGAAGGAATACGAGCTTCCACTTCGGACCACTACTGCCTCGCTACTGGCGCCGGGCGGGATCTGTCCGCCTGACATATGACTGATACGTCTTAGCTTTGCTGCGCATGTGCAATTTATACGGCTCATTATGTTTATTTTCACGGGTAGAAATAGGGAAACTTACTTTCTGGATGCGCCTCGTATATACATATACATACATACACACATATATATATATATATATATATATATAGCACGAGAACCAAATTATAGCTTCCTCTTGTAAGAAAACACATTAAATAAAATTTTCTTTCATGTTCATACTTGCAACAAGTAATTATATTTATATTTTTTCCATTTAATATTTGTTTCAATTTTATTATAATCAATTTCAGAATTTTCATTAGGTATTAAGTAATTAAGTAACATTATCACATTATCAGAATATTTAAATGAAGACGACTTAGGAGGGCAGGCCACGTGGTACGAATATGAGAGCAATGAAGCGTTTACCGGATTCTTGTTGTTGAACCTGATGGTAAGAGACCAGTAAGAAAGCGAAGACGAAGATATAGTTTCCTAGAAAGCTAAGGCTTCCTCAAATTGACAACGCGTACATACAAAAATATTTTAGCCATCCCTTATTGGCAGATGATGTTCTAGGCACCCTCAGTACCTTCAATCGGCCGTTATGTATTGAGGAAGTGATACTGTCCGGGTTGAATTACTGTCTAGTTGATAAGTTATTTTGGGTTATTTGATCTGTGTAGTCGTTCTGACGTAGCGTTAACTTTAACGAAAGTAAAACGTTGGAACATCTATGTTTGTTTCGATCAGGAAAGACAAACAACGTGGTGTTGCTGTTTTGACAACTCATGAGACAGTTTTATTCAATTGAACTTCCTAAAGACCTTAGAAAAGTGGGGTGTAAGGAGTGATCTTCCTCGTAGTAGACCTAATTGTCAACCTTACTTCCACGTAGTATACCCTGGACTGCATTTTGCAGACGAACGAGGCTCTGGCGACTGGCCTGATGGCCAGTATAATTCTGTGTTTTGTCCTTGTGTGTGCTGAGTGCCTCTTAAGAGTTTCAGCTTTTAACCGGTCAGTTAATTTTATTATTATTATATTTTAGTAATGTTAAGGACATTACAGTTATGTTATTTTTGTTATGGTAAGGGACTGGAGCCCGTATAATTTGCAAAATATCCTAAAGTGCTGACGCATCCAAATTTTTAAATTCAAATTCATAAGACCTGAGATAAGTAAGTTTTATACTCAAATAATGGGCGCCATGTACACACCGAGTAAAATTTGTAATCAAAAGACTTGCCTCAGAACGACATGAGAATAGTGGCTCTTTGTATTTTACGGTGTGATAAATATTGCTCTAGTGAAGAGTTATGAGTAGAGCTGAGCCGTAAACACCATTTGCCAATACCGATGCCTATACCGATACCATGTCCGATACCCTCCGATACCGATGCCGATACCGATATTTGTATAATTCCAGTACACAATAACAAATACTAGTTACCGAGTAATACTAACTCGTAACATCACTAGGCACGTATTTAGAAAAATGTAATTTGGGGAGCCAGTCCGAGCCAAGGGTCTCAGAAATATAATAATGAAATTGTTTATATTTAATACGTTAACATAATTATTTTTAATAATACTAAATTAATTAATTAGTACCTAATTTCTCCGATGCGCATGGAGTATTGTTGAATGTAACCACAGAATAAGAAAAGTTGGAAAGACAACTTTAATACTTATTTCGTTCTTTCTATATGGACTAAAAAATATTGTTATTATGTAAATAGTAAAAAGACGCTATAAAATCAGAGATAAAACAGCAAATATTCATCATCTAGCTTACGTGTAGTTAAGACCGCTAAAATGTTTGTTAAAGCTACTGTCATGGCAAGGATATTTATGTCAAAGAAGGAAAAAAATGAATATCTATTGAATAACAAAAACAATCATGGTACCGTGATTTGATCAAAATAGGCAGCACTGAGTAGTACTTCATTTTATGTGTAATTGAGTTATAAGTTAAATATTTGTTGGCAAGTTTGATATGATATTAAACATATACTGGTACGTATGTTTCATGATGTTTCTGAACGAGTCAGTTGCATAGTAAAGCAATATTTACTTCATTACTAGTAATACAGCTGCTTCATGTGATGTCAGTATAATTAATTTGTTTCTTTCAGTTATCCTGGAAGAGAAGGCTTTGTGCAATACGAGTGGGGTTTCTTCCCTAAACACAGATATACGAGAGATGTGATGTTTGGCAAACTAGAAATAATAGGTGCGTTTTGAGTTTATAATATGATATATCTTTCATTTAGGTCCGCCTTATGCACACATAGGCAAATCGGTACTCTATGCAGATTTAAAGTTGGGACCGAACCATTACGTGCCTACCACTTCCACTTGTCGAACACTGGATCTCTTGATTACAAGTCGTGAATATTACCAATAGACTTTCAGGGACAAGACGATTTTTCTTTGAATTCAAGATACTGTTAATTAAAATTATGTAAAAAATAGAAATTGAATATTTGTAAAATTTTGTGCCAGCAAAATATAAAAGTTTAAAATATATGATAATAATTTTATTAATTTTACAAAATATTTAGCGTTTTCTTTTAAAAGAAAGAGCAGATTTTCAATGTTGATTGTGGAAGTGGTAGTAGCGGCACTAAGGATCACAGCGTCAGCAGAAATCTGACACATTCGATGTTATGTTACATCCGGTGGTCTTGACGTCATCCGTGGTTGAGAGCAGGGATCCATGACTCAGCAAAAATTTGATCTCCTTGTTGACCTTGAAGACATCCGTCTCAGAGCCCTGAACCGAGGTGGAAGTGGGAGGGGATAATTGATCCCTGATTTTGTTTCTGGTTGATTAATAACCTAAAATGTGTGTGAAAGGCATGTGCGCCCAATCAACAGCGTGAAACATGAAGGAACCTAATTTTAAGATGTTGACTAAGGTTATTGCTCTATAATCAAGGGTGTCGAGTGTTCGATTCCTGGTAGAGATAGAATCGTATTTGTAAGTATAAATATTGTCTCAATTAGCATGTGTGAGCATAATGTGTATATGAAACAAGCAAGATGGCGTCGAAAAGCGAGTTGTTAATGTTGCTGCCTTGTAGTGGGTTCGATTTCGTAATGGAGTCTATTGTTATTGGTCCCAATTATAGGTCCCGATTAGCCTATGTGTGCATAAATAGTATTATAATAAAACAAAATGGCGGCGGCGGTGCAAAAGGCGAAACCCTGCGAAAAAGCTAACATTAAATTATAAAAATGATGTTTTTTTAATAAAGAGGTTACGGGTTAGGTTCGTAATGTTGGCAAAAAAAATATTCAAATTTATTTTTTAAAAGTAATATCCCGATTAGGAACACAAATAGGAATTTAAGAATCGAAACTAAATTGGTGATCGTGTGTAAAGTTGACACTGTAATCAAGAGGTCTTGGTTTCAATTCCTTATATTGTCCAATGCATAATAATATCGATTTGTTTTAAGAATATATAACCAGTCACGATTAGCCTATATGCACAGAGAGATATTGAAAAAAAATTCAATGGTTGACTCTGGTGTTTTGCATTCAAGAGGTAGCGGGGTTGGATTTCAAATGTTAGCAAATTGCAAAATAAAATTATTTTTTATAAAAGTGTGAAGGCAAAACAAACAAGATGTCCTACACTATCAGTAGTATACATTACCCGGTTGAAAAACATCAAGTGAGCAGATTTTTTTTTACGATTTAACCTCAGTGATAGCCTTTTATTACGATTTTTTGTGGATTTTATAGTGTTCAACGATATTTTAGTGCAATTTTCATGGCTTAATGGCTTGACGGGTTGACCAACATTAAGTGAGCCACAGTGTTGCTAATCCACGAAAATTTCACCATATTATATTTCACAGGCGAAGCTAACCTACAAATAGGAGTTGGCAACACTGATATGGCCTAGTGAGATATAATTGCCCGCTTGACAAACATTAAGTGAGCCGCAGTGTTGCCAACACACCCCAAGAAAATTTCACCATATGATATTTTACAGGCGAAGTTAACCTTCAAATAGGAGTTGGCAACACTGACTAGTTGCTTCACAAACCTTTTGTTTCTTAAATATTTTACTATATGATATTTCAGAGGCGAAGCTAACCTACAAATAAGAGTTGACAACGTAGCCTTCTAAGATGATAAGTATGCGGTAAAATGAAGAAGATTTGGTGACGCTAACTGGCAGATAGTGGGGGTGGTGCAGTGTTAATGCTTCCCCCTCCTCCCCATATTCCTCCCCCTCCTCCTTCTTCTCCTTCTCCTCTGTTTTTTTCTAGCATATTGCATGCTAACTAAACCTCTTAAGCAATATTGGGATGCAGGCTTTTGTAACACCACGTCCTCCATATGTATGTATGTATGTATTTGGGGGGAAGGGGGCCAAATTTTGAACTTACGGCTGGAAATGTTTCTATAACATGTTTTTTTTGTTCGAAACAAATTCATAGATCTTGTTAAATATATATTAATATTTTGCTATTAATTGTAAATATATACTTATTGTATTGTAGCAATTAGTTTTTTGGTATCGAAAAGCGACTGTGCTCTCTCTCTGTTATCGTATTTGAAAATTATTTTTTTGTGGACATCTAGAAACGACAATTTCGTTCTTTATGTGCTAACAATGTTGACCGAATGACAGATTGGACAATAGGTAGGCCTTGGACGCCGGAAGTTATACAATGTACTTCCTGGTTTTTAAGTAGCCGAACGATGGAATTCCTCACTGGAGTATACAATTTATATTGTTCGTGTTTCAATACAGACGATGCTATGTGGTTACAGGAGTTTTTTTACATCAGCCTTGGCAACTGTTCACCTCACTAAAAATCAGATAAAACTGAAAGCTCTAGTGTGGAAAAGTTCTGTTTCATTTTTGAACTTTGGTGAAGAACATTTCAGCAAGATTTCCAAAAGTGAGTAATTTTGTTTCTTAGTTTGCATGGGTTGGCTTTGAGTTATAAATATGGCGTTGCTTTTGTGAGTCGATTCTGAAAAACATAACAGACGTAAGGGATTGTGGATGGAGGGTAACTTCCTGAAAAACCAAACAGCTCTTATGTATTGTGGAAGAAAATATACTCACAAAAACATACAAAAAGATAGAATATAGAAGGTGTTTCATGTCTCTCTCTGCTTTATATATATATATATATATATACATATACACACACACACACACACACACACACACACACACACACACACACACATATATATATATATATATATATATATATATATATATATATATATATTTGGAGCATGCTGAAAATTTAATGTAACTATTTTTTATGAATTTGTGAGCAATATGTTATTCGTGAATTCTTAAAAAAACCAGTTGTATATTGCTTTTTCAGTATGTGGGTAGCTAGAATAGTTTTCTCTTCTGTGTGACGTTGTTGGTAGGAAATATATGTGCGGGGCATATTTCAAAAAAATTAATAATAAAAGGTCGAAAATATGTTAAATTGTTAGAGGAAGGCAAGAAAATGGAGGGGTGTAATCAAAGAGTTGCGTGTATTTGATATCTAGTGGAAGTACATAGTGATTCGAATCTTATTATTTAAAATATTTCGTTTTTATGCATGCTTTTTGATATTAAACCTAAAATTAAATAAAATCCTATAATTAATAGAAACTATATCAAATTATGCTTATGGTCACAGCGAGCATTCGCAAAAATGGCTTGAGATTTTGTTTTTTGCTACGTAAACAAAATAGCCGACTAGCAATGACTGTGCCAAATATGAACAGGCTATGTAGATTGAGAGGGAGAGATGGATAGAAAGAGTTAAATAAATTTAATTTCATGATTGCAACACGGAACTTAAATATACATACATATAAATTAAATGTTTGGTGCTGAAAACATCACACATTGCCAACTATGTATTGAACTTCCCATATGCACAGATATGAATTATTTTTGGTGTTGTAATGCAAATATGTTGTCTGGCTCGGGACCTGGACCTACAGTCTAAAATATTATGGTATTATTCCTGGAATTATTTGCAATCTTGGCCAGAGAGAAGAAGAAAAATTGATTTTCTTTTTATCAAACCTATATTTGAATTTATACATGTGCCCATGCGCGCAGCGGTGAATTTTATTTTTTTGTTTGGGTGACTTGTAAGGTGAGTGAATATGTAGGAAAAACAATAGTATACACATAAAGCAAAGTTGCATGGTTCTAGGTCCCATAGGAGCCGAGAAAATCAATGTCTTAGAAAACGTCTTAAGACAAATATCTTAATCTTTAAGAAAGTCGACTTTCGGTTTGTCAAGATGTTACTTCCGGTCTGTCAAGAAAATTTTCTTAAGACAAATATCTTAAGACATTTTCCAAGTCATTGATTTTCTTGGCTCCTAATTGAGCTAGGATGATGATTTTAGGTTTGTTGGATAGGATTCGACGAGAACTATTCGACTGGCAAATAAAATCGACACTACCCCTCAAGTTTCGGAAATACAATTTTTTATTTTTTGAGAAACTTGATTTGCTGGCTTAGTTTTTACCCTAATTCGAAAATTTTAATAGCATTCGATAAAAATTAGAAGTACTCTACAACCTATTCGAGCACTGATGACTAGTGCTTGCTGTTTCCGAGTTATTTAAAATTTAAATTTCAAGATGTAATTTCTAAGATGTTTTGTAATTCATAAACTATGGGTTGTAGAAAACCCATTCTTGTTTTATCTGCTATTGCTCGACGAATACTATAAACATAAATAATGATTATGGTTTGATTTCAAAAAATGGCGACCGGAAATAACTCTGTTTTCTGAAATTATGATTTATACTTCATACGCCAAGAGGACTGAGCGTTAGAAAGAAATTCTTTGGTAGAAAAACTTAAATTGAATTATGTACACATAATATATTTTGTGTTTTCCATACACAAACATAATTTTTTGTTTTATTTATTTACAGGATTGATTAAGGAGCAAGAATAGCATATACATAAATAACACACACCAAACCAGCACCATCGTGAATTAGCCTTCCAAGGTTTATTTTTATTGCAAAGTATTTATTTTGTGACACTCCACAAATAAAGTAACATATCCACAAATATTTTTCAACAAGATGCAATCTGTGAAAATTTGCCCTATGTGTGAAACTGGTGTTTCATTTAAAAATTTCGAAAGACACTGCCATACCTGTGTACCTGGTAAGCTTGTGACCGCTACAGAACCATGTTCCAGATGCGATAAACATATCACTATTGGTAATCTGAAAAAGCATATAACAACATGCAAAGTCGTCGGAGCACCGTCGACCAGCTCGACCAAAAGAAAGCGAAAGCCAACTCGCCACCATCCGCCAAATGTGTCAAGCCTGTGGCGAAAGCGAACCAGTCTGCTTTCCAGCGTTTGTTAGAGGACTTTGTCCTCACTTCGGAGGGCTCATGTGACGTGCGTAGCTTTTTGGAGAACGAGCAAGCCAAAATTGTTTCCATCCTCGGCGATGCGCTTGCAACGCACTCCACCAAATTCTACGCATCGCTATGTTGCCAGTACAAGAAGCCGTCTGATAAAATTTATAGCTTCTAACACAATACCAAGGCGAAGACGCTGCATCTGGTGGATGTCGACAACCTAAAGGTCATCTTCAACGAGTTTGCCGAGAAGCTGGTGATCAAGCAGGAGGAACATCAAGCTGTGGGCTCAGGAGGTTCGCTGTGTGGTGAACCTCACGAACTGTGTGTCAAACTTAACAAGTTTGTGCCTCTCTCCGCGTCCAGCTACGCCCCCTTACCACGTACCATTGCGTTAAAGAAGGCTGTCCTGAATATTCAGAACAGTGACGCCAAGTGCTTTCTTTGGTCGGTGCTTGCAGCGTTGCACCCTGTCCACTGGAAAAAACAACCACACCGAGTTAACCACTACAAGCAGTACGAGCCAGAGCTAGAAGATGCGATGGTTGGGATCGACTACCCGGTGGAGGTCTCGGATATTCGCAAGTTCGAGGCCCGTACACACAACCCGCAGTTGGCTATCAATGTTTATGGCCTCACTGAGAAAAATGTTGTGTACCCTATTCGGGTGAGCGATGTAGACGACGATGGTGCGCAAGAAATTCAACTTCTGCTCATCAAGGACGAGACCCATCACCATTACACCCTCATCCGTTCCCTCTCCAGACTTGTTTCGAGCCAACGAAGCAGTGATAGTCACCACGTCGAGGTGTGTCGCAGGTGCTTATCCACATTTGATAGTCGAAAACAGCTGGATTATCAGAGCAACAGAGGTCCCAACATTGCTGCCGAGAAGCTTGCTAACCACAAACACTATTGCAATGCCAACGAGATAGGGGTGGCAGTCTTGCCAAACCTGGCACTGTAGAAACATTTCACATGCACAGTGCCATGGTAGAGCACCCTGCTATCATCATCGCCGATTTCGAGACCTTCCTCAAACCTATGTCCACATGCGATCCCAATTCCAAAATTTCCTCTACTACCCTTTGAAACTAGACGAGGCCTCGAGTTTTGCTTATGTTGTGGTGTGGCGAGACCGACGTGTTTTCCCCGAGCCCTACGTGTATCGCGGTCCCGACGCAGTCAAACACTTTCTAGAGAGGATGGTTGTGGAAGCCAACAAGATAGGGAAGTTCCTGCTGACCACCAAGTCTATGAAATCGCTGTCTCGTGACAAAAAAATCAAGCACGAGAAGGCTACTTGCTACCTGTTCTTTGTGCACCAAGAAGTTTACCACCAACATCATGATCACTTGAATGGCAAATATATTCATCCTTGGTGCAACCGGTGTAATTTGTTGGCCTGGGACCCGCACTTTATCCCTGTGTTTTTAAACAATAGCTCGGGGTACGACTTCCACTATCTGGTGCCACATCTTGTGTACGACGACATACTAATCAACGTCCTGGCGCAGAACGAGAGGCGTAATATTAGCTTGAGCAAGCGGGTGCGAATCCCAGAATTAGGCTCTCGTATCGAACTTCGTTTCCTCGACTCCCTGAGGTTCCTCCCGGCCAGCCTCGATGCCCTGGCGAAAAAGCTCAGCGACGAACACATGTTCATGTGCTTTGACACTCCCTTCCAGAAGGTTCATGTGGGCTGATCCTTCCAAATTTGACGTTGAAGGTTTCAGAGGTGTGGAATACGGTTTTTTTTGCCGAGGTGGACCATAAGTTCTCCGAGAAGCTGCAGGATTTTTTCTGCGACCTTCCGCCAGCCCCGGATTTTAAGTGCCCGCTTGGCTCGAACCAACCAAAGCTCGTCATGGACTTTACGCCCAAAGAGCGTTATGGTCTGCACTCCCAAACCTCCGGTTGTTGATGAAGCAAGAGGTTACCGTCCGCACAGTACATCGAGTTCTTATGTTACTCCATGCTTGAGGCCATACATCGAGCTCAACACCAAACACCGCACAGTCGCTACTTCTGATTTCGATCGCGATTTCTTCAAGTTAATGAACAAGGCTGTGTTTGGGAAATCCATGGAGAATGTGCGGAATCGTGTCGATGTGAGGCTAATATAAAAAAAGCACAATGTCGCAAACTTGTAGCACTTCCGTTATTCAAGTCACATTCTATTTACAATGAGCAGCTTGCTCTGGTGCATATGAGGAAGAGGGAGGTGATGCTCAACAAGCCAATCTATGTTGGTGTCACAGTATTAGACCTGAGCAAGCTGCGCATGTTTCAAATATATTATAGGATACTACGCCAGCACTATAACAACAATATCAGCCTACTCTACACGAACACAGATAGTTTGGTGTACCACGTTAGTACGGACGACGCATATAGGGATATAGCCACATATGGGGATATAGCCACGGTACCAACTTTTGAGAACGTTTTTGACACGTCAGGCTATTCCCAACCGAACCGATACAAACTCCTAGCTCGCAACAAGAAGGTGCCTGGCAAACTCAAAGACAAGAAGGACGATGATGTAATTCTTGAGTTTGCCGGTCTTCGTGCCAAAGCCTATGCTATTCGGGCAGAGGGTTCCATCACAAAAAAGCTAAGGGTGTTGGCAAGCAGGTCATCCAAGAGCACCTCAAGTTCGAGGATTACGTTGAGACTCTTCAAACTAGGATGCCAATTCTGAGAGTGGAGCAGCGCATCCAGAGTGTAGACCATGTGTTGACAACCAACAAGGTGAGAAAGGTTACCCTGGGCTCACGCGACGACAAGAGGTGTGTTCTGAAATGTGGGATTCACACGCTCTGGTGGGGTCACTATCGTCCAAAAACTAGTAAGACATGCCTCAAATGTAGTAGTATGAAGTAGTAGATAGTATGTATGAAAAAAACATCTCAAGTAACAGAAGTTCCAATTTAATATAACCAAGATACTAGAAAAATAGTGTTTATCTTCAAATGCAAATGGTGGAGGTTTGGGATTTTTTAACGGAACTAACTCCCTGCCGTGTCCTACGGGACAAAAAAGGGGCACACGCAGGCCAAAGAGGAAGTTTCTTTGTGCGCTCAAGTGTGATTATTTCTAAAATAAATGAAAATTAAATTTTATTACTTTTTTCCAGATTATCCTCAAAAAATCTTCTCCACAAATGTAAGAAGATGTTCCATGAAGTATGCTCAATTATCAACCTCCACTCTTCGCAGTATATCCTGGACACTCTGTTGCAGGTTAACAAAATATCTAATGTTTGAACCTACTGTCAATATATTTTTTATAGAATTATGCGATTTTTTTTCTTGTACTTAAAACTGTTCGGTAACTCTTTCATTCTTGACATCATACACAAAAGTTTTCTCTGCAATAAGGATGACGCTGCACAGGGTGTTGGCGGGCAAGGCATTATGGAACTCACAGACAATCTTGATATTGGTGCGATCGTTAACAACCACCTGCTTTCTCTTCGATTTGTTAATGACGAACATGGGTCTGTGAGCTATGAACTCATTGGGGTTGTAGTACACGTCCACATTGCCGGAGACCACTCTCTTATAAACTGTGTATGCCTCGTACAGTTTGAGGTAGTCGTTATTTGCAATGTTCAGGTTGTAGTTCTCACGCGGGAATATCTTGTTCCTGCCATTTTTGAGGTAGATGTTCTTGATCTTGCAATTGTCGAACTGGCTCGAATCTTTTTCTTGGTTGTTGTCCTCCCCTGTCTGGAAGAGCACGACCACAAACTCTGGCATATCGTACCGGATGCTGTTAAACTGTGAGGTCACGTCAAATTCAAAATGGTTGCCGGAAGCAGGTTTCTGCACGCACTGGTAACCGTAAAATTGGATGGTTACTTGGGGATTCTTCAAAATGTCTGCTTTGTACTTGAGAGCGTAGTTAGTTTCGTATTCCACAACGGGCATGCGCAGCTCCATGGACTGGATGATGCACTTGGCAGGATCGGGTATTGTGTTGGGAAGTGCTGAACCGTCTGCACTCAAGGTGCTGTAACGCATCAGCGCATCGTTGTCGTTGCCGCTTCTGCGAAAAGTGACACGCAAACCACCCTTCCACATAATCTCTGTGTAGTCGGAGAAGAAGCCAGGATGCAGGAGCATGGGATAGAGTACTCTGTGACTTTGAGTTTTGATTTTTGTACACTTCGCAACATCTTATTTGACCGCCCCGAAAGAATTCTAAGTCCCGAAATCGTAAACTTAGCAACATTGCACTTCAGCTCTAGGTGAGAGTAGCCAACTTTGAGTAGGTCCTTCCACTAGACGAAAATCGCTGCGGTGATAGGTTTTCAATTTAACACTTTCCATGAACTTAGAAACTATAAGCAGCTATTATAATACACAATCAAAGAGAAATCATAAATTGGAAAAAGAACCTTGAAGGATATTTACGATTCTGCTTGCTCGAATTGATATTTGGGGGGTTTGAAACACTGAATAGAGTTTTTCTCCACCTGGAGGAAATTGCCATCAAGTTTGTGCAGAAAGAAGCAAATTTGTGAGGAGTTTATGCGACATTTTGTTTATAATACCTTGCATAATATCGAACAGTTCTCAAAAACATATATTTTACACGACTTGTCGAGAAAATGTGCTTGAAACACAGCAAGGTGTGAGTCTTGATAAATGTCAACATGTTTTAAGGGTATAACGTCATTAAGTTAACGAAGAACAGTTGGTTAGGCGCTGCTATCCTTATTTTTCGTCAAGCGTGAAAGGTCGCGGGTTCAAATCCCACCCTCTCCTTTTTCTTATTTTTCATTTTTTTGTTTGCTGAACAGATACCGTTGATATTAGAATATTTGAAAAATGAATCCAATGCACACTTCATGGACGTCCCTTCTGCGCATTTCCCCTTAGAAGTTGGAGATTTCCAGGATTTAAAGTTAAAACTTTTCTTTTTAGTTATTGTTCATATGTTGTGTTAACACACACATCACGATTAATTCACAAATCACATATATGTATTCAGGATGCAAAATGTAATGTTATTAAGTTATGTATTGTTTGTTCTCCACTGACACCTAAAATATCGATTATTTGATTTCGATATACTAAAAATATATACACAGTTATTTTAAGTAGTGATGTAGTGCAGTACTGTAACGAAGGAGAGAGTTTAATGACTTCACATTGCTAATATTGGTAATTTCATCCCCTAACTATTCTATGATTTTATGTCCGTTCCTTCGTAATGACTTGTCAATCCCCTCACCACCATCTTAGCATGCGTCTAAAACTAATAGTAAATCGCTAATTAACATAAATAAATTGTTATTCCGACGAAGGCCGATTCGATAAGAAACTACTAATAAGTATTTGTAGTCTATAGTGAGTGCCAAACAAAAAATATTAACCCTCATAATGATCGTTAATTCCTCACTGCTTTGTATCTAAAATGTTTGTCTTTTTTGAAAATAAAGTACGAGTATCAGATATAACAACTTTGCGCACTAACTTTGTAATATTCGAACCCACCATTACAGACTTAGCTCTCTCTATGTAACTTGATTCTGCGCATTCCACGTGGCATGTGACTTCCTCCTATCATCGAAATAACTTTCTCTTACTATTTCCTTTCCTCTCATGAAATACAGAGACCAATGTTAACTTCTTAGCACGGTGGAATGGTGGATAAACTTTGCACCCAACGATATATCCTGAAAAAAATCCTGCCTAGGTGGAGAATCGAACCTAAGACCTCCCTCGTGAGAATCAAGCACGTTACCTCTTCTCCAGGTAGCTCTTGTTAAAATTTGCTACCAGTTTGAAGAAACCAAGTCACACATAATGTCATCTCCGGCTCTGGTCGGAATTTATTCGACCTACGTATAGGGCCGGTGGCAACCCACCATCGGGAGGAAATTGGGGAGCTCCGAGTGAGTGAGCGTAATCCGGTCACGGAGACCTACCATAACGGCTGGGGATACGTCGGGCCGACCCCCGACTATTCCAATACTGGTTGAAGATCTCCACGCTTAGAGGTGACGAAGGAAAGCGTGGGAGGGAGACCGGCAGTCGGTAGGTATGCCTAGCCCTTCATGGGCTGTTGCGCGACGGATTATTTTTTGATTATTATAATTTTCATGAGGAAACGAATTCAGATAAAATCGAGAAACGCACAAGGGAAAAATGATGAACATGTCTATTGGCGTTTTGCAATATTTTGTAAATTGTGTAAAAATTCCGTGTTTTGAACAAGCAATCGTTTAGTTACGAAGTATTTTGTTGTTTGTTTAAAGTAGGAACAGGAGAGCGAAAAGGAGTCATTTGAAACAGACCCCGTTTGACAAGAAACTTCAGCTTTTTTCCAAAGCCTGTATGAAAAGAGAGAGGAAATGGATATTCAACGTATGAAATATATAAAATATCTTTGAAATTAAAACAATGGAAACCTTGAAAGATAATACTAACGAACTTCAAATATGAAAAACATATTTTCGTGGTGGAAAACTCCAAGTCATTTTCGAAATATGAACTTGAATTTTTCTGTTATAAAGTGGAGGTATGGGACGAAATGGCAAGAAAATTTTAAGTAAGCTACCTCCAACTTTTTCAATGGTCATAATTACAAATTAGGGTCCGGAAGTTAATGAAAAATCAACTTTTTTTCTGACCCTTAAAAACAATGCTAAACCTGATATCATGTCCGTTTCCCTTCAGTTAGAGTCGGAAAACACTTTCTATTTTACATTTTTTTTTTTGCATTTTTCGGCCTTTTTTGGGCTTTTAGTTTATTTGTCAGTATTTTTAACAGTTTTTGTTCCATTTTTACTTATTTTTGAGGTTTATTTTTCTCCTCCCCTGTTCTTTCGTGCATTTTAAATGCATTTACTAGTAGAACTTACATATTTAGATTTATTGACATAGTCCTTTTAGCAAATTCACCATGAATCGAAAATACGGTCAATGGAAAAGCATAATATTATTCTTAACTGAAATGTTTGGTAATGGATTAAAATACTTTGTGTGAAGATCTACTTTGAGGTTCTTTTTCTGGACACTATTATCGCTTTAATCTGTAGTTTTAAAGTAAAATTAGTGACAATATTAAATTCAATTACACTCTGGTACGAGGGGCGATCAGGTTGCTCTGACCCTAACATAGAAAGAGCGGCAATAGGGTTTCAATTTTTTTTTTATTTTTCAACATACTACCCTGCAACCCCAATGCACTTTTCCCATCGGTGCTCCAACGCCTGGATACCTTGCAAAAAAAAATCTTCCGACTGGTCCTCCAACCATGAGTTCACAGCCCTTATCACCTCAGAATCATCAGAAAATTTTTGACCACGAATGTCATTCTTCAAATGTTTGAACAAATGGAAATCACTGGGGGCCAAATCTGGGGAATAGGGTGGGTGGGGCAGCAATTCGAACGATGCATGTGCGATAGCGGCCCTCGCAATGCGTGAGGTGTGGACAGCTGCATTGTCCTGGTGAAGGAGCACACCACGGGTCAACATCCTACGCCACTTTTTTTTGATGGAATAACGTAATTTCTTGATTAGGTCACTGTAGTATGTGCCAGTGATGGTTTGGCCTCTTTGTAGATAGTCCACAAGAAGGACACCCTTGCAGTCCCAGAAAATTGAGGCCATCACCTTCTTGGCTGACGTTTGCACCTTGAACTTCTTCGTTGGTGGAGAATCTGGGTGTTTCCACTCCATGCTTTGTGATTTTGTTTCTGGGTCGAAGTGATGGACCCATGTTTCATCCATAGTTACAAATCGGGCAAGGAAATCGTCTCTATCTGCACGAAACTTGTCAAGAAGTTCTTGACTGATGAGCACTCTGGTGAGCTTCTGATCTGGGGTGAGGTTTCGAGGGACCCATCTTGTAGCATTTTTTTTCATTTGCAATTCCTGGGTAATTATGTTTTGCACAGTGCCATATGACAGGCCACACATCTCAGCAACATGACGGATAGTGACTCGACGATCCTTCAGCACGACATCGTGGACTTTGTTAATGTTTTCGGTCGTCATGACAGTTTTTGGTGCTCCACCTGCATGTTCATCCTCACACGACTCTCTCCCACAATTAAACTCACGACACCATCTCTTCACCATACTGTATGAAGGAGCACTGTCCCCTAATGTATCCACCAAGTCCTCATGAATTTTGGATACCGTCCACTTCTTCTTCACAAAATATTTGATCACCGCTCTCACCTCAGTTTTCTCCATTCTGGCACATTGACACAACTTCACTCAGTTAAACCCCTGTAAAAAGAAAACTGTACGTTACTTAGACTTGCAATTCAGATTGAAAGCATATAAAGGATCACTAAACAATAACAGAATAAAAAATCAATCGTGACGTCATTCCTTCTATGTTAGGGTCGGAGCAACCTGATCGCCCCTCGTATACGCGAAGCAGAACTGTATTTTCGGATGCTGGCCGACTACAGTATCATAGAGGGCCCACTCTGAAAGGAGATGGATTTTTTGATTTGGTTTTTTAAGTTTAACTTTATACATAGTAAAGCTAATCGGGACTAGACCTACAGTTTAAAGTGGGATCCGAACCGAGTGCATAAAATAACGTGAACCATGTGGTGTAGGGGGATCGTTTGCTTATGGAATGGAATGTCATGGGTTCAAACCTACTTCTTTGCAAAATCTTTTTCGGGAAGTAAACGGCTTTGGACGAGAATGCTTATCTACGTTTCCAGGATATTTCCGTTGATATTTATGCGATTTATGTCCAGCATTTCCGGATGCAGAAAGTTGACATGTAAGTTCTTAATATGTGTTATCTTATAACAGCTGAATGAAAGGAAAAGTATTTCCTAAAATCCTGCCAATCACTGAAAGATTAAAAACATTAGTAGAAGCATTACTTGAGGCATGCACAGTGGCGACGATTATGGAGTGTGGAGGGGCAGATGACCCAGCACTATGCTAAACATTATCTACCAAGGGAAATGAACTGTCCTTGCCCCCCCTCCCCAACCTTGCCCCATCAGTTTTGAAACCCAATCGCCGCCACTGAGCATGCATCGCATAAATATTTACAGTAATATCATATAATATTATATTACGTTATTAGAACACTTCGTACTCGGTAAATAAAAAGGAAAAAATAATAAGGAAAGGGTGGGATTTGAACCTACGAGGTTTCGATCTTGACGAAAACTGTAAAATAACAAAAGTCTTGTCATCTAACCAATTACTCCAGGAGATTGCTAACGGAAAGCTCAGTAAAACACGCTAATCTCAGTTGAAGCAACATTGTGCCTGAGTTCGAACCATTTTTCGCCAAGAACCAAGGAAAAGACACACTTTGCAGAATCGTTTGGTGTTGTGCAAGGTATCTTTACTAAACATTTCGCATAAAATCATCATAAATTTGCTTTCTTGCATTCAAATGTGACCGGAATTCTTTCCAGGTGGATGGGAATCTGTTCAGTGTTTCACAATGCACATACATTTTACTATTTTCAAATTCAGAACGAAGAATCTTGAAATATTTTCAACATTCGTATTTCTACTTAACATTTTTTTGCCTACTCATATATTTTATTACTGCTTTAGGGTATCTTTACTTTATGGAATGTGAAAGAATGAAAAAAAATCACGAGCGTTTTCATTCAGGAAGAAGAAATGTGGCAAAGTTGGCTACTCTTGGTTGGCTCTGAAGCGCTATGCTGCCAAATTTACGAATTCCGGACTTTGAAATTTTTCAGGGCGGTCAAATAAGATGTTGCGAAGTGTACCTGCTTCGAATCCCCCTGCCTGGTAGTATGCTGCGTCGGTCTTGGAGAGTTTCAGTGTTCCCACAGCTGTAGAGGTAATCCCGGGGTAGTTAACCCTATCGATGACGGTGCCATGCTCTCTAACTTCCACCTGGGAGAACAGGTGCGGCACAAAATTGTCCACGAGTCTTAGGTTTGCATTGTAAAGTAATGCTTCGCCTTTGTCTCTCTTCACTACATCAAACTTAATATACAAATCCGCTCTGTGAGGGTGAAAGAATCCATCCCCGACGTCCACGTTGTATTCTATCTCTCGATTCGCTTCATTGAGGTTAGCAAACGTGCGACGATTGGGAGGGAAGGACTGCAACTCGTAACTTTTTATTTTCTCCATGATGGTTATTTATTATCTGTTAATCTACACGGCAGCAGTGGTCGTGGCTCCTGCTAAATCAACCACCTACCTCTCCCTTCTCGTTGTTAATTGCCAATTCTATGTTTTCTATGCGATTACGAGATACAGGAAAGTATATCGGTGGGGAGGGTGTGAGGATAATTGGCTCCATGAACTCAGAGTTTGGTTTGAACGTAGCGATAATACTTGTCTGGTTGTGACTCTCTGGGATGCCGTCCGAGGATTTGGTGATCATATCTTCTGCCACATTGCAATGTATGTTCAGAGTCTCGATGGCTAGAAATTTAGGAATGTTAGCACCGATGTGCTTGATGCCAGGTTCGAGCTTTGTGTTGTTCTCGAATCCCAAAAGCTCTCCGATGGTACCCAGGTCTACGGTTTCCGTGCCAGACACCAGTTCCACCCTGTGAGTTCCAGAATTTCGCGACAGCAGTATACTTCTTCTCAATTGAGCCTGCAAAGAAGACAGGTTGTACTGGATAGGGGGATGCTGATTTTCTCGCTGCCATTTTTGATGGTATTTTTGTGTACCGTCACATTAGGTATCAGGTACATGCTGTAGAATACACGAAGAGCAATAGATTTAGGATAGATGATATCGTCATGCAATGTGAGTTTCAGAAGCGAAGTCTCGCTTGTGAGATGGAATACCCCCATAGTGCTTGAGGTGCCACAATGCTTTCTGGAAATCCTCGATTGTTGGTTATTTAATTGCGAGAGGAAGACAAGCAAGGAAACGCAGAGATGGCCACAGTTCACATCGCTGAAACCCTGAATGCGTTCGTCATTGTAGTAAAGGGTGAAAACACTGAGATACTTTACCAACCCAGCAGGTGGTATGCCTCCGAATGAATCGAAAACAAATGCTTTGTTGTTCTTGGCTTTGAGGTAGCATATCCAATGTGTACCTGGATTTTCGTAACTGTCCAGGTTAACCACACCACACTCTTTTTTCTTCACAACAGAAGGTAGACAATCAGACATAAAAACGCCCCTGAAGTGCTTGACCCCAACGATTCGATCAAGGATTCAATATCGAAGTTGGACAGGGGCTGTTCTTTTTTTTAAAACTTTTTCAAAGCTTCGAGGTTGTTTATTCGCTTTTGGGTCACACCTTTCCCCTTCTTCTCCATAGCCAGTTTGTGGCGTTTCTGCTCTTCCAACACGGTCTTATTCTTTTTTGCATCGAAGACGGTCTTGGCAATGGCGGCACTGCCTCCTGCCAAGCTTCCTACAGCACCCAATGCTGCCAAGATAGCCGGGATGCTGAATATGAAACCTCCAGTCTTCTGCTGCTTTCGCGAAACTTGTATACTCCTCAACTGAGGAATGCTAAGCAGCAATTTCATTCCATGACCTTTTGCCAAGCAGGAATGTTTCTTCTCGCGCTGCTTTTTGGTAAGCAATCCATCAAGAGCTCCGAGAGATTGAGGTTTGCGTAGGGTATTTGGTAAACGACACCTTCGGGCTTCATGGTGATAGTATGTTATTTATATATCGTGAAAGGGTAAGGCTTTGCCCCCTAATGGAATAATGTGAAAGTTGGTTATAGAAGTTGCTTTTTTTCACAAGGGTTATTTAGTTACAATCCCCACCCTAATTTTTGTTTTGTGTTCATAGTGATGGTCGTATCCAATGCGGCAACCCGTTCACCTAGCGAGTCTTCTCTGCTGACGAGTCTCCCGAAAGCTGCATGCTCCAACTGTGAGTATTGTTGGCAATGTCGTGATCCTTGCATTCTGCGTCCAGTGGGTTCACTCCCTTGTCTCCTCTTTCCAGTCGCTGTTCGAGTTTGGTACCCGGACCGCAGTACGGGTAACCTTTCTGGTGCATCTCGAAGGGTAGCTTGTTGATAATATAGTTCACCAAACCTCGACCCTCAGCTACATTCCAGAATTTGGGAGGCAGGGTGTTGATGACTTTCATGAGGTACCCTATGCCTTTGCTGTCGTTGACAATAAAGTTGCTAAGCTGGGTGCTAATCATGTCCATGATGCCCACCTTCTCGTTGTGGAAGTTGTGATTGCCTGCATTTTCTTCGCCTGCGATAACCAGCAAACGGTCCACAAGCTTCCTTACGTCGTCTACCCAAACAAACTCTTTAGGTAGGGTATTTTAGAGATGTACACCGCTGCCAGTCTTGAGATGAGTCCATATTGGCTTGATGAGGTTCCTGTACTTTTCTCCACTGCTAGATTTCACGTGATTCTGTGTTGCGTCGTTGTTTTGGTACAGGGCGTCCGCCATGATCAAAATTTCTGTGTAAATTTGATAATCCTCGTCTGTATAATCTTAAGGTTGCTTCTTAGTGATAAGTTCCCACAGTCCCACCGTACCCAGATACCTAGTCCAGCTGTTCTTCTCGCCCAAATTAACTTTTACATCGTCACCCTCGAACGTGACTTTTGACTTTCCAATTTTATAAACTACACCCTCCTTATGTTCCATGGTCGGGTACAATCCGAATACCTCTTCCTTTTCGAATTTCCCAGTGCTTAGGTAATCTCTCGCCAAAGGACCCAACTCGACTAGCTTGTCCAAAGAGGTACTGCCTAGTGCCTGACGTCTCGGAGCCGGAGCAAGTTCGAACGGAGTAGTGTGAATGCTGGATATCGGTGTAGGTATGGTATAATTTCGAGCAGTAAGTGGCACAAGCTCGTTGATTAACTCTTTGTTTTGCTCGGTGTCATCTTTGATTTCTTTACCAAGTTCACTGATGGCATCGATGATAGGTTGGTCCTGACGCTTTTTCTCTTCGTAAATTCCATAATTCTCGGATTTCTAACCCTTAAACCGTTTTGCCAGGTAGCTACCTAGCTTCAGGTTGTCGTTTGCAAGTTTGCGCTTCATTTTTTTTGTATGTAGTTATTTATAATAGGTCAAGACGTTTCTTGTAACGTTACAACGTTTAGAAAATTATTAATTTTGTTTCTGTATTTTCCGTTATTGGATTTCCTCGTCATGTCTATCGTGACAAATCCGAATTCATCTTGGTTCCAGCATGAAGAGCAAAATTTGGAAAACTGATTATAGTTTATGTTCCCACCAACATAATCATCCTAATCATGTTTTAAATTGGTGTAGTCTTGACGAAACAAACAAATGAAATTAGCATTGTCTCGGAGTAGCTGCTTGGGGATTTTGGAAAAATTCTGAGCAAGATAGAAGCTGTCAATGCCTCTGTGCCGACCCTGAGTAATGAAATTGCCAATTTCGTTCTGGTTCTTCAGGATCACATCGTCAAAAAACACCACCGAATTCTCAAGACAGCAGTCTAGTGGTATCACTTCTGAAGCAAATATAGCTATGCCTAGTCCCTCGTACAGTTTCGACAGCTGGCGATACTTCGGTTGCTCCAAGCTTTTGGAGAAAACCTAAAGGTACCTGTTCTTCCAGTTTAACCAGTTGTGTGCAAGTTGAAAATTATCAATAAGTAATGTTGTTTTTCCACATCCAGAAGGTCCAACAATAAGACAGCGAATGTTGTCGGGTAGAAGCTCGCCTTTTTCCGTATCCTGACGTTCCGATGGAAAATCTCGCAGTCGCAGTACCATATCCCAAGCACCCGTTACACTATCACCTCGTTTGCGTCTATCCAACTTTTTTTCCTCGAGTCCCAAGCATTTCACCAACAGTTTGTCACCTTTTCTACGTAATACGTCTTCAATAAGATACGTGTCGGGGTTTTTTTGTTTCAGAAAGTTCATCTTCGTAAAATCTTCCATTCAGAATTTCGTCGCGATTATATTTTATTATATAGTGTGACGGTTTCCGGGTAAGACTCAAACTACGGTGAAATGTTCCGTATTCCAATTTTTAGTGAAGCCTTTTTCGAACGCACGCTTAAATTTACTGATTCTCACCTGATCTCCAATTATGTATTTCGGTGTCTTGCTTGTAAATTTGTACTTTGGACAATAAACCGTAGAAATTAAACGTGGCTCGTCAGATTTGTTGACGTCAGCGAGTTTCATGTTTATCGTGCGTTGCAAACTGTGATTATAGCTGTTAGCAAGTTCCGGAAGCATGTCGAGGCACTTGTAATTCCCCTGAAGCGTGAATTGTTTTTACATGCGTATTTTGAGAGTTCGGTTGAAACATTCCACTATGCTGGCTTTGATGTGACTAAAGATGGAGTAATGTTGAATATTTTGTTTTTGAATAAATTGTCGAAACATAGAGTTGTAGAATTATTTTCCGTTGTCTGTTTGAAGAAATCGAGGTCGCCTGTTACTTTTATCGAAAATAGTTTTAAATGCTTCCACTACACAGGTTCCTGTTTTTGAATTGAGGGATAAAGCCCACGCAAATTTTGAAAATGTGTCTATAACAGTGAGAAGATACTTGTATCCCTTGATGATTTTATGTATTTTTTTAAAATTGCCACTGCTTATTTCCACAACATCAGTTTGCCACAAGTCGTCTATCCCTTTGGTCACTACTGCCAGTCGTTTGTAGTTTCGTCGTGCAGGCTTGTGCAGCTTGTTCACAATAGCCTGCCTAGACATTGCGTGAAAATAAGAATATAGCTTGGATGGGATTTCTGGCTGCAGAAAATGCCGGGTTTTCTATGTACAGCTTATCACCTAATTCTATGTCGATAATTTGATTGGCATCTTCGGCATAGGCAGTCTCGTGAGTTTCGGGGTGGGTAAAATCGACCAACTCCACTCCTCTTATTTTAGGCTCGTCACTGATTTTCGTTACAGTCATGGTTGGGTAGTGGGTTGCGTGAGGCAAAGACCAGTATGAAACCTTGACGAACTGAAGTGTGCCAGCGATGAAAAACTGGTGATAGGCTTTGGCAGGAGTTAGCATGTAGAGTTTGGCACCCGGATGGAAGAGCGAGGAAAATTCCCTGTTTGGAATGATGTACAGTTCGTTGACAACAGTGGACTTTAGATTGTTGATGCTGGGGTTCATGGTGTTTACATTGGTTCGAACCTCGCTCTCCACATCTTCCAATCTACCGTTCACCGATTCCAGGTGTTCCTCGATAGCACGGACAACAGTGTCGTAATCGGGCTTGATCTTCACATCGACAATTAGCCTCTTGAACTTTTCGTTTAACTTATGTAGTTGGGTACTGAAATTTGTTATGGCCGATTCCTGGCTCGCCTCGATGTTGCCAATTTGCTCTTTTACATTGGCGATAATCTGCTGTAGACTTTCCACGAGTGTCAACTTGGAGCTCTGGGTTGCGAGGTCGTGGACCTGGGTTCTAATTTCAGCAAACAAGCCATGTAGCTCGCTGATGTTCTGGTTGGTGGGTAAGGTTGCAACAGACTCCCGAAGCAATTCAATTTCGGTTTGGATGTTTTTGATGTCGTCGGATTTGAGTATTCGGTTGAGAGCCCTCTTCACGCTTTTCAGTTCCTGCGAGGTAGGCAGGGTGGCCACAGTGTTTTGGGGCGACTCCAAAGCTTTTTTCATCGCATCCAACTCTGAGGCAGCAGCAGCAGCGCGTACGCCTTCTTGTAATTGTGTTATGTCGTCCTGGGTGGGGGTGGATTGTTGCAAAGTTTCCAACTTAGTCTGTATGTCGTCGATCAAGTGATGAAAATGCGACAACTCTGATTCGGTGTTTAGAGTTTCCAACTTGGTGATCTGCTGTTGGGCGCTGGCCAGAGTATCCCTTATGCCAGGCAGTTTGGATTCCAGTGCTTCGTGTACGTTTGTCAGATCATTATTGATGACAACAAGAGCATCCTCAATATGTGCTATGGTACCTTGCAGCTTCCCGAAATCCTCGTAGGTCTCAAGTTGGAGTTTGATGTTGGCCACGCTACGGGCAATAGTATTCAGCTCCCTGGACGAAGGTAGATTGTCGATGAAGTCCTCTAGCGTTTGGAGTTTAGTTTTGACTTCGTTGATGGCTGCACGCAAAGCGTTCGTTTGAAGCTCAGCCTTGATGCTTTCCAACGTAGGAATTTCGAACGATTGAAACTGTTCGTGCAATTTGGCAATACTGGCATTCACGCGATCGTAGTCATCTTGAGTTTTATACTCTGGATAATGTTTTGCAGTTCAGTCTGGATGGTGCTCGTTTGGTCCTGCAAGTGTCGCTTCAGCTGTTCCACATCGGAAGTCTGCACTTGCTGAAGCTTCAAAAATTCGTTCTGCAGCTTGCCTATGCTTAGCGCCAAGTTGTCGAAGTTGTCTATTAACGCGAGGTCGGTGTACTTTTGCAGCAGCGATTTAAGCTCGGCGTCGATTTAGAGTACGGGGTCCAGGCATTTAGACTGTAGGCTGGCTATCTCTGACTGGAGGCTGGAGTTGAGCATCGACTACAGGGCCTGCAGGTCGCTTCGCAACTTCTTGACCCTGACGTCGAGCATGAGAAGCTCGCCGCCGTGATCGTCGCGTTTGGTGGGGCCAAAGTATAGTAAGGCATTGTTGCTATGGTTATTTATTATACGGTAGGTGATCCGCATCTCGACGAAGAGAGGTATGAGTTTGTCGTATTCGTCCAAGAGCTCCACGTACATGCGATCGCCAGCAGACACATCGTACGTTGTAGTCGCATCCTTCCTATCATGTTTGATGCGATAGATGTTCTTGCCAGAGGAAACCTTGGCCTCCTCTTTGTTCTCGGGATTCATGTTGAACTTAAGTTTGCCGGAGATGGGGAACTGGTAATAATTCAAGTTGTTGTTGAATACATCCTCGTCGTAATGGGTCAAAATGCTATTCAAGTGTATAATTAACAGAACGTTAAGTTTAGATAGCATGGAAGGTAGGAGTTCGTTGAAGCTCGACTACGACGTAGGCTGGACGGGGATTTTTATAGCTTGCTTCCTGAAGCCAAACAGATTCATAGGCATTGTTATTTTATAGAAATATTTTCTAGCTGTAATGTTAAAATTTTGGCCCCCTCTTTCCCCCAAAAATCGCATTACATACATACATACATGTTGAGGACCCGTGGCGTTACAAGAGCCCTGCCTCCCAAGAGGTTTGGTTAGCATGCAATAGATCAGTATGCTAGAAAAAATAGAGGAGGGGGGAAGAATCCATTTTATTTGCCAGTCCAATAGTTCTCCTCGAATCCTATCCAACAAACCTAAAATCATCATCCTAGCTTAATTAGGAGCCAAGAAAATCAATATCTTGGAAAAAATCTTAAGATATTTGTCTTAAGAAAATTTTCTTGACAGGCCGGAAGTAACGTCTTGACAAACCGGAAGTCGACTTTCTTAAAGATTAAGATATTTGTCTTAAGACGTTTTCCAAGACGTTGAGAAGCAACTAGTCAGTGTTGCCAAATCCTATTTGTAGGTTAGCTTCGCCTGTAAAATATCACATGGTGAAATTTTCTTGGGGAGGGTTGGCAACACTGCGGCTCACTTGATGGCGTAGTACCGGGCTGATCCTACTACTCACACACACAAACACATATCATATCATACGTGATAGCTCAATACTGAAATGGTGAAAAGTACACGATAGTAGAGGCAAGAAACATGGGGTCGCAAACGGACCATTTGCGAGAAAATTGCAAATGTATCGTTACGATTCACCACTGACTTGATTGTTTGTACACACCGTCCACTTGTTGCATTACAAGAAACCTGCTTGTTATTTTTTTATTTGATTTGATTTAGTTTATTTTACTTCGCGTTTTGTGCCTCTTAGCTAATTTGCGAAGATGGGGATGAGTGATGAAATGATGAAATTGATGAATGGACATTCACAAACAACGAAGCCCGACCGGGATTCGAAACCGGGACCCTTGGCGTCGCATAACCTGCCTGTTATACCTTCCGTCCAATACAGGACGCAATATTTGTTTACAACGTCCCTTTCGGCAGGGTTCAGTATTAAACAAAAAAAATATCGAAATGCACAATGAGATAAGCGTACGATATGTACAAACATAGTTTGTAAGAGAGTTCCTAAAAATCAGAGATGCCATCAGCCCACATCAGTCATGGTTTGGTGGGTGGGAGGGGAGGTGAGCTATAAGAGTTCCACCAGACCTCATTTTTTAGAAAAGGGCTTAAAAGCCGTGCGTAAGTGTATGTGGAAAAACTCCTAGACTCTCTCGTGACATTGTTGAACCACACAATGTTTCACAATGAATCCTGGATGTTCAAGAAATATTCTGACCCAGCTCATAAAGCAAGGATGATGCAACGGTGACTGGAGACCAGTGTACTCGATTTCATTTCCACTTTTGATTCGCCATCTGATAGCCATGATCTCAGTATATTGGACTACAAAATGTGCCCAGAACTAGAGGGGACTGTCTGCAAGAAGAGGCACCCTATAATTGAAAGTTGAAAGCGCTCCTTGATAGCATCAGGGGTGGACTTTCTCATCAACACCATCCGTGCTGCAAAAGATGCCTGGCCAGAGAGACTTCGAGCCTGAGAGCGAAAAGTGTATATTTTGAAAACCTATTGGTCTATTTCTGTGTAATATGTGTAAGTAAAGGGTCTTTTTTTAAGAGTGATAGAACTTTAGATAGGGATATCTGTCATTTGTTTTGTTTTGATGACATGTTGTTTTGTCATTTCATATCAGTGAGCATTGGCAAATTATCATGCAAAGACTGACGCTGCAACAACGTTTACAAACTGTGGAAATATATTTCCAAAATCAATGTTCTGTTTGCCAAACGTATAGAGCACTTCGGAAATATTGTTGCTGTCAGTGAATTGGCCTCACAAGATCATGGGAACTAACGCCACTGGATTATTTTCTTTGCGATATCTAAAGTCTCTGGTTTATGCTGATAAACCGCAAAACTGAAAGGTGGCCGCGGTGACTCAGTCGGTAACGCGTCTGACTACCATGCTAAAGGTCCCGGGTTCGATCCCCGGCCGGTTCAAATCCGGGAACTTTTCTAACGTTGGAAGCGGCCCCGACGCCCACCCAGCGTCGAATAACATGGGTACCTTTGGGAAACCCTGGGGAGTAAAGGCGGTCAGGGGCGTGATGCTGATCACATCACCCCCACTCACGACCGGATCAAGAAAGTGTGGGGCGTTAACCCCACACCCCCTATACGCCTTCATGGCGTGGTGCTAAACACTTTTTATCTTTTTTATGCTGATAAACCAGCAACAATTGACGCTTTGGAAGCCAACATAACTCGTGTTATTAACGACATACGTCCCCAATTACTTGAAAAAGTGGTTCAAAATTGGTTGATCGAATCCGGTTCATCACAGCTGGTCGTGGTGGACATATGCCGGAAATTATTTTCAAAAAGTAAATGTCAGAAAGTTATCTTTCAAATGAAAACATAATTGGCTTCAAACTTATTTTTTTATGTGTTTTATTTCAATTCAAAGTTCTATCACTCTAAAAAAACACCCGATATAACACACTAAAGCAATCTGAGACCATATTCAATTTATTCACAAAACAGTATTTATGGCCAGACTAGGTATACAGTAAAATTAGAATCTTTGACAGACACACACTAGAACGCCTGACAAGTTTTCAAATATAATTAGGCGCACAGATAGTCAAGTTGGATCTTGAGTGCGTGCATGCTGTTCGAGGTACTCAACGCAACTCTGCAGATGGACAGACTTCAATATCTGCAAGTACTTTTCATTGTCTCAAATTATTTCTTCCGGCTCTGTAATAAACGTGGTGAGCTTTCAAAAAATAAAGGCATATTTTGGACAATATAACTTTCAATATCTAACACTTTCTGCAAATTCATGTTAGATATTGCAAACAATTATTATAATGTAGGTAAAAAAAATCTCTCTTTCTGTCAATCTCGTTTTAGTAAACTTTGGCGGCATAGGATCACTTTTTTTCGGTGGAAGCCTCGTGTCTCTTTTGGAATTAATTTACGTCTTCCTTCTCAACCTGATTCAAGGGAATAAACGACAAGTTCCAAATATTCTTCCCTTGAAAAACAGAACATTAAGAGCTACACAGTTTGCCGAAAGGATGAGAATTATTGAAAGATTGCAGAGAAAAAGGTAAGATAGAAATTTGGAGCTAAGGTAATTATTTTATTCCAGGTATTAAGTTATACTAACACTGTTGGTAATAATAATTTTAAAATTATTACTTAAATTTTGTGAATGGTCCCCGAATGACCATTGAATTAGAAGTAGGCCACCACAAATGCAATGTGAATGCGATTCATTTACCATGTGACAATCAAGATAGCGCTATCGGTCAGTAGGTACGCACAGGTTGGATGAAAATCATGATTTGTATTAAAAAAAAAAATGATGAAGTTCTTGATTTAAATCGGATTTGTTTTATATAAATCGATTTTTGTATTTTTTTAAGCACACTTAAAATTGTTGTTTTGTTCTTGCACCATACATATAGAGGGCTGCATAGTCTGCCCTTTACCTACCCACTGCCCGCTTGCCCGCGAGGACAGGTATACCTGCTCGCCTGCCCACGGCAACGAGTCGACTTGCGTCTTTACCCGGGTTCTTGGTCTTCAAGGCGCTCTGCGCTTACAAGGTAACTGGGCATTCAACAAGACCCAGGCGCCTGCAAAACCTGCTGGAAGGAAACAGCCCTCCGACAGCGTCTCGCTCCAGGTGTCTCATCACCACGTGGACAGCTACAGCCAGTGTTGTCTACTTACGTAGCTCCTAAATCCTACGAAGTCCTAGGAGGAGCTCTCTCCTCCAAGGAGAATTTATATAGCAATTTCAGTTCAGCGTAAGCAGTTTTTATCTTATTGCCAGGAAATGCACGCAGTATTACAGCTTCATTTATCTAAATGAATGATCGAGCAAACAGAAATCTCCTCACTGAAAACTAATTGTTTTTCATTGCATGGTGCCTCAACCAGGCACGCAGTGGCGCAACCAGAGGGGGCAGGGTGCATTGCTCACAACCTTGGACGGAAATTAAGTCTAGCGGAGGGGTCAGGGTGGGGGTCAAACATTAAAGTACAAGTAAAAACAAACTAGCAGAATTTAAGAGTAGCAGGGCTAAAGGGTACTCTCAAGATGGAATTAATTTTCATATTTTTCTTGCATTTTCCTTCCAGACGGCCAAGGGCACCTGCAGAGGGGGAATGGAGGGGTAATTGCAAACCCTTGATTTCAAATTTTATGAAAGTAGAAATATGTTATAAAATATTATACAGTCTCATCAAGTTCAATGCCGTAGCAAAGGGGTATCGGGAGTCGGCCCTGAGCGCCGAACGATCTAAGTGAGAAAAGTTTTAAAACAGAGAATGCTATGGCGGCCCGTGATATTATTTGCTATTAATGTTGGTTTGTTACGAGTTTGATGAATTGATTATGTAATACGTCGCTCCATGTGAAAAGAAAATATTGTAGATGGAAATTTTACATGCCATATGTATGTACATTCGGAATGCATTTATCATGCACTTTCTTTCTTTCAAAAAGAGTTTGTGTGCTTGTTTTCCATTATTAGCTAATGTGAAATTGACGTGTTGAAAAAAATATTTCTAATCCCCTGTTTCAACACAAATACGTGAGAACGGACTTCTACCCCCTCTTTGCGTGCCCTTTTTGCGTGATTTATGAGGATAATAATGCCTTTCATGCTACTTTATTACTATTATTGTGATTGTTGTTGTTGGCACGTTTATCCAAGTACTTGAAACACCCCTCCCCAAACGAGGGTAACGGCAATGCCCCTGGCTGGCTACTGCCCTGGTGTTCGCAGCAGAACTGTGTGTTGTTCGACTCGCGACCTCGGCGTCGAACGTGACATTTTTCAGTCCTGCCCTATATAACTATATATACGTATATTGGTTGTTTACGACATATACTTATGGATCCTGTGCCACGGAAAACCTATTTCAATGTGTGTGTGTGGGGGGGGGGGGTAGCAACATTCGTAAATCTAATTTCATTGGTGATGTGGCTTACGAAGTTTTGAGTTCCCTTTTTTAAGTAGTGAAAATATATTGCAGTTGGCAACACCGCAGAACGGTGTGGGCGCGGTGCAGTTTCTACTCGAAGCAACTACGTCATGCAGAGGGAGGGGTCTGCAGTTGATGGAAAGAACGAACTGAGACCTACTAGGTATCGTAAGACTGCGGGTACCCGGCGGGTCTACAATGCCTGCCAGGAACGATCTGGGCAGGTGGTCAGACAAGCTGCTCAAGCGAGGGTGTTGCGCAGGTTGCATGGCATTTCAGGAGTGATGTCTCGCGAACGGGTCTGCTCCAGGTCTTGTGTAGGCCTCTGCATACATATAGATATATGTTTCTTTATAGAAAGGCTTTCTTTCTGGTAAACAGGCCCTGTAAAATATTTGAACAGTTTGATTAAAGCAAAGAAAAAATATATGTATATATACATATTTTCGTTCCTGATACTGTATATATGAACCTACTATGGAAATGTTTGTTCAATGTGATAATTAAACTACAAAAAATTTAGTAACTTTTCTTTCAGTGAGAATAGAACACTGCTTGTACTACATAATTGTAGCTAACTTTAAATATTTTTAATAGTATTTGCAGCTGAATTTTGGAATTTCTTCAATGGTGGTTTGCAAAATATCAGCTGCCATGTTTGTTTAGTTTAATGATAATGACACTATCTACGGGTTAACATGATTAGTATTTTCTTATTGTTCTACACAAAATGTTTGCTATTTTTGCCTATAAAAGAAATAATTTTTAATCAAGAGAAATGTAAGTGTGTTTACAGTTTACATATTACATTTTCTTTCGTACGTGCTTCCGCCTATCAGTACATATACTTTGTTTCCTTTCTTAGAGTATAATAAACGCTATTAAATGATTACGATATTACTCTATTTTCACTAAAAGTGATTCTGATATCTACCAAGTCCTTATATGCATTATTCTACGAATATTGTTTAAAGTGATTAAATCAATTATATTTTTAAAAAAATTAATATAGACCAATCCACCTTGCGTACGTACTACACACCGCGTCATTATGGGTAAAAAAGGACTATCGAGAAAGGGTGGATTGTGGGAATATAAACGTTTGGTGGCACGTTCTTGTAGAAAGTGTTTGCTGAAGATTGTTCGCGGGACATCGTAATGAGAGTGTACAAAAATTGGACTTTAAATGGACAACAAAGAACCACAGGTGGGACTGAACGAGAGCAGTAAAAGATTGAGGCGAGAGCCTTGAACCGAAGATTAGTACACGACCAAGAGACGTAGCACAGTGCAACATTTAACATAGCAGTGCAGCATGGAGCAGGTTGGAAGAATCCTAAAATCACACTGCGTTGAACTTATACACTATAGTAGTTAAGTCGATAACGGAACCACCTCCCACCAAGATACATCAGCATTAAAAAAATCCTTTTATACGATTGGAGGAAATTGTACCAGTCTCATGGGCCATATTTTTTCATTTCACTCTGTGGATGCGCGTGTTTGTATCTGGCGTCAGCAACATGAGATGCTGGAACACATCATGCATGCTATTAACGGTGTATGTGGTGATGAGTGTATGGAGTATGTTTATCTATACTCTGTCCAGGGAATCCTTTGAGCAAGGGAACGGAAGCAAGTCTCTGGTCAACCTGTGACTCGAGAGGACTCCACTAATGAACACGTGCTAGAGAACGAGATTGCGTGAGGGGGAAAGTGACCACATATTTTCATTTTCTGCATCAGGTACTGCTTCGCACTGGCTTTATACTATTCTCTACCGTTATGAGCGGCCATACTACAGAGATTCCCGGAATATATATGACTTGGCTCTCTGTTGCATGTGGGTGAAAGTATGAATGCTACTCGTTGTTACCAACTACATGGTGACGAGGAACACCCTACCGTTTTCTCCTTTGCTCATCTGGGGATCGAGTATTTCAAGACTACAATATTTTATGCCATTGTGAAGGTCTTAAGCTGCCCATACACCTGCGTCAAAACACGTCGAAGTCATTAAATTTTGAACGCTACGTAGAAATCCGACAGTATTTTTGGAGCTGCGGATGCTACGTACCGTAATTTTCTTACGCACCCCCGTAATTTTCGTTCGGTCAAAAAATTTAGGAGTTTTTAACTTTTCTGCGTTTACACGTGCGTATACGCTGGGGATGAAAGGGAGTTTTAGACTGAAATAAACCAGCGGAAATAATAGCAATTGTCTTCCCTATACAGAGACTGGCTAGTGCGAACAATGATAATCCGTGAGTTATCACCGCTGAAAGGTCGGTACCTGGGGCCCCCCATTTGCTGAAAACAGATAGTACGGGACTACTTGAGCATGTGCTTGAAAGAACTGGACCGTGGAAGGGTTTTCGGATGAAAATGTACGTCGCAGTGTATGTCCCGGCAACCTGGCATAATGTACTGCGCAAATACGTAGCGTATTTACGTCGCGTATTTGCACATTAATATTTGGACAGCACAGGGCGGTTCGAAGAACATACTAAAATTTACTGCACGTGGAATGGCAAGAAAACTACACAGATACGAACCACACAGAGCATGTGTTGACTAGGGAATGACATTTCACATATCTGAATACACCACAATTCCTGCATTAAAACCAGATTGCAATGGAATGGCCATGGAATGTCACCTCGAAGTGACATCAGACACCCAGGAAACATTTCACGAAGCACGTTCATCGATATGTGTGCTGTTTGTGCTGTGACACCGTCCTGTTGGAACCACACAGCAAAATTGCCACTTTCGTTCAATTGCGGCTGTAGGAAGCGACTCAAGGCCACAACCCGATTCGCCCGCATCACTAGCGCCGGTTCAGGTAACGGGAAATCCGGGAGTTATTTCAAGGTACATATGGGAAACAAAATGGTAAGTCTTGTTCTTTCCAACTGTAAAATAAAATGTTGCATAACATCTATCGTTGCTTTGTTATTTACAGATGTGAAATTATGGTATTTTGCCATCTGTGTAGTACCAAAACGGTACGCTTCAGGACATGGAATCCTTATGTAACGTGGAAGGTGGGTGACAAAATATAACAAGACAGGAAGGTGACCCAATGGGGAGAAATCGTTTCTATAAATCCCACCAACCAAATTACTAAAGTCATAAAGCACTTGAAGTTCACGAAACGTTGTCAGGAATAACTTCAGTCTCTTTTACGAGATCCGTCTAATAAACAATTACATGCAGTCGAAACAACGCGATTGTACTTTCCGCGAGACGCATGCGTTTCACAATTAGTCAAATTATTAAGTTATTTATCGTCGCTCTTTATCGTAGTTCTCATTAATTATCCCCCGGTTCGATACCCGGTGGAGTTCGGATCGCACTTTAAACTGTAGGTCCAGTCCCGATTAGCCTTACTGTGCATAAAGGGGACTTAAAACACGAATTCAACAACTACAGCATTTATTAATTATCCAGGCCTTTTCGTCTAGCGACACCAGGGGGATTTTTCCACCCTGGAGATTGACTTCTGTCGCTATCATCCTCGGCAATGTCTTCTTTAATAGGACTCGAGAGCCGGAACGACTCATGGCCTCTTCCGGAACATCAAACCAGCTCACGATCCACGCAACCTCTTCCCATGTGGTTACTAACCTGACTCGAAGAAACTCTTCTTTTGGAACTGCTTGCCTCTATTGGAACCTCAATGCTGCTGGGTGATCGTAGCCTCTTCCCATGTGGTTACCAACTTGACTCGAGGAATCTCTTCTTTTTCTTGAAACTGATCTGATCACAAAATGTCCAATTGTACACGTTTCCACTTACGAGTGGCCGCGGTGGCTCAGTCGGTAACGCGTCTGACTACCATGCTAAAGGTCCCGGGTTCGATCCCCGGCCGGTTCAAATCCGGGAACTTTTCTAACGGTGGAAGCGGCCCCGGCGCACACCCAGCGTCGAACAACATGGGTACCTGGGGGAAACCCTGGGGGGTAAAGGCGGTCAGGGGCGTGATGCTGATCACATCACCCCCACTCACGACCGGATCAAGAAAATGTGGGGTGTTACCCCCACACCCCCTATACGCCTTCATGGCGTGGTGCTATGCACAGGGGAACACTTTACCTTTTTACTTTTTTATCCACTTACGAGTTCACGAGCGTTTTTTGATTCGTAGCACATCGCTGGTCATTCGATTGAAACTCTGTTCTTCTTCCATTGACTCACTCCTTTTCCATTTGAAGAATGTTAACGTTCAATAAGACGTGTATGACTGAAAACCCAATATTCCCCTCCTTTTAGCGAATTCTATCGCTGCGACGCTACTCGCAAGTACACTTCGCAACATCTTATTTGACCGCCCCGAAAGAATTCTAAGTCCCGAAATCGTAAACTTAGCAACATTGCACTTCAGCTCCAGGTGAGAGTAGCCAACTTTGAGTAAGTCCTTCCACTAGACGAAAAACGCTGCGGTGAGAGGTTTTCAATTTAACACTTTCCATGAAGTTAGAAACTATAAACAGCTGTTATAATACACAATTAAAACAGAAATGATAAATTGGAAAAAGAACCTTGAAGGATATTTACGGTTCTGCTTGCTCGACTTGAAATTTGGGGGGTTTGAAACACTGAATAGAGTTTTTCTCCACCTGGAGGAAATTGTCATCACGTTTGTGCAGAAAGAAGCAAATTTGTGAGGAGTTTATGCGACATTTTATTTACAATACCTTGCATAATATCGAACAGTTCTCAAAAACATATATTTTACACGACTTGTCGAGAAAATGTGCTTGCAACACAGGAAGATGGGAGTCTTCATCAACGACAATATGTTTTTAAGGATTTAACGTCATTAAGTTAACGTGGAGCAGTTGGTTAGACGCTGCTATCCTTACTTTTCATCAAGCGTGAAAGGTCGCGGGTTCAAATCCCACCCTCTCCTCTTTCTCTTTTTTTCTTTTTTTTCATTTTTGTTTTGCAGCACAGATACCGTTGATATTAGAATATTTAAAAAATGAATCCGATGCACACTTGAGGGACGTCCCTTATGCGCATATTTCCCCTTAGAAGTCGGAGATTTCAAGGATATAAAGTAAACTTTTCTTTTCAGTTATTGTTCATATGTTGTGATAACACACACATCATGATTAATTCACAAATCACATATATGTATTCAGGATGCAAAATGTAATGTTATTTAAGTTATGTCGTTCGCTGCGGGACGGCGTAGGTTCGAATCCAGCTCTGGTCGAAATTTATTCGGCCTACGTATAGGACCGGTGGCAACCAACCATCGTGAGTAAAATTGGTGAGCTTCGAATGAGTAAGCGTAATCCGGTCCCAGAAACCTGCTATAACGGCTGGGGATACGTCGGGCTGACCTCCCGACTATTCCAATACTGATTGCAGATCTCCACGCTTAGAGGTGACGAAGGAAAGCGTGGGAGGGAGACCTGCAGTCGGTAGGAAATCCAAGGCCCTTCAGGGCTGTTGCGCAAAGGATTATTATTATTGTTTGTTCTTCACTGACACCTAAAATATTGATTATTTGATTTCGATATACTAAAAAAAGATATACAGTTATGTTAAGTAGTGATGTAGTGCAATACTGTAACGAAGGAGAGCGTTTAAAGAGTTCAAATTGCTAAGATTGGTAATTGTATGTCCGTCCTTCGTAATGACTGTTGTCAATCCCCTCACCACCATCTTACCATGCGTCTAAAACTAAGAGTAAATTGCTAATTAACATAAATAAATTGTTATTGCGACGAAGGCCGATTCGATAAGAAACTTCTAATAAGTATTTATATAGTGAGTGACAAACAAAAAATTCAAAACCTCATAATGATCGTTAATTCCTCACTGCTTTGTATCTAAAATTTTTGTCTTCTTTGAACAGAAAGTACGAGTATCAGATATAACAAACTTTCCCTACTAACTTTGCAATATTCGAAACCACCATTACAGACTTAGCTCTGCGTAACTTGGTTCTGCGCATTCCACGTGGAATGTGACTTCCTCCTATCATCGAAATAACTTTCTCTTACTATTTCCTTTCCTCTCGTGAAATACAGAGACCAATGTTAACTTCTTAGCAAAGTAGATAAACTTTACACCCAACGATATACTCCTGAAAAAATCCTGCCTAGGTGGAGAACCGAACCTACGACCTCCCTCGTAAGAATCAAGCACGCTACCTCTTCTCTAGGTAGCTCATGTTAAAATTTGCTACCAGTTTGAAGAAACCAATTCACACATAATGTCATATCTATAATTTCCTCATGGCAATTTTCATGAGGAAACGAATTCAGATAAAATCGAGAAACGCTGAAAGGCAAAAATGATGAACATGTCTATTGGCGTTTTGTCATATTTTGTAAAATTGTTTAAAAATTCCGTGTTTTGAACAAGCAATCGTTTAGTTACGAAGTATTTTGTTGTTTGTTTAAAGTAGGAACAGGAGAGAGAAAAGGAGTCCTTTAAACCAGACTCCGTTTGACAAGAAATTTCAGCTTTTTTCCAAAGACTGTATGAAAAGAGAGATGAACGTATGAAATATAAAATATGTCTGAAATTAAAACAATGGAAACCTTGAAAGATAATACTAACGAACTTCAAACTATGAAAGACATATTTTCGTGGTAAATACTCCAAGTCATTTTCGAAATATGAACTTGATCTTTTTCTTTATTATGAGGTGGAGATATGGGACGATATGATCCCTCAAGAAGAAAATTTTAAGTAAGCTACCTCCAACTTTTTCAGTGGTCATAATTACTAATTGGGGTCCGGAAGTTGATGAAAAATCAACTTTTTGTCTGACCCTTAAAAACAATGCTAAACCTGATATCATGTCCTTATCCCTTCAGTTAGAGCCGGAAAACACTTTCTATTTTACATATTTCTTTTTTTGCATTTTTCGGCCTTTTTTGGGCTTTTAGTTTATTTGTCAGTATTTTTAACAGTTTTTGTTGCATTTTTACTTATTTTTCAGGTTCATTTTTCTCCTCCCCTGTTGTTTTGTGCATTTTAAATGCATTTACTAGTAAAATTTAAATATTTAGATTTCTTGACATGGTTCTTTTAGCAAATTCACCATGAATCCAAAATACGGCAATGGAAAATAATAATATTATTCTTAACTGAAATGTTTGGCAATGGATTATTATGGACACTGTTATCGTTCTAATCTGTAGTTTTAAAGTAAAATTAGTCACAATATTAAATGCAATTACATTCTATTATACGCGAAGCAGAACTGTATTTTCGGTTGCTGGCCGACTACAGTATCATAGAAGGCCCACTTTGAAAGGAGATTAATTTGTTGATTTGGTGTTTTAAGTCAACTTTATGCATAGTAAGGCTAATCGGGACTGGACCTACAGTTTAAAGTGGGATCCGAACCGAGTGCATAAAATAACGTGAACCGTGTGGTGTAGGGGGGTCGTTTGCTTATGGAATGGAATGTCATGGGTTCAAACCTACTTCTTTGCAAAATCTTTTTCGGGAAGTACACGGCTTTGGACGAGAATGCTTATCTACGTTTCTTGGATATTTCCGTTGATATTTATGCGATTTATGTCCAGCATTTCCGGATGCAGAAAGTTGACATGTAAGTTCTTAATATGTGTTAAATTATAACAGCTGAATGAAAGGAAAAGTATTTCCTAAAATCCTGCCAATCACTAAAAGATTAAAACATTAGTAGACGCATTACTTGAGGCATGCACAGTGGCGACGATTATGGAGTGTGGAGGGGCGGATGACCCAGCACAATGCTAGACATTATCTACCACGGAAAAGAAACTGTCCTTGCCCTCCCCCTCACCACACTTTGCCCCATCAGTTTTGAAACCTAATCGCCGCCACTGAGCATGCATCGCATAAATATTTACAGTAATATCATATAATATTATATTACGTTATTAGAACACTTCGTACTCGGTAAATAAAAAAGAAAAAATAATAAGGAAAGGGTGGGATTTGAACCTACGAGGTTTCGATCTTGACGAAAACAGTAAAAAAACGAAAGTGCTGTTATCTAAACAACTACTCCAGGAGATTGCTAACAGAAAGCTCAGTGAAACACGTTAATCTCAGTTGAAGCAACATTGTGCCGGAGTTTCGAACCATTTTTCGCCAAGAACCAAGGAAAAGACACACTTTGAAGAATCGTTTGGTGTTGTGCAAGGTATCTGTACTAAACATTTCACATAAAATCATCATAAATTTGCCTTCTTGCATTCAAATGTGACCGGAATTCTTTCCAGGTGGATGGGAACCTGTTCAGTGTTTCACAATGCACATACATTTTCCTACTTTCAAATTCAGAACGAAGAATCTTGAAGTATTTTCAACATTCGTATTTCTACTTAACATTTTTTTGTCTACTCATATATTTTATTACTGCTTTAGGGTATCTTTACTTTATGGAATGTGAAAGAATGAAAAAAAATCACGACCGTTTTCATTCAGGAAGAAGAAATGTAGCAAAGTTGGCTACTCTTAGTTGGCTCTGAAGCGCTATGCCGCCAAATTGACAAATTCCGGACTTTGAAATTTTTCAGGGCGGTCAAATAAGATGTTGCGAAGTGCACATTCAACGTTTCACGCGCCGGCAGAACAGTTTCATGCTTTCGAAGAGTAGAGGAAAATCGGCGACTTCAGCGCACGAGGACCTCTACCGGCGACTTCCTGTATATTACGTCACTAACAACAGAACGACCAGCTCGTCAGAGGTGGGGCGAAGCTGTGAGTTGTTTTGTGCGTTCAAATAACTTATTGAAAATCATTTGAATTTGCGATCGCGGATAAGACACGTCACACTTATCAAAACTTGATCTACTAATTCCCCTCTAAAACCTATAGAAGTGTGTAATAGGAATAATGAATGACCTTGCATATATAATAATTTGGTTAATAATAGGAATAGAATCAACCAAACTATCTATATAATGAGATGAAAGTGAGATATAATGCCATGAGCTCACGAAAATTCTAACCAAACATTTCTGAACAGTTTTCTTAGCAATTAGACACCTAGAAAGTATGTGGAATTCTGGTCAAGGAAATGCTTCATTTTTTATTTTTAACATTTTCTTAATGATGGGAATAATATGAATTATTTGGGTGTAGTAGGGGAGGGTGGGCAAGTGAGACAGTTTGGGCACCCTAGCTAAATTGTAGACCATTACACGAAATGACCCAACGAAAGCTAGTTGGTGTCACTGAAGCTGGAGAGGAAGCAGTTGTATGCTCGCTTGAAAATTCAGGATTTTTAGTTATGTATTTATTTTCGGTGTTATCTCTACAAGGATTATGGTACATAAAGAAGCCTGCATTAGGTATATATCCACAACACATTTTAACACTTGTAACGTGTTTAACGGATAATACATATCTTTACGAACCTCATCCTAACATACGGTGAATGTAACATTATTACACTGTGATACAGTGGTAGAGTAAATAAAACGTGAGGTGGAGTAAGAACGTCTACCTAGTATGTTAGACGGTGACACTTGCACCAGGTTGATTGATTCACTAATATGTTATTTTACGTTGATTTACTACCATTAGCGTCTCAAAAACAATGCCTCTATGTGTATTGTAGTCAGATATGGTTCGAGTCTATGTCAACAAGACAGGGAGAGGAAAGAGGTGGACCGTGGATGACATCAGGTTTTGCAAAGTATCAAGGGTGGTATTTTGACATTGAGAAAACAGCAGTGACATACAGTATGACATGTTCCCGCGGTGGCTCAGCCGGTAACGCGTCTAACTACCATGCTAAAGGTCCCGGGTTCGATCCCCGGCCGGTTCAAATCCGGGAACTTTTCTAACGATGGAAGCGGCCCCGGCGAATAACATGGGTACATGGGGGGAAACCCTGAGGGGCAAAGGCGGTCAGGGGCGTGATGCTGATCACATCACCCTCACTCACGACCGGATCAAGAAAGTGTGGAGCGTACTCCCACACCCCCAATACGCATTCATGGCGTAGTGCTATTCACAGGGGAGCACTTTACCTTTTTTTTTTACATACAGTATACCTCGGAAAACTCTCATCTGAAGAATAAATCAAGGCACTGTTGGAAGGGTACAACATATATTGGAAGGTTTAAACGCATTCACATATGAAATAGAAAATTAGTTAAGTGAACACTTGCTTGGAAAACTGGACAAAACACTTTTGTGTGTAATAGTTGCCGATAAAATCAGCTTCATATAATGGTAATGTGGCAGTTATATTTCCATTTATTTGGACACATGATTTAAGTGATTTATTTGTATGGTGAAAGTTATTTGCTAAGTTTCAGTGTTCAATTTCTGTATCTGACTCGTCTCATTTGCCTCACCCGCTGGGACAAGTGCATCTGGGACAGATGCAGATTTGATTTATGTTTTTTTTAAGAGAAGAGTTATTTTTTGTGTGTGTTTCAGTGACGTGCGGTGACATCGACACTTGGGGTAGCAATCAGTGGAGTGCCAAAGGAGGGTTGGTGGTGTCATACCCCCCCATCCCTTTAGGACAAGTATAGCTAAATATAAAGAGCTTGACTTGCAACAATATGTAGTATTGAAGATTGATCATAATCGTCAAAAACTCATCATCAAAATTATGGATAAAGCGAGATATGAGAATATGAGGTATATGCTTAGGTATCCTGAAAATCTCAAATTGTAGTCAAACAATTTGGTTAGTCGATATGTGTATAGCACGAAGACGATAATACAAGCGACAAATCAAATTATATTGTGAGACTACATCGATCTGTACTTTCTAGTATGTTCATGGACGTACCCAGAAATTTTTTCAGGGAAACAAACTTTCTCCCGCGGGGGAGAATATTTACAAATTTGAAAATGTATATTTTATTCAGGCAGATGAACAACTACAATTTTAATGTTTGAGCAATATCGCTGAACCAATATTAAAACGTTTGCCATCACAAACTTTTGGACAATTTTTGGGGAGAGGGTGCTAACGATCCTCGTTGTCCTCTCTGGATGCGCCCGTAATTATGTTCTTCGTCTCAAATAAACAACGAAAAATAAAATAGATATAACAACATCAAATCCATTCAAAACATACAGTCACGGACACTTCTGGAATGTAACGATTACATTGAGAGTTAATGGGGTTCTTACAGCCCAGAAGTGTCTGTGACTGTACAATATAGAATGCAAGACAAATCCAAAGACTTACCTATTTGTATGTGAAGTCCATTCGACGCTCTGCTGTAGCGAAGTGGTCAATTACAGACTCAAAAAATGTATCTTGTTCCTTTAGTTCACTCAGCAGTCTTGATTCAATTGATATAAGCGCACGATTAGAAAGACGAATTTGTCCGCATCTGTTTCTCGCGTAGTTCTTAATCCTTTTCATTGCTGAAAACGATCGTTCCACGGTGGCTGTCGTTACCGGTATTGTAGAGATCAAGGAGGCTAGTATGAGAAGCTTTGGCATTGCCTTCCCAACAGGCGTCACGCTCAGATAAAGTAGCAGCTGGTGAGGAGATTTGTCTGCAAATTCAGCAGAAGAATAGGCTACGACCAACTCATTTTTCAACAGAACTTCATCAAAGAAACGACCGTAACTTGCAATTAGGTTCTTGAAGTGTTCCGAAGGAAATTGATCTTTATATGTCTGAAATTTGGATGTGTCCAAAAGACTCAAAAATGAAATGCTATTGTAGTCCTGAAATCTGGTCTGAATCTGTTGCTGTATATTATCTAATATTTCAATGAACAAACGCTTGAAATTTAACTTCGGATCTAACGAAGCATCGGAACTACGTGGTCTTCTACGTGGCGGCCTCACACCAGTGACAATTTCATCATAAATTTCATCAAAAGAATTTCTTAGAGAATGAATCGCCATTAAAGTTTCCGACACCTTATGTCTGCAGTACACAATGTCCAAAGCTTGCTTCTGAAGATAGGAAAAGAGAACATCTGTGTGCATGAATATTCGGTGGAAAACAGCAAGAAGGAAACAAAATTGAAAGTTTTCCATGTTTGCTAAGTGACCCTCTACAGATTCCAAAACATCTCTTTCAAGTTCATTGTTGTGGTCGATCATGACACAAAACACTTCGCGTAGGCTTTCTTTCTTTTCGTTCACAGTGTTTACCAGACGCGATGAATAGTTCCACCTGGTTGGACTGACACTTGGGAGACGGCGTTTCAGGAACTCTTCTAAATATTTTGCACGTTTTGGCGACCGAGAAAAAAATGCTGCCAATCCACCTAAGGTGGCAAAAAAATACGACATTCTGAAATATTTGACGCACTTTGTGACATAACTAGATTTAAAACGTGTGCGTAGCAATGAACAAAAACCGCTCCAGGAAAGGATTCCTTGACGATTGCTTGTACTCCATTCAGGCCCGAAGCCATTACAGCAGCTCCATTGTAAGTTTGTGCTATAACTTTGTCGCAAAAGCCCATATTTACTACATTTGCGACAATGACTTCAGCAACAGCTTGGGCTCTTTTGTTAGCACTAACGTCACAAAAACCAACAAATCTCTCAACCAGGTGGCCATCTTTAATGTACCGATATACCATTGACAACTGAGATTTATTCGTGACATCAGTTGTCTCATCAGCCATGATTGCAACAAATTTCGATGATGTAATTTCATTCTGAATTTTGCTGTAAAGAGCACATCCAATAGATTCAATCAAGTCGTTTTGGATTCTGTTCGAAACACCCTTGAAAACTGTTGCACTTTGAAGATGATTTTTTAGTAAAGTGTCATATTGGGCGGTGTAATTAAGAAGTTCTACATAGTTGCCCCGATTCACTGAATTTTCTGTTTCATCGTCACCACGAAATTCGAATTCTTGTTGTCCTAAAAAGCAAGCTGCGTTTATCAGGCGTTTCAAAAGTTCCCTGTTTGTTTTTACGGTTTCATTATGCAGCAACCTCTCCTTTCTAAGGTAAGATAAGGCAAGAAACGCTTTAATATGTGTTAGGGATGTTTCCTGAACTTTTACAGCCTTGGTAAACCCCCCTAAATTACAGAAACCTAATTTCGTCCAAGGCGAATTTCTGTCCGTGCTGAAAAGTAGGCAATTCCAGCAATACAGTTTCTTATTTGTTGTACTACCTGTCAACCAGTAAGTCTTATCGTAATTAGACGGTAAGAAATGGCGCGTGTAATTCTTCTTCTGTTGCGATATTTGAAGAGGTGGAGTTGGTCGACCTTTCTTGATCAGTGCCGCCTTTTCTTCAAATGTCCTGCAAGCAAATGGTCTCTGAAGAATGTTGGCCACAAGATCTTGATTTTCTTCGGACATTTGATTTGTTACACACAAACGAACACGCAGGCACACACCCTACACACGCACAACCACACAACGAACTTTTCTTTGCTTAAAAACGCATTATGAAAACCTTCGCGAATCGCAATAGCACTCACGTCTACACTCACAGTTCGGAACGGAAGCAACTATTTTAACTAACCCCCGTACCCTATTTTCACCAAGGGTCACGAGACATCGTTGCCAATATTTGTCTTATTTCAGTTCTTCTATCCCACTGAAACACGAGAGAAATATGAATATTTTTAAAATCCAATTCAAGTATTGGCGCAACAAAATTTTTGAATAACATACGTTTATTTTACTGGATTGCTAGACGCATTGCGCAGAATTGTATTATGCAAGTTCATACACTATCCGGAGGGTGATTCCAAAATTCTGTAGTTTTGCAAAAAGTATAATAGTTGGCAACCTTTTTTTTATGATACTTGTAAACTGCGGCATCTCTCGCCTCTCTCTTGTCCAGTGATATCTCCGAGGGACACTTGTTCCTTGGCAGGAAACGAGGAGAAGGGGAGGGGAGTGGTTGCTACCGCTTCGGTGTCTATGCAGCTAGGAAAATAAGGGTCCTTTGAGACCTAATGCCAACCAAGGGCCTTTTTTTTAAAAAAAAAATAAAGAAAAAAGTGCGAGGAGAGAGGGGGGTATCGCGTAGACAACGCATCGAATCCCATCGCGCATTTTTCTGAAACCGGATCCAATACGTCTTCTTAAGTAGCTCTCACACACTTTGGGGTCCCCATTAGGAACCGAACCTATTACAGACGACAACAAAGACGATTTGATTTGACTACGAAGATAGACATACGGGTTCGAATCCCGGCTCGGGCATTGGTGTTCTTTGTGTGTGTCCCTTCATCAATTTTATCGTATCATCTTCGCGATTACCCAAAAGTGGCAGACAAGTGAAATAGAATAAAGCATATCAAGCAATCAATCAACGATTTGATTTTTGTTGTTTAGCGTAGCCTTTTTGCCACATTTGGTTAATCTCGGCGTAGAGGATGGGCGATGGTATGATGACATTGATGAAGGGATACTCACAAAGAACACGCATACCCAGGTCGGGGTTTGAAATCAGGACCCCTGGTGTCGTAGTGCGCTATGATAACCACTACCCCAGGGATGTTGGCCAAGCAAAAGAAACGGGAGGAAAGCTCTTACTAATCGGATACGGTTGTATCGGAAAAGCAAACTGCACTTTTGTGATGTTGTATTTTTCAAATGGACTTTTTAAACACAATCTTTGCATATGATTCGTGTTTTTTGAAATAATGTTTATTTCTTGATTTCCCTAATTTCACAATCGCAAGATCTCGTTACTGAAAGATCCAGGCTCGAAGCCTGGCCTGTGCATCAGTGTTTCTTGTAACCACTCTGCACCCGTTTAATTTAATCAACGTTCATCGTCATAGCAAAGATTAGGTGATGAAAGAGCAACGCTAAATAACAAAAATACAAATTGTTTCCTTCCAGTGCATTTGCAAGGCACTACGAAATCAGGAGTCAAGAGCTCTCTATTTATGAGTGTCCCTCATCACTTCCAAAAGCTCATTAGCTACTTATTATGGCAATTTAATCTATACAGCTAGAAAAAGTGATGGAAGGTGGCAAACATTCAACATAGTAAAAGGCGGATCAACTGGTAATAATAGACACTTTGTGTAATTTCTTCAATAATATTCAGGGCCTCCCCGATGGCGCAGTGGTAGCGTCGTTGCCTTGTAATGAAGATGTATCGGGTTCGATACCCAGTGGAGGCATATAGCAGTTCGGATCCGTACTTTAAACTGTAGGTCCAGTCCGGATTAGCCTTACTGTGCATAAAGCGGAATTAAAACACCAAATCAATCAATCAATACTATTTATTTGGCTCTTTGAGCTCTGGGATATATAATTCATTCCAAATTATTTCATTTTTCACCGCAGGACTGCAGAGTACAGCACATCGAACAGGAATGCGCGTTCTTCACGGATTCGAATCCTGGCCTGGGCATGGGTGTTCTTTGTGAAGTTCCTTCATCAATTTCAGCACATCATCAATCATCTTCATCTTCGCGATAACCAAATGTGGCAAAAAATCGAAGTAAAATAAACCAAACCAACAACAATAAGAACGCGCGTTCTTTGGCCCAAATAAAACTGTTCGTAAATACAGAGAACGTATTAAGTACTGCAGACATTTCCACCCGAGTTCTTTAGAGAATTTACAAAGGAATCGAAGTGAAACCAGTCCCCTATCTGTCCTATAGGAGATAGACTGGGGGACCTGAAACCACGGGCTTTCAACCATTGCAGCGGGGAGCGAGGGGCCAAGGGAGGTAGAGGCAGAAATATTCCCTTTCCCTTCGAAAACCCGTTTCTACCTGAAAGTGCTGGGGCGGAGGAAGAGCGAGCTAGGCCAGTCCTGCCGGCTGATGTCACAGAGGTACGAGAAGCGCGTGAAAAAAAGTATTGTATATGAACTGCGGCTTCAACAAGACAATAAATATTGTGATTTGAAAATAATTAGAGACGTGAGATTGATTGATCTATCTCTGCTAGACTAGCTACTCCTCAGTGCACGTCACTGGTGTGTTTGAACTAGATAAAAATGTTCATGACTGTTCTACTTGTAGCCTGGTAAAAGTTTGTTTCATCTCAAAGAAATGACATGCACAATGACCTTTTTTGTTAAGGTGTCTCATTTGCCCCACTCTCCCCTAAGTAACTATGTGAATCCAACCGCAATAAATATATGTTGATTTTTATTTAAGACTTTAGCTTCCTTTTATTACATAATAAAGTATGTAAACTATGCAACTTTCAACTCTACGTCAAGGCCCTATTAACTCATCTGTGCAACAAGTGAACTTACAACAAAACTGAGGAAAAAAAGATACTCAAAAATGAATTATATTTGAAAGTAGATCTTGATGTGTGTATATTGATTGTTTGATTGATTTGCTACATTTTACGTCGCTTTTGTCCAATTTTTGTCTAATTTGCGAAGATGGGGATAAGTGACAACATGATGAAATTGATGAATGGACACTCACAAACATCCATGCCCACGCATTTATTTTACTGTGCACGAGTGTCCGGCTATTGCTTCTGAACAGTGTCCTTGGCAAAAACAATAGCCTTAGTGAATGGAAATGCAGTGATAGAAGTTTTGTTTTTCTGCGGCAGGCGTCTTCCCGGCACTCTTCTCTCCCTCGCCGAGGGAGACACGTTGTACGGACAGCGGCCAAGGTAAGCTCTCGCCTCACCGGCTCTGGAAGTGTCTCTTCAATGTGTTGTTGTGTGGGCATGTGCGTCCGGAAGGGGAAAGAAGGGGGGCCGTGGCCCTCCCCCTGGAAAATGAAAGTCAACCAAAAATTATGTATTTCACACATATAATTTCATTTTAGCCACAATAATATGTATTAATTATTGAATTAACACCATAAATTCAAATTTAAGCAATGTTTTTTTTAGGGAACTACACTTTTTTGGGGGAAATGTAATTGTTTGCCCCCCCTGAAAAAAATACCTTCCTTGCCCCTCCCTGGAAAAAATCCTGCGGACGTCCATGTGTGTGGGGACATTAAGTTGAACCCAGGCTCCATGCCGGTGGGAAACACAACTTGCGCAATTCTCGGGAAAACGGCAACCTTGACTACATCGTTTCCTCCCTCCCTTCAGCGCACGTCACCCCTTCGAGAAACCTCATCTCTTCGGACCAGCTGAGGAGTCAACCACCTCTCACCCCCTCAAACGGTGTCGGGAAAAATGCGCCCGGGAAAAGTGCGCTCTCGCAATAAAAGTGGGAAAAATGCGCCCTCCCAAGAGTAACCACAATGAAAAGTGGGAAAAATGCGCCCAGCACACACGACCTTCACCAATATGATAATATGTTGATTAAAACAACCTTGACGCAGCTTCCCCTCACACTTAACACAGGCTTGGTACTGTCAGGAAAGATAATTTTTTTTTAAAAAAAAAGAACAGTAAAAATATTCTCTTTTCTGGCGTGTTTAGAAGCTGGAGATGATGTCCTTTGTCATATTTTTTTTTACTTTTGTAATTTTTATTTTATTTGATTAAAGTTTTTATTTACATTTGTATTTCCATTTCTTGCGGCCTCCGTTGATGATCTTTTACTCCATTTTTTTGGATGTACGCCAGACTTCTCAGACACTTGGTAAGGTCCTTGGGTGTGCTTGTTTTGTAAGTATGTATAAATTTGCTAATCTGTTCATCCAGTTTTATGTACGTTCGTTTCCTCTTCGTTCCTTCCAAACCGATGCTAGCCCTATCATATTTGTATCCGCTGTATTCCGCTTCCTGCTTCAGCGTCTTCAGAAGGGTGTAGAATTTGGGATGAAGTCGAACTTTCTCCTGCAGCTTATTGTTCCACCCTTCGACAACATTGTTCGTGCGGTACTTTGCATCTCCACAGTGCCACACATCAACTGGCGTACTATGGATTTGGAGCCACCCATCTTCAACGTCCTGGCGGGGGATCATTGCCAGAGCGCTGCACATGCGGACATGAAGCCTTACTTCTTCGTCATTCTTGTAGTCCGGTACCAATCCAACGTCTTGAACTTTGCGCCACAGGCACTGGTTAAAGTGGAAGTAGCATCCCTTGATGGTACAAGTCGGGAAGTTTGAAATGAGAGAAGAAATGCACGCATCTTCGAAGTCAACCATGATTCTTTCTGGATTCCAACCCGGTAAACATTCCTTCATTTTCCCCAAAAGTAGGTCGTAAGTTTCTCTTATTTTGTTGGACAGGAAGGCGAATACTACTGGAGCGATGTTAGTCTCGTTACCTGTACTGCCAAGATCTGCGTGGATTGTATAGAGCTGGGCGAACTGCTTGCTACACGATTTGAAAGTCCTGTCCACGAAGAACTGATTGTGATTCTGCAGTATTTCCCTGCCTTCGGAACTACAAAAAACGAGGATTCTCTGCTCGTCTCCTTCATCTACCAAAAGGAAACTTGAACTGTCGTCCATTTTCAGGTCTTCTTCAGATAAAACGATAATCTGTCTGGAATTTGGTCTCGACGATCTCCTTGTGCCTGCCTCCTCACATAATTCATGCTGCGTTTGAAGCTGGAGTACACAGGAACTTCCGCCACGAGGTCGAATCCTTGATCAAACAAGTGATCCATTTCTTCCTGGTAGAGCTTAGACATAGATTCGTCATCTTCTCTTGCTCGCTTCTTAGCTGCCACTCGCTTAATTGTGTGCTGGGCGCATTTTTCCCACTTTCTAATGTGGTTACTCTTGGGAAGGCGCATTTTTCCCACTTTTATTGCGAGAGCGCATTTTTCCCGGGCGCATTTTTCCCTGATTCCCTCAAACACCTCATTTGGAAAAGAGCCCCCTGGGGCGTCATCCGTTCAGCGCTGGATTCCATCCCCTGGACGATTCTGGAAAGTGAAAGTTTGAAGGAAGCGTGTGACGTGCTGACAGATGTAATTCAAGCAGCGATGAAAGATTACGCACCACTTAAGAAAACTAAATCATGCAGGTTTCCTTATTGGTTCGACTCTGAACTCTTACTTGCCCTGGGAAACCGAAAAAAGGCATGGGATCTCTGGAAACAATTTCCTAACGAGAACACTCGAAAATCCTTTACCGATTTAAGGCGCCACTGTAAAAAAACTGCGGAAAATTAAATACAATGAATACATCGGAACTATCACAAACAACATCAAATCAAATCCCAAACGTTTTTGGTCACTCATCAACTCAAGGAGGCAAAATTCCCGAATACCTTTCGAAGTAAAGCATGACTCAGCACACGCAGACGGCCCTGACAGAGCTGATCTCCTTAATGCCTTTTTCTCTAAAAATATAGTGTCAAATACACCTGCTTCTTCCCTTCCTAATCTCACTCCAGTTTGCTGTCACTCTCTGACATCTCTCTCCACGTCTCCGGGAGATGTTCAAACCATCCTATCTTCTTTGCCTGAAAATGGTGCAAATGGTCCTGACGAAATCCCTTCTATTCTCCTCAAAAACACTACTTCTTTTCTCGCTATTCCCTTCTCTATTTTATTAAACAGATGCTAAATTGAGACAACATTCCCGAATTCATGGAAAAATTCTAATGTGGTACCGTTATATAAATCTGGGGACAAGGATGCTGTTGCTTCTTATAGACCCATTTCCCTGTTATCACCACTTTCTATCGCTTGTGAAAAAGTAATGAAGGACCGACTTTACACATTCACCTCTCCATATATAAATGAAGCACATCACGGCTTCTTACCAGGCAGATCCTGCTTAAAACTTGAGCTTCGTATTATCTGACGCTATCAACTGTGTATCTGAAAACTCTCAACTGGATGAAATATATATATATATATCTTGATTTCTAAGCCTTCGACTCTATAAACCACAACTACCTCCTACATAAATTATCTCATCGTTTTAATATTCATGGGAAATTTATCTCTCTGCTCAAACACTATTTCCGAGACAGACAACAAAAGGTTGTACTTTCCGCAACCTCTTCTTCTTATCGAGGTGTATCTTCTGGTGTACCCAAAGGCAGTGTTCTTGGACCTCTTCTCTTCTTCCTCTACCTTGATGATCTCCCAGAATATATTTCTGACTCATGTAAAAACCTTCTTTTGTTCGCCGATGATTGCAAAGTATACAGTAAAATATAAAATTTAAATGACATGGCACTTTTGCAAAATAACTTAGATTCCCTAATAAAGTGGTGTAAAATATGGAACCTGAAAATTAATCCTCAGAAATGTACCACCATGACCTTCTCCTTAAAGAGAAATACATTTAATACGCATTATTTCATAGAAAAATAATTGCGTTCAAAGAGTTGCCGCACAGAAGGATCTAGGTGTCATATTTGATGAGAAACTCTCCTTTTCTGACCATTTCTCTGCAGTCACTAAGCTGGGTCTCCTCTATTGTTTTACTGAAATAAAAATCTGTCTGCTCTCGGCACTTTTTACAAATCTTTCGTTTCACCAAAACTCGAATACTGTTCTCCGATCTGGTCTATGGTATGCCCCTCAAAATTGGATAGACTAAAATCTGTTCTAAATTTTTTCCTGGCCATTGTTCGTCTCCGAATTCCATCCACAAAACATTTACAAAGGTCCATCTTTCTGAAAATGCTAAATATGCATACCCCTCATGATAGACACATACTTGCAGACAATATTTTCCTCCATAAAATAACCAATGGGAACATAAGAAGTGATCGCCTTCTTCAAGAAATTCACTTTCGAATACCGTCCCGCACCACAAGGAGCACTCAGCTTTTCACATATCAGAAACCAAGATTAAGCCTAACGCAGCGTTCTCTCTTCTACAGACTACCCGACAACAATACAACACTCTAACAAACCTAGTTGACATTTTTGAAAACCAGGCAAATTTTGAAAAGCTACTGTGTAACAACGTTTAATTTACTTTATCACATGTAACATACTCGTTACGAGGTAATATAATGAAAGGATCTGGTACTATCGAGCATGAGATAGCATGAGAGCATTTCATTTGTAAAATTTGTTGTGGCCGGAACATGAATTTGTAAAATGTTTACTTGAAAGAATGTTGCCTCAATATTCTCAACATTTCATGTTAAATGGAATACCAGTCAAAATATCAGATTTTAAGAAAACCTTACAATTAATACATGCTCATTCACGTATAACAAAAGATTTCCAATTAATGTCTGGAGAAAGAAGTGTAAACGTAGTGCACAAAAGGCCAATTCAGTGTAGATATTGTGGTATTTTTGGTCATGTTCAAAAATTTTGCCCTAAAATGCGTTCAAGAAAGTTAATGGCATCGATCAATTACGAAGCTGGTAAAAGTGACAAATTACTTGCAGTGTTTGTGCCTATAACTATTGAAAATATGACAGTTAATGTGTGCATCGATACAGGAAGTACTGTATCTATTATCAGGGAAGACGTATTATCTAAGTTAAATGCTAAAAGAAAATTGAATATAACAGAGTGTAATGAAAAACTTACAGTGGGAAATGGAACCCAGTTGGAACTGAAAAAAAAGTAGGACTAAATGTGAAGTGTAAGTCATGCTCGTGGCCTGAGACATTCTTCGTGGCAAAAACATTGCCGGTAGATTGCATTCTCGGACTAAAATTTCAAATTAAATCTCGTATGATTATAGACTTAAATAAAAGTGAAGTAACTTTTCCTTTTGGTGACGTACGTTTGCCGATAAATTGGAACTGTGACAGTATTGTGATGCACAATGTGTCATTTCAGAAAGAACATATTCATCGAAATACTCAGAAAGTGTTTCCTTCATCACAAGGGAAAGCATGGCAACGAAGAGGACCACAAGCCGCTCTTCGAGGAAGAGGTTGGCCACAACGCACCATCTCAAGGACATTTATTCCTCGGTCATCGCAACAGCAATGGCAACCAGGAAATGATGAAAACTTGATGCCGTCTTCATCAGAAGGAAGGATTGGAATGGCAGCAATGGGCATTTCATCTGAAGATTTTCAAAGGAAATTAGAAAACTAATTATTCTGATGTTTTAAATAATATTGGACAGATTAAGAACTTTGAATACAAAATACCTTTAATAGATAACATTCCTGTCCGTAGTATGCCCTGCAACTTGGGACCAACAAAAGAAAATGATTTAGATGTTATTGTTAATGATTTACTATCAAGGGGTATGATTGAACCAACAGAAAGTGCATACGCTTCGCCTAGTTTCATTGTATATGGTAAAAATAATAAAAAGCGAATGGTTATAGATTTTCAGAAAGCCAATGAACATATTTTATGAGACGCATATCCTGCTGATAATCTAGAAGATACCTTATGTAATTTAAGTAAAGGTAAAATATATTCTGTTCTTGATATCAAATCTGCTTATCATCAGATATTCTTAAGTGAAGATTCCCGTGATGTTACTAGCTTCGTAACAAAACAAGGTCATTTCAGATATCGTTTTTTGCCTTTTGGATTGAAAGTGGGGAGTGCTTGTCTGGCGCAAGCTATGAATATGGTTCTTGGAGACTTAAAAGGAACATTTCTTCATTATTATTGTGACGATGTTCTTATTGTCTCAGAGGATGAAAGCTCTCATTTAGAACACTTAAAAATTGTTCTAGAAAGATTTAAGAATTTTGGAATTACTGTATCACCTGAAAAAATGCAATTAGGAAGGAGGGAAATTAAATTCTTAGGTTTTGTAGTAAAGAATGGTTCCTTATTTATGGATCCGTCTAGAATTGAAGCTATTAAGAAGCTATCTAGTCCAAAGAATTTAAAAGGATTAAATAGGTTCATTGGATTAATTAACTACTTCTCGAGATTCGTTCCTGATTTTCAAAAAATAATATCACCTTTGAATGATGCTAAATCAGCAAAGAAATTTGAATGGGGGGATGCCCAACAAAATGCAATAAATTCAATTAAACAGGCATTTGAAAAATATGTCATTTTAAAATTACCAGACATGACAAAACCTTTCATTGTTCAAGCCGATGGTTCACTATCAGGTTATGGTGCTATTTTGTTACAAGAAGACGAAAATAAGAACCTTTGTCCTGTTTTCTTCTTTTCTAAAAGAATGAAAGAGAAAGACAAGAATTCGACAATATATCAGGTAGAACTTGATTCACTTATGATGGCATTAGAACGTTTTGATGTATATCTAAGAAGTCAACCATTTTTGTTACAAGTGGACAACATGAGTATTGCATGGCTTATTAGAAGAGCTTCTAAATTTCCTAAGTATGCTAGATATTTGGAAAAACTTTCTGTCTATAATTTCAAAATCGAACACATTCCATCTAAATGTAATGTACTGGCTGATACTTTGTCGAGAATGTTTTTACAACAAGGAATATAACACTGAAGAAATTGATATGGAAGAATTAAAAAGCATTAATTTAGCTATGTGGGCTCATCCTTTGTTATCCGCTTCGATCGGAGATGAACAAAGGAAGGATGATCAATTGAGAGTTATTATTGAAAAAATTTCACAAAATGAAAATGTTGCTAATTATAAGCTTATCAAAGGTATCTTGTATTTTAAGACTAAAGCTAATAATATGCCTTATAGGATAGTTGTGCCGACACATCTTAGAAAGTCTATTATTGAATATTTTCATAGTAATGTTGTATCTTGTTCACATTGTGGATGGCTTAAAACATTGAAGAAAATTCAAAGGCACTTTACGTGGCTAAAAATGTATGAAAATATTAAAAATATTGTTCAAAGTTGCATTATTTGTCAGAAGTGTAAGCCTAGTAATGCGCCTATGTCAATCAGTTGGCATCAGAAATAGTATCTGTAAGTGGACAACGATATTATAATGACTATGTTGGTCCTTTAATTAGCTCAAGGGGATATAGATTAGTATTGGTAGTTGTGGATGCCTTTTCACGTTTCGTTGTATACGAACCTTTGAAAAATGTTACGTCAAAAATTGTTACACAAAAGCTTTTCAATACATTCATGAATTATGGCATTCCTTTGGAGTTGGTTACAGATAACGCTAGCTAGTTTCTGTTCGCAATATTTCACATCATTTTTGTTTAATCTAGGTATTAAACATATTACTATCAGTCCATATAACAGTCAAGCCAATTTGGCCGAGAAATATATTTGTCATCTAAACTTTAGTTTACGTACCTTATTTGCTAAGGATCATACAAAATGGGTTAGTGCCTTAAAAGAGATTCAGTATGCACATAATTCTTGTTTTTGTTACTCAACAAAGTATACCCCGGCTCAATTGTTTTTCGGTAGGGATCTTAGCGATATTTTGGGAATTAAGTGGGATTTAAATGATGATCCAGATCAATTAACAGATAACCAAAGAAGATAAGTTTTATCGCAAGCCTTTAAAAACCTACAAATTGCCTGGAAAAGAAGGGAATCTCTTTACAAAAAGAAGTATTCTAAAATTGACTTTAAGATAGGAGATAAAGTAATGATTCAGAATCAAATCATTTAAAAAAAGGCTGAAAATATAACCAAGAAACTGTGTTATAAGTATTTGGGTCCTTTTGTTATCAAGAAAAGGCCGCGGTGGCTCAGTCGGTAACGCGTCTGACTACCATGCTCAAGGTCCCGGGTTCGATCCCCGGCCGGTTCAAATCCGGGAACTTTTCTAACTGTGGAAGCGGCCCCGGCGCCCACCCAGCGTCGAACAACATGGGTACCTGGGGGAAACCCTGGGGGGTAAAGGTGGTCAGGGGCGTGATGCTGATCACATCACCCCCACTCACGACCGGATAAAGAAAGTGTGGGGCGTTACCCCCACACCCCCTATACGCCTTCATGGCGTGGTGCTATGCACAGGGGAACACTTTACTTTTTTTTTTTGTTATCAAGAAATTTCTCACAGATGTTTCTGTCATGGTTCAAGACTGTTCTGATGCAAATAAGATAAGAAGAACACATGTAACTAATCTTAAAAGGTATTTTGCACCACCCTCCCAACCTGCAGAAACCGGTTGGGTGTACATGACTCGGGAAAGAATCCAACAAGCAAGCTAAATAGCTGTTGTTGTCCTAGGTTAGTTTTGACCTCGATAAAAGGAAGTATGAAAATACAATGTTTACAAAGAAGTGAATAAATTCAGTGGATATTTTTATCATATTATTATTATTTATTATTTTATGATCGATCATAATGTTTAATGTTCAAATAGCATAATGCTCAAAGATGAGATTTCATGTTCAATTACTATAATATGTAATATGCAGCATTGTGTACATAATGTCACGTGCATTTGTTTTCAAATTTATTGTATGTAGAGACTGTTCCAGGTATTTTTATACTTTCAGATCTTGATGGGTTTATGTAAGAAGAGCTCTCAATGTCATCTATATATATATATAAACAATGTACCTGTATTTTGGGTTTGTAAGTGGAAATACTTTGGAAAGTTAGCGGGGTTAATATATATATATATATATATATATATATATATATATATAAAGGGGGTGTTTGTAATATTTTGTTTTGAGATATTATTATTCCCCATAACGAGTATCGTGTATATGTTTTATGTTTTCTCCCTTAGAGGGAGGGGGAATTTTTGTATCATACTCGTTACGAGGTAATATAATAAAAGGATCTGGTACTATCGAAGAATAGATTGTCTTTTGTTTGATCACGTGACGTTCTCTGCTCGGCGAGAAAAGGCTCCGCCTGTTACGGAGTTCTTCCTTCGTGAGCAGCCGCAGAGTGCACACATATATTCTAGGTTGGTTATATGGGTTGTACTTTATTTGTCTGTAGGTAAATGAATACGTTGAGTTGTGTTAAATTATGATGATACGTAATGAATGTAAATCAAATTTTGGCTCAATTAGTTAATCATATTTGTAATAAACAAGCAGATTATCCAAAATTAATACATGTTTTAATTAATGAAACAACACGACATCTGGTAAAATATTCATGGGTCCACTGCCATACTTTGCTATCTAGTGTAGTTACCATTTGTATCTATGTTTCTTTTGTTTTAAGGTGGATACACACATATATGTATTTTAGTTTATGTTATTATTCTTTATTGTTACTTCCATTGTTATTCTTTGTTATTTCCATTGTTATTACATTCCAATATAAAATGGCCAAAGCTGTATTTTGAATTCTCTTTTAAATAAATAAATAAATAAATCCTGGGTCCTTGGCGTCCCAGCGCGATGTTCTAACCATTCCGCTACGGATGCCGGCTGATGTATGTATACTTTCTGAACATTGCATTTCGTGCAGTTCTCTATACCAAAGTTCTTAATGATTAAAATATTGAATGTTTATATTTTTTTTTTGTTTAAGACATGCTAAAACACAAATTGAAATCTGATATTGAATACATATTTTGGGCTAAAATGTATCGTTATTTTTTTGTAATGATTAAAAAAGCTTTTTTTTTTCAATGATGAAACGAATATTTGAGACCATCGGTCAAAATAAATACTTCTGAAAAAAATATTTTCAATACATTTAACGAAATGCAAGTTTACACATGCTGAATGCATCTTCGATGTAAATATATGCAGCTTCACTTGTTTTTCATGCAATAAATCAAATAAGTAGTTGATAGAGTGCATGTAGGTACTTCTAACAAAATCGGTACATACTATATATCTCTAAGAAAATTATTACATTCACATTTCTCGTATTTACTGTATGTTTATATAGGCCTATTTATACTTACTTACTTACTTACTTAGTCGCGTCCTCTTCTACCTGCCGGTGTCGAGGGGTTACAGAGAGTTCTCCAGACGTTTCTGTCCATCGCCTTTTCCTGTGCTTCCTATTTATACTTATCTTAAATATTATTCCTTTAACTTAAGTATAATTTATGAAACATAATCATGTAAATTTGAAATACTTGTATCACAGTAAGATATTAATGTGATCAAAACTGAATGTAGTCATTCTTAGTATGTTCCTCTATTTTTTAAGAGTGTAATGCTGCTATATATTAATGAATGAATGGTTACATACGCGCTTTATTTTAGAATTCTGAATTTTTAAATTTTCAACCAATATGATTGAAAAAAAAATATTGAAATACCACTTTCATTACTAGCACAGAAACACACTTACAAAAAGTATTTATTTGAAAAAGTATATTTCTTTATAGAAATTGGTGCTCTTTAAATAGGCAGCAATTAACATTAGTATTTCACTTTCTCAGGAGAACACAACCCGGGAGATGTGATTCACTAATGTACAACACACGTTCTCTTGTCAAGAAGATTATGAAAGAGTACCTGATGAATTCGTCTTTGGATGGAGTTAAACATTTTCTGCACGCTCCTACTATATTCTTAAGGTACTTTATAAGATAGTAAAATGTGAAATATTATTTTTAACTCTGTGTAAAATTTATTCAACATTTATTCTACATGTGCACGAATATTTCAAGTATTTTGCTGGCAGATAGTGGTTGTTCGCTTCATATTATAAATAAAACTCGTGTGGAATCTAAATTAATTTCAACACAAGAGAAGTTACATTAAAACTATTAGAAAATAAATATAATAATTCAATAGTACGAGTAAAGATAAGAAAATCATAAAATGGAAGATGTCTCCAAAATCACTTTCAATTACAAATTTTTAAGTGAATAACTCCAAAATTGCATTTCAAGAAAAATAAAAGAATAAAATGAAAGGAACATTTATTTTCATCCTAGGCAATTTTGACGAGGTATAGTAATTGATGTATTTGTACTCTTTCTTTAAGTGAATAATCACAAGACATTTAACTTGATGTACCCAGGTATTACTGGAAGGAAATTTTGAATTACATGCTCTACTTGCTGTAGCAACTATATTTCAGATTTGTTTAATTTTTGTGTAATTTTTCGACATATCTGCTTACTTGCGGGTATCTTTAATGCTTTAATCTGAAAAAGTTAAAGTCCAGCAATATGAAGTTTTTTTTTCTTTTTTAATTGACAACTCATTTCTCAGCTAATCGCTATGCATAAACATTTTCGCTTTTGGTATTTGCATTGGTGACTATATCCCTAGACAAAACTAGACAAAACATAATAGAAATGACTAAAATATAATGATGGTTGTGTAGTCAACCAATTCTGTTAATCTTAAGTCTCACTGATCAGCTTTTATTTTCAGTTATATTTTTCTTTGTGTTAGTGAAAATAATGAGCAACGAAATTAATGGTTAATGCAAGTAGTGTAATTGGATTGTTTCAAAGTCGTACTTAGTAGGTATCGTTTTTTTTTATCAATTGAATATTATTTTTTGACATATTTTGAAAATTTTTTGTCGATGTTTTAGCGTTTGACGATTTTTCAGTGCAATTTTTACTGCATCTCATTTTTTTCCTACTCGTACTTGGTAGGTATGCATTTGTAGTTTTTTTTTTATCAATTGAAAATCAGTTTTTGACATATTTTGACAAATTTTTGTTGATGTTTTAGCGTTTAGCGATGTTTTTGTAAAATTTCCTATTTTTCTTTTTTTTCCCACTCGTACTTGGTACGAATGCCACGATCTTACGTGATATAATTTAACCTATTTATTTTTTTTTTGTGCTAAACTACACGAGAGCCTCTACGTGCTTTGACCTACTTTAGAGTAGAACCATAAAGACAGAGCTGCAACCGAAAGTGAGGCTCGAAGTGAGGCTCGGTGAGGCTCGACTTAATGGTTTGCTCTTGTAAGACATAAGCCTTATTTTCTCGCAGTGTTGCCAACATTTTACTCGAAATAAAATCACCAAGGTTTTTTTCCATTTTGGATTTTCGAACATAGGTTCTATTCATATTTTACTTACATATAGGCGTACGTGATGAATCTGCAAACAGATTTTTCCTAAGTTTTACCGTTTCAAAGATAACCCCACTTCCGGTCGCCATTTTGGATTTCCGAACATAGGTTCTATTCATATTTTACTTACATATAGGCGTACGTGACGAATCCGCAAACAGATTTTTTCTAAGTCTTACCGTTTCAAAGATAACCCCACTTCCGGTCGCCATTTTGGATTTCCAAGCATAGGTTCTATTCATATTTTACATACATATAGGCGTACATGACGAATCCGCAAACAGATTTTTTCTAACTCTCACTGTTTCCAACATAACTAGTAGAGTAATCAGCCCGGTTGAACGTCCTCTTTTGGGGCTCAGGGGGCTCGCAGTGTTGCCAGCTGCTTATTTGAAAAAATCACCAAGGTTTTTTGGTGTAACCTAACCTAAAACAGCAAGGAGCTGGCAATTTTGCTTGAGAGTTCACAAACCGGAAGTGAGGCTCAGGGGGCTCGCAGTGTTGCCAACTTTTTACTCGAAAAAATCACCAAGTTTTTTTTTGGTCTAACCTAACCTAAAGCAAGGAGCTGGCAATCTTGCTTGAGAGTTCTGCAACCGAAAATGGGACTCGCAGTGTTGCCAACACCTTACTCGAAAAAAATCACCAAGGTTTTTGTCTTGGTCTAACCTAACCTAAAGCAAGAAGCTGGCAACCTTGCTTGAGGTTTGTAGTCCAGTTTAGACAGTTCAACGCCCTCTTGTGAGGAGCTGAGTGAGGAGCTCGCCTGGGGCTCGCCAAACCTCAAAAACTCATTTTCTCTCCACGTTCCGCGCCTCATTTATTGCGCTGACGATGTTTCACAGCGTAGAAAACAGCACCAAAACATCAAAAACTCATTTTGATTATTTGGAGCTCACCAAAACCTCAAAAACTTATTTTTATTAATTGAGGTTCACCAAACCTCAAAAACTCTTATTTTCTCTCTATGTTCAGCGCCTTATTTATTGTGCTGACACAACGTGATGAGTAAATAATGCAGTCTCTTATTCTTGAAGGATGAATGCACCTTATCGTAATTTTCCAAGCCCCGGTCAAATGTTTGTATATTGTGACCTTTGTAAACCTCTCTCTCGGGAACGATGTGCCACACACACACGCGCCCGCGTGCCTATATTGTGACGCAAACAAACAAACAAATAATATTTTTTTTAAGATTCTTGGCCCCTAACCCCACTTCCGGTCGCTATTTTGGATTTCCGAGCATAGGTTCTATTCATATTTTACTTACATATAGGCGTACGTGATGAATCAGCAAACAGATTTTTCCTAAGTTTTACCGTTTCCAAGATAACCCCACTTCCGGTCGCCATTTTGGATTTCCGATCATAGCTTCTATTTATACTTTTTCTCACATATAGGTGTACACGATGAATCACCAAACAGATTTTTCCTAAGTCTTACCGTTTCCAAGATAACCCCACTTCCGGTCGCTATATTGAATTTCCGAACATAGGTTCTATTCATATTTTACTTACATATAGGCGTTCGTGGTGAATCAGCAAACAGATTTTTCCTAAGTCTTACTGTTTCTAAGATAATCCTACTTCCGGTCGCCATTTTGGATTTCCGAACATAGGTTCTATTCACATTTTACTCACGTATAGGCGTACGTGATGAATCCGCAAGCAGATTTTTCCTAAGTCATGAATTGGAGGGTTCTATGGCAACTTATATTAATTCTCGTAAGAGAACAGAAAACACAAAAAAAAAACAATACTGTGGTTACTACAACAAATAGTCTTCTTCAACCTCTATCCAACAAACCAAAAAAAAAATCATCATCCTAACTAGAACCATGTAACTAACATTGTGATGACTCATATTAAATACCTCTTAATTGTATTACTTATAAGGGTATACTATTGCACAACGTTTTTGCAACAAGTTATTACGTAACATTGTGATGACTTATATCTAATGTCCTTCGTTGTATTAACTATAAGGGAGTAAACTATTACACAACATATTGCAACAAGTTATGACGTAATGTGATGAGTCATATCTAACGTGGCGTCTTCTGATTGGTTAATTATTACAAATGTTTTCAATACGGTCCGCGCTTTTATTATATAAGACGGCATACACTGCAGATCAGTCAGTCTCGTGAGAGCAGCCGAAGAGTACGGACGTCCTGTTGCAGCGCTCCTCGTTTTTTGTAAAAAAAATAGGTATTTAACTTTTTTTGAAGCTACATACCATCTATTATTTCAAGTTTAAAGGTGTTTTACGTGGTTTTTTATAGTAATTTCGACCAGATTGAATTTTGACGTGATCGTGCATTTTTCTATTTCACCTCAAAAAATTCTATATAAATAACATACCTGAAAATTGTATCGCTATATACTAGACTTTTTGATTTCTGTGATTTTCGAAAAAGCAATGGCATCCACCACCAGTTTCAATCGTAAAAATGATAAAACTGAATGTGTTACTTGTGGGAAGCTAATCTCAAGGAACAATTTATCGGTACACAGGGCAAGATGTAGCGAAACAGGTTCGAGAATTAATCGTTCGTCATCTTCTAAGTCTTGTGCTCGATGCGGAAAGATGATCAGCATTACAAATTTAAGTAAACACCTCAAAATTTGCAAACCATCGACCGAACAAGGAACATTGAAAAGAAAAATCGATGATCCAGGAACCGAAGCTTCCACTTCCAAGCAAATTAAATTATCCAATGAACGCAAACCAATTAGATCTGCATTCAACGACCAACTCCAGGATTTTTCAATTAAGTCAGAACCAGGCCGTGACATCCTTAGTTTCTTGGACGAAACGAAAACATCTGTACTAAATATTTTGAAAGATAAACTTGAAAACAACGTTATAAAAGTATATGTTGTTCTGTTTTCCGAATACGAGAAAGTCGATGGGACAACGAGTATTTTTTATCATTGTACAAAAAACCAGACACTTTATTTTGCTGACGTCGAAAATTTGGACAACTTCTATTATAAAGTTTCCAACGAGCTGGTTAAGAAACATGACGATTTCGAGGCTAAAGGGTCGGGATGGTCTCTGTGTGGAAGTCCTCACACGTTAACTGTTTACGTGAACCAATTCTCGCCTCTTCGTGCATCCAGCTACGTCCCTCTTCCACCGAACATTCAACACAAGAGGGCTGTGTTAAATATACAGAACAGCGATAACAAGTGTTTTCTCTGGTGTGTGTTGGCTGCACTGCATCCTGTTCATTGCAAAAATAATCCAGAACGGATTTATCATTACAAGCAATACGAGTCCGAATTTGAAAGTGTAATGTCTGGCATCGAATACCCGGTGACATTGTCGGATATAACAAAGTTCGAAAATCGTACAGGAAAACGCATCGCTATTAATGTGTATTCCTTCACGTCAGATAAATATCTCGTGCATCCCGTCAGGATAAGCGATATCGACGATGACGATGCTTGTGTAATAAATCTTCTTCTTATTTCCAACGAGGATGTTCATCATTACACGCTAATTCGTTCTCTATCACGTTTGGTCAGAAGTCAAACTACCAAGTATGCAAACAACATCGAAGTTTGCCCGAGATGCCTAACCACGTTCGACGATCGTGACCGACGTGATCATCAAAATCTTCATAGTCGTCAAATTGCTCTGGAGAAACTTGCCGAACATAAAATTTATTGCGGTGACAACAGACCGGCTAGAATGTTGATGCCCGAAACGAACGAAGTCGAAGAATTCAAAATGCACAAGGTATTGTTGGAACATCCCGCAATCATCGTCGCAGATTTCGAGGCGTTCCTCAAACCACTCTCCTATTGCGAACCGGATCCTGAAATTTCCTCCACAACGCCGTACCAGCTTCATCAACCTAATAGTTTCGGCTATGTTGTTGTGCGACGTGATAAAATAAATGAAGCATATATATACCGCGGGCCAAATGTAATCGAACACTTCCTGGAAAAAATGGTGGAGGAGGTTGAGGTAATTGGTAGCGTACTGCTTACATCAAAACCGATGGCACCTTTAACTGAAAATGAACTTCAAAATTACAATTCCACTGAGGTGTGTCCGGTATGTGATCAAAGTTTTACTGATGAGAACAAAAAAATATTCCACCACGATCATTTCAGCGGAAACTACATAGGTGGAATTTGCAACACGTGCAATCTTAAAATCCAGAAACCTAAATTCATCCCCATATTCTTTCACAACGGAAGCGGATATGATTTTCACCACCTGGTGAGACATCTTGGCTACGATCCGAAACGTATAGGTGTCTTGGCCGAGAATGAAGAACGCTACATTAGTCTCAGCAAGCAAGTGTCGATTCCGGGAACGAAAAATACAATCGAGATGCGCTTCCTGGATTCGTATAGATTTCTCTCTGCAAGTCTGGATGCTTTAGCGAACAAACTCACCGACGATCAATTTAAAATAACTGGAGCTAGTTTTCCCAACGTAGACATAGAACTCGTTAGACGTAAAGGGATTTATCCTTACGAATACGTTAGTGATAATTCTAAATTTAACGACGACGCTCTTCCACTTCCAAGAGAATTTTACAGCAGACTCAGAGAGAAAGGAATCACGGACGAAGAATACCAACACGCGCAACTCATGTGGGAGAAATTAGGATGTAGGACACTCGGAGACTACCACGATGCCTACTTAAAATTAGACGTGACGATACTCGCGGATGTTTTTCAAGCGTTCAGGAAAACAGCAACGAATATTTATAAATTAGATCCAGCGTATTTCTACAGTCTACCGGGATTAGCGTGGTCGGCAATGTTATTCCAGACAAAGGTCAAGCTGGAACTGATATCGGACGTTGACATGTTGCTATTTATCGAAAGAGGGATACGAGGTGGAATGGTGCAATGCGTACAGAGACATGCAAAAGCTAATAACGTACACATGAAAGAAGATTACGATTCAAATCGAGCATCGAATTACATCTTCTACTCTGACGTTAATAATCTCTACGGACATGCCATGGTACAGAAACTTCCTTACGGGGGATTCGAATGGTTAGATCCCACTTCGATAGACATTATTCATTTCGACGATAGCGAGTGTGGTTTCTTCGCAGAGGTAGATCTCCAATTCTCCGACCACCTGCACGACACGTTTTCGGATTTGCCTCCGACTCCCGAAATCAAATGTCCACCCGACTCGGTTCAAGACAAGCTTTTGTTAACATTGGACCCTAAACAGAGATACGTTGTCCACTACAAGAATCTCCGGTTTTTGATTGGGAAGGGTGTTCAGATAGTGAATGTTAGACGAATACTAAAAGTTTAAACATTCCACGTGGTTAAGACCTTACATAGAAACTAACACACAACATAGAACAGCTGCCACTTCCGATTTAGACAAGGACTTCTTTAAATTAATGAACAATGCGGTGTACGGAAAGACCATGGAGAATGTTAGAAAGCACGTAGACGTGAAATTAATTTTCGATAAGAATAAATGTCGGAAGTGGATAGCCGATCCTAGATTCAAGTCGAGAAAAATTTACAACGAGAATTTGGTACTTTTCAACCTAGATATAAAATTGATGAAATTTAGAAAACCAATTTACGTTGGTGCAACGGTTCTCGACTTGTCGAAACTTTACATGTTCGAATTTCATTACGACGTGATGAAACCCTTCTACAATGATAAGATATCACTTTTGTACACGGACACCGACAGCTTCATTTACAGCATACAAACACCTAACCTATACGAAGACATAAAAAATTCTTCCATGCTCGAGTATTTCGATACTTCAGCGTATCCTCAACCCAACAGATTGGAATTCCATCTCGTAACAAAAAAGTCCTAGGTAAACTGAAAGATGAATGTAACGGTGATATTATT